>NC_090646.1:634013979-634343146 GCF_040937935.1 Hyperolius riggenbachi
ATGACCTCAAAAATAAACACAGTGAGTGGTATGCTCTCATAGTGAGTACTGCCTCTACAGTTCACACTTGTGCAGAACACACACTGCAAGGGAATAACTACCACCATGAGTGAGGGGATTGACACAGCCTCCCCTTTCATCCCCTGCTCACCGGATAATGTCTTTCAATTTTGCATAACACTCTCAACGTCGTTCTCCAGCATCTATAAAAACCATATAACTCTCATAGTGTAAAACAGTTTTAATATGCACCCAAATGGCCAAAAATAAAAACTGTGTACATAGGTATACTTGAACAATTTCATATAACAATACCGCTCCGGCCCTGGTCACCTCTCACATGTCCCACTTTGGCAGTACTAGGAAGTTGATTAGCGTGTGTCCTCCTGGCTCCGCCCCTGTGTGATACTGGTGCATGTTTCTATGAATGCTTACATAAGAATCCAAAACACTAGGAGGGGGTCAGTAAGAGGTGAAATCCGCTCGACCTGTTGTTGAGGCGGTGCAGGAACCAGGCAACTCGGACCCAAATGATACAGGAGAAGGTTCTGCACAATGCCGTACCAAAAATGAATCGGCTTTCAATATCAAGTTAAAAAACACACAGCCAGGCTATGAACATGTTTCAGACTCTCAATGCTTATTAATCCTACCATAGTACTATGATTAAAGACCATTATAAGTTCAAAACATGTCAGTAGCCTGGCCGGGTGTTTTTTTAATTTGATTTAATAAAGGTAGATTCATTTTTGGTACGGCATTGTGCAGAACTTTCTCCACTAAGAGGAGGTCCCGGCCCTTGCGAGCTTACGATCTAGAGCAGGCCTGGGCAAAGTCTACATGGCCTGGGCTGCATGCTGCGGACCACTTGGCACATTCCTAAAATATTTTCCCTCTTTCCATACCCCCCACACCCTTTATGCAGTCATGAATGGGGGGCAATAAGCTTGGGTTAACACTCACCTGATCACCGCTTCTAGCGTTGCTCCTCCATGGCAACAGGGCGTTACGTGACATGCTGTCAGGACGTGAATGTCATGTGATGCCCATTTGCCATGGAGACACGACACTGGAAGCGGCATTCAGGTGAGTGTTAACCCACACTTCTCGCCCACTTGCGACTCTGCAGTGGGGGAGGAGAGGAATCCGTCCGCCTAGCGGCACTACGGATTTACAGCCCATGCGGGTCAGATATGGTTGCCCAGCACTGATCTAGAATAGTGGGGTAGAGACATTGGGGAAGGAGGTTGGCGGATGAGACAGTAAACCTTCAATGCTACCTATAGTAAGTTATAGGCTTGTCTGAGAAAGCGGTTTAAGGTTTCCAGGCTCAGAGTATGATGGACAGGCTGTGGAAGAGAGTTCCAAAGGAGTCGTGATGCTTGCAAGAAGTCCTGGAAGCAGGAATGAGGGTCAGTGACTAAGCTAGAGGACAAGAGGGTCTCCTGGGAGGAGCGAAGGTTCTGGTGGGATGGTTTCTGGAGATTAGTGAGGAAATGTATGGAGGGGCAGCGTATGTAGAGCTTTGTATAATAGCATGAGACGTTTGAGGGCCCGTTTCCACTTGTGCGGTGCGAATGAGTTGCTGAAAACACAAAACGAATTTGCACGCGCATGCAAATTTTACTGCAAATTCGTGGGCGTTTTTGCATATGTTAGTGAGTATGCGAATTCAACCATGTCAGTGCCTGTTTGCTTTTACATTGATTTTATGCGAAAACGACCGCAAATTTCCTATGAGGCCTCTTGCACACTGCACGCGATTCCGATTCAGATTCCGCTTTTTAATCAGTTTTTACATCCGATTCAGATTCAGATTTGCAGTTTGCTCCCTGCACACTGCAAATCGGAATCTGAATCGGATGTAAAAACAGATAAAAAAGCGGAATCTGAATCGGAATTGCTTGCAGTGTGCAAGAGGCCTTAAATACATTGTATGCGAATCGCATAACGGTATGCGAATTCTGCGGGGTCTACCGTCTGCACAGAAAAACGCTCAGAAATCCTGACAAATGGAAACAGGCCCATCCACTTGTATTGTCTATGCGAATCTGCATGCAGGAAACGCATGCAGATTCACTCTAGTGGAAACGGGCCCTAACCGCTTCAGGGTAGGAACACGCTAGGCAGAATTTTATATGCGTTTTCCACTATGTGCTATGGAGAAAGCAAATGCGATTCTACCTAATGTGTTCCTACCCTCAGGACCGACCCGACACCACACATGTATCGCAGGATTAAATGCCTGTTTCATCAGCAGCAGTGCTACACGTCTTGTTCCAGCTCTCCGGTACATAATCTTTGCAGCTGCAAATGAGGAAGTATTGCAGAGCTGAAACGCGACGTAGAGCACCTCGGCCAGAGAAATGTGAGTTGACACTCCCAGCAGCGGGCCGCGGATGTAAAGATTTAGGTTCTGATCTGAATCATTGGAAGGACCTAATGTGAACACTTCAACACTAGTAATGGGAAGGGATACCTGAATCCCCTTAGAAGAGGTGACTGGATACATCATGAATAAGAGGTGCCCAGACATAAAATATTTAAAAGGTTAAAAAGAAAGGGTTAGCTTACCTTGCTGGTAGAACGGAAGCAATCATTGATGAGACGTGGGCAAACATTCGCGGCATGTTTCACCTGTCACAACCAGCTTCTTCAGGTTAGGAGTTTGAATCGCTAATGGCCTGAACAACCTTGGTGTGCATCTGGTTTAATGTGCTGCTGAAATCAGCACAGAAGTTTGGTCTTGAAGTATATGCAGGCCCTTTATATACATGTGTAAAACCTCGTAAACTCGCTTGATGGCTCTCTCAGCTGAGAATCTGTAAGCACAGGTATACCCGAGCAGGGCTGTGGAGTCAGTGATTTTTGGGGAACCTGGAGTCAAAGTCGCAGGGCTGTGGATTCGGAGCAATTTTGGGTACCTGGAGTCAGTGGTATCAATAAACTGAGGCGTTGGTTGATTTTTGAACCAAATCCATAGCCTTTGTATAAATTAAACTAAGGATTCGGAGCAATTTTGGGTAGCTGGAGTCGGTGGTTTCATAAACTGAGTTGGATAATTTTTGTACCACAAAATTATGATTTTGGACTCCACAAAGTCAGGGTTAAAATGCACCCCTATTAAATTTGAACTGTAATTACCATATATTCCGGAGTATAAGGCGACCCGGCGTATAAGACGACCCCCCAACTTTTCCTGTGAAAATATAGAATTTGGCATATGCTCGCCGTATAAGACTACCCCTTTTCACAACATGCCTCCTCCATCCTCCTGGTCCACCCCAGTATACACCTTTGGATATTACTGCGTGCCGCAGTCATCCAGGGTAGGGAAAAAAAGATCAGGGTGTGATTATTTATTTATTTTTTTATATATATTCTTTTAAGAACGGGGTGTCAGTATTGTTCCAGGCAGAGCTTGCCGGGTGCAGCAGCCTTGAAAGGTCCGCTCGTGTCCTCGGTCCTTCTATGTCCTCCATTGTCCCCCGCATCATTTATGTCCACGTCCCCTGTGTTTGAAAATTCAAAGCTGCAATATAATAGCATCTTGCGAGCAGCTGCTCGCATGGATAATACGGCAGCTTCCTGATTCCGGGTCACCTGACTGGTGACGTGCGCTCCACAATTCAGTGTCTTCCTCTTCCTATGCACGTCACCAGTCAGGTGACCCGGAATCAGGAAGCTGCCGTATTATCCATGCGAGTGGCTGCTCGCAAGATGCTATTATAATAATAATAATAATAATCCAAACATTTGTATAGCGCTTTTCTCCTGTCGGACTCAAAGCGCTCAAGAGCTGCAGCCACTGGGACGCTCTCAAGAGGCCACCCTGCAGTGTTAGGGAGTCTTGCCTTGAACTCCTTACTGAATAGGTACTTGACCTAGCCAGGATTCGAACCTTGGTCTCCCATGTCAAAGGCAGAGCCCTTAACCAGTATACTATCCAGCCACTTTTTAGTCCACAAAAATGAAATAAACCAAAAAACAAGTTATTTGTGCTGCTGCATTAAAGTGTACCTGAGATGGGCGAACTAAAAGATTTTATATTTACCCGGGGCTTCCTCCAGCCCCATGAGCACCGATGCACCCCTTGCCGTCCTCCCAAGTGCTTCTGTTCTCCTGGTCCTGGTAATCTGACTCGGTTGCGCCAGTCGGCTCTCCTGCTCATGTACCCCTGCGCGCATGTGCTGAAGAGCCCGGCTGACACTGCTGATTAAACCTCTCTAAAGCTTTGGAGGTAGGTAATGTCTGCATTATGGTGGCCATACATGGTACAATTTTACCATTTCTATGTAATATAAGGGAACTGCCTAAATTATCCTTTCAGTATATTCACTTAATTTACCCTTCTACTACATAGAAATGGTAAGATAGTATGAAAAATTTGTACCATGTATGGCCACCATTAGGCTACTTTTTGGATTGTTTGACACACTAAAATAAATCTAAAAGTTGCTCGTCTAGTTGGGCTTTAACCTCCCTGGCGGTAAGCCCGAGCTGAGCTCGGGCTATGCCACGCAGGGGGAGATCTCAGCGATTTTCATGCTGTAAAGTGCTGTGCGCGCAGCCAGCACTTTGCTAGCCGCGCGCACAGCTTGATCGGCGCCGCTCTGCGGCGATCGGCCGCACGCAGCGGCGAAAGAGGGCCCCCCCGCCAGAGCCCTGCGCTGCCCGGACCAATGAGTTCCGGGCAGCGCTATGGGCTGGATCGGGTGTGCCTGACGTCCATGACGTCATCCCGATCGTCGCCATGGCGACAGAAGCTAAACAGGAACACGTTATATACGCGCTCCCCAGTTTGCTATAGATGCCGGCGACGATCGCACTAGAGGGACACATGCGCCCTCTAGTGGTGTTTCATGTAGCTACCACTCTGGTAGCTTTACATGAAACAAAAAAAAAAATAAAAAAAAAAAAGGATTTTTGCCAATTTGGCAAAAAAAATTAACCGCCAGGGAGGTTAATTCCAATCTTGTGGGAATTTTACATAGTCATACATTTACAAACCTTGTACTAATATAAGTCAATATGACTCAGAAGATCTGATTACAAGTTGGGATTTATGACTGTACAAGTCTTGCAAAACTAAACTGAAAATAATCCGTCTCACTTGCAGCCAAGTCATAGTTGTGTCTAAAACCCAGTTTATAGAAAAACGCTCTTTATCATTCCTTTTCCTGTCTTTAATACTTACTCCTGGTTTTGAAGTGGTGATATACAGGACAAGGCATACAGAAAGGGCGGAGAAATTGTATGAAATTTATTGAGGCAATGGGTAATGTTTAACAGCATCACATCCAATCCATCACACTGCAAGAGTTTTTTTTTTTTAAGTGGTAGTGATTTGAAAAGCTCTTGCTAATGCGATGCTATGGGTGATTTTTTTTTTTTTTTTTTAAATAAGATTGTTCAGTTGAAAATAAACGAATAGCATTTTATTAGCAAGAGCTTTTAAAGTATACCTGATAGAGAGGAGCGTCTTAGCTACCATACTTTGGGCTTCATTAACCACTTGCCGACCGCCCACAGCCCATGGGCAGCGGCAAAGTGGATGCCTTAAGGACCGCAATACGCCTTAGGGCGTTGCGTCCTTTTCCTATGCCGGGGGAGCGATCGCGTCATTGATGACGCGCGCTTCCCCCGGCAACTGGCTCCGCCCACCCGCCGTAACATCCCGCCGGCCATACGGAAGCGCCGGCGGGATGTTAACCCCACGATCGCCGCTACAAAGTGTATAATACACTTTGTAATGTATACAAAGTGTATTATACAGGCTGCCTCCTGCCCTGGTGGTCCCAGTGTCCGAGGGACCACCAGGGCAGGCTGCAGCCACCCTAGTCTGCACCCAAACACACTGATCTGGTCCCCCCCCCCCCCGCCCACTGATCGCCCACAGCACCCCTCAGACCCCCCCCCCTGCCCACCCCCCAGACCCCTGTTTGCACCCAATCACCCCCCTAATAACCCATCATTCACTCCCTGTCACTATCTGTCAACGCTATTTTTTTTTTATCCCCCCCCCCTGCCCCCTCCTGATCACCCCCCCCCCCACCCCTCAGATTCTCCCCAGGACCCCCCAGACCCCCCCCCCTGTGTACTGTATGCATCTATCCCCCCTGATAACCTGTCAATCACCCCCTGTCACTGCCACCCAACAATCAGCCCCTAACCTGCCCCTTGCGGGCAATCTGATCACCCACCCACACCAATAGATCGCCCGCAGATCCGATATCAGATCACCTCCCAAATCCATTGTTTACATCTATTCTCTCCTCTAAACACCCACTAATTACCCATCAATCACCCCCTACCACCACCTGTCACTTTTACCTATCAGATCAGACCCTAATCTGCCCCTTGCGGGCACCCAATCACCCGCCAACACGCTCAGATTGCCCTCTGACCCCCCCTTATCAATTCGCCAGTGCATTAATTACATCTGTTCTTCCCTGTAATAACCCACTGATCACCTGCCAATCACCTGCCAATCACCTATCACCCATCAATCAGCCCCTGTCACTGCCACCCATCAATCAGCCCCTGTCATTGCCACCCATCAATCACCCCCTGTCACTGCCACCCATCAATCAGTCCCTAACCTGCCCCTTGCGGGCAATCTGATCACCCACCCACACCATCCGATCGCCTGCAGACCCGCAGTCAGATCACCTCCCAAGTGCATTGCATCTGTTCTCTCCTCTAAACACCCACTAATTACCCAGCAATCACCCCCGGTCACTGCTACCCATCAGATTAGACCCCCATCTGCCCCTAGGGCACCCAATCACCCGCCCACACCCTCAGACCCCAGCCCTGATCACCTCGCCATTGCATTACTTGCATCTATTCCCCCCACTAATCACACCTTGAGACACCCATCAATCACCTCCTGTCACTACCTGTCACCCCCTAGCACACCTACCCATCAGATCAGGCCCTAATGTGCCCCGTGTGGGCTCCTGATCACTCGGCCAACCCCTCAGATCCCCCTCAGACCCCCTTCCGATCACCTCCCCAGTGCATTGAGTGCATCTATTTTCCCCTCTAATCACCCCCTGAGACACCCATCAATCACCTCCTGTCACCCCCCTAGCACTCCTATCCATCAGATCAGGCCCAATACAACCTGTCATCTAAAAGGCCACCCTGCTTATGACCGGTTCCACAAAATTCGGCCCCTCATAGACCACCTGTCATCAAAATTTGCAGATGCTTATACCCCTGAACAGTCATTTTGAGACATTTGGTTTCCAGACTCCTCACGGTTTTGGGCCCGTAAAATGCCAGGGCGGTATAGGAACCCCACAAGTGACCCCATTTTAGAAAAAAGACACCCCAAGGTATTCTGTTAGGTGTATGACGAGTTCATAGAAGATTTTATTTTTTGTCAAAAGTTAGCGGAAATATATTTTTATTGGGTTTTTTCACAAAGTGTCATTTTTCACTAACTTGTGACTAAAAGTAAAATCTTCTATGACCTCGCCATACACCTAATGGAATACCTTGGGGTGTCTTCTTTCTAAAATGGGGTCACTTGTGGGGTTCCTATACTGCCCTGGCATTTTAGGGGCCCTAAACCGTGAGGAGTAGTCTAGAAAACAAATGCCTCAAAATGACCTGTGAATAGGACGTATAATGTGTTTTCGGGTGTATTTTTACACATACCCATGCTGGGTGGGAGAAATCTCCTGAGTACGGCGGTACCACATGTGTGGCACTTTTTTACACCCTAAGTGCGCTAAGGGGCCCAAAGTCCAATGAGTACCTTTAGGATTTCACAGGTCATTTTGCGACATTTGGTTTCAAGACTACTCCTCACGGTTTAGGGCCCCTAAAATGCCAGGGCAGTATAGGAACCCCACAAATGACCCCATTCTAGAAAGGAGACACCCAAAGGTATTCCATTAGGTGTATGGCGAGGTCATAGAAGATTTTATTTTTTGTCACAAGTTAGCGGAATATGACACTTTGTGAAGAAAAACAATTCAAATCAATTTCCGCTAACTTGTGGCAAAAAATAAAATCTTCTATGAACTCACCATACTCCTAATGGAATACCTTGGGGTGTCTTCTTTGTAAAATGGGGTCATTAGTGGGGTTCCTATACTGCCCTGGCATTTTAGGGGCCCTAAACCGTGAGGAGTAGTCTTGAAACAAAAATGACCTGTGAAATCCTAAAGGTACTCATTGGACTTTGGGCCCTTTAGCGCAGTTAGGGTGCAAAAAAGTGCCACACGTGGTATCGCCGTACTCAGGAGAAGTAGTATAATGTGTTTTGTGGTGTATTTTTACACATACCCATGCTGGGTGGGAGAAAGATCTCTGTAAATGGACAATTGTGTGTAAAACAAATGAAAACATTGTCATTCACAGAGATATTTCTCCCACCCAGCATGGGTATGTGTAAAAATACACCCCAAAACACATTATAGTACTTCTACTGAGTATGGCAATACCACGTGTGGCACTTTTTTGCAGCCTAACTGCGCTAAGGGGTCCAAAGTCCAATGAGCACCTTTAGGCTTTACAGGGGTGCTTACAATTTAGCACCCCCCAAAATGCCAGGACAGTAAACACACCCCACAAATGACCCCATTTTGGAAAGTAGACACTTCAAGGTATTCAGAGAGGGGCATGGTGAGTCCGTGGCAGATTTCATTTTTTTTTTTTTGTCGCAAGTTAGCAGAAATGGAAACTTTTTTTTTTTGTCACAAAGTGTCATTTTCTGCTTACTTGTGACAAAAAATATCTTCTATGAACTCACTATGCCTCTCAGTGAATACTTTGGGATGTCTTCTTTCCAAAATGGGGTCATTTGGGGGGTATTTATACTATCCTGGAATTCTAGCCCCTCATGAAACATGACAGGGGGTCAGAAAAGTCATAGATGCTTGAAAATGGGAAAATTCACTTTTTGCACCATAGTTTGTAAACGCTATAACTTTTACCCAAACCAATAAATATACACTGAATGGGTTTTTTTTTAATCAAAAACATGTTTGTCCACATTTTTCGCGCTGCATGTATACAGAAATTTTACTTTATTTGAAAAATGTCAGCACAGAAAGTTAAAAAATCTTTTTTTTGCCAAAATTCATGTCTTTTTTGATGAATATAATAAAAAGTAAAAATCGCAGGAGCAATCAAATAGCACCAAAAGAAAGCTTTATTAGTGACAAGAAAAGGAGCCAAAATTAATTTAGGTGGTAGGTTGTATGAGCGAGCAATAAACCGTGAAAGCTGCAGTGGTCTGAATGGAAAAAAAGTGCCTGGTCCTTAAGGGGTAGAAAGACTGTGGTCCTCAAGTGGTTAAAGGGGAACTTCAGCATAAACAAACATACGGTCATTAAGTTACATTAGCTATGTTAATTAAAATAGATAGGTAATCTCTTACCAACCCGGTTTTAAAAGAACAGGCAAATGTTTGTGATTTCATGGGGGCAGCCATCTTTTTGTTTGAAAGGCGGTGACAGGGAGCATGAGACACAGTTCCAACTGCCATGTGTCCTGATCACACTTCCCAGCTGCATACGCTAGGCTTCAAATCTCAAATAAAAAAAAATAAATAAAAAAATTGCACCAAAACAGCAGAACGAGAACAGCAATATCAGCAATCCCATCATGCTTTGCACAGCATCAGGGGAAAAATGCCCGGGCAGTTTTCTTCTGTGCAGCTAAAAAGGAGTTTTGGATAAGAAAAACAAAGTTCTGATGCTGTGAAACTGTTAAAGAAACACCAGGCCTTTTCAGTTCTGCTGAGTAGACTTTTTTAGTTTGGAGGTTCACTTTAAGCTCCCTTAAAGGAAAGGTTTAGGGACGTTTAAAAAAAAATAAAAATCCGCATTCACTTACCTGGGGCTTCCTCCAGCCCGTGGCAGGCAGGAGGTGCCCTCGGCGCCGCTCCGCAGGCCACCGGTGGTCTCCGGTGGCACGCCAGGTCGGGCTTCTTCTGCGCTCCAAAATGCGCCTCACGGCGGCGCGCTGACGTCATCGGACGTCCTGAGCCTGCGCAGAACAGCCCGGAGGTTGTCCGATGACGTCAGCGCACCGGCGTGAGGTGCATTTTGAGACCACCGGGAGCCTGCGGAGCGGCGCCGAGGTCACCTCCCGTCTGCCACGGGCTGGAGGAAGCCCCAGGTAAGTGAATGCGGATAATTTTTTTTTTTTTTTTTTTGAAACGTCCCTGAACCTTCCCTTTAAAGCACTTTAGAGGTGAACAAGTATAATCTATTTCTACTCCCTGGGGCTTCTTTCAGCCCCTATCCGCCATTTCAGTCCCTCACTGCAGCCCCGGTCCTCCATTGTGTCCCTGTCATGATCGCGGCTCGCCTGCTCAGTGACACGTGCCTGCATGTCCACGCCATTTGGTGCGCACTGCGCCTGCACACAATTACCGTCCCTGGGAGCAGCAAGCGCGCCAAGCCGTGCATGCGCTACTCACTCGGCTTTTAGGCTTATTTGCTGGGAACCGGGGCCACCCAGGGAGACTGCGAGGAATGAGCGGCCTTATTGGGGCTTAAGAAAGCCCCAGGTAAGTATGGATCTCGGTTTCCTTTACAACTGCAAGCATTTAGAAAAAGCTAATGCAGTGTGAATTAGCCCTTAGGGCTTTATTTCATTTGCGCGATTTTAGCCACACTTTTGGAGATGCGACCGCCGGGACATCAGTGCATAGACTGTACTGTCTATTTCCATACATGCGCTGTGGTTCACCACTGAATCGCAGTGCATGGTTGCACGCATTTTGTTGCGTTTGTGCCGCTTTCCCATTAATAATGAATGGAATCACAAGCCCCGCCTCTAAGGGAATCGCGTGCAACGCGGAGCTGCGCTGATGCACGGCCACCTGCGTTGCAAATGGAAACATTGGAACCTACTTGGGAATCTATTTATTTATTTTTTTGTTTCAATAAACTTTTATACCTACCAGGTGTCCGGCTTCCGTCCGTAGCCCCGCCCCTTAAAGGAAGCGGTCACAGGTGCTTCTCTAGGATTAATCAGAAAAGCACCTGTGACCTCCTCTGCTAGGGGCGGGGCTAGAGACGGAAGCAAAGTATGCCTTTGCATTATGCTGCATCCCAGATAACTTCAGATCAGTTTCTTCCCTACCTAATGTCATCACTCAGAGTATGCACTTCAATCAGCAACACTCGTCTGTGTTGGGTTTATCTTGCACCAAAGCAACAAACTTGATTTCTAGCAGAGAGGTGGTGGTTGTTCTGTTACTGGAAGCCTGAGATAGACATTGGCCACTCGATACATGTTTTATGTGTACAGCTCCCTGCTCCACTCTCTATTATTCATGACTTGGTCTCACATTGATCCTATGCTGAAATCTTGGGCTTTCCAACCGGTTATGCTGACACTGTAGATCTATCTTTGTGCCATTATCGTGTGTCTGTTCTTGCTCATCTTTCTAATGGCAGATATTGTAAAATGTTATAATTACAGGTATTTATGTTATTAGCCAAAAGCTTACTTTCTATCTCTAAAGTAGCCAATAAATGGTGGTATACTGATTCAAAACTTCTTGCTTTTACTGATGGCTAACACAGAACACTGCTTCAACTAGGCTTTACTACTAAATGCCTTATGCATGGTCTAGTGCAGCTGTATTTGCCTGCTCTTATAAGGCAGGTGAAAGATATGTAAAGCAGCTTATTTTTGTCTGGCTGCTTGGGAGGGGCCTGACCCTGGGCCGCTGTGGGTCTGAGTAGGGCAAGTTGGGTAAGCAGCAGTGAGTGGACGTCACTGCTACGCCATCTGTGGGGTCTGTTAACAACAAAAGCATTGCAAATTTAATTTTTTTTCCAAACCATAAGGTTTCGTTCAGCCTATGCGTTGCAGTCAGTTGGGATGCATTGCACATAGTGTGCAATAAACATGGTAACATGAAAGTCCATAGACTTTTATTTCAACATTCACAGTACAGCAGTGCGTAGTTCAGCAGTGCACTTCAACGTAAGGGGCGTGACTTTAATCGCACTATGCATGCTGAGCACACTTAATAGTCCATGGGCAGCGCATAGTAATGCATGGATCAGCTGGATTCCTTTATTATTATTATTATTATTATTATTATTATTCCTTTCTCTCTATGTCCCTTCCCTTGCAACAAGAAACCACAGTGGTGTGACAATGCAGTAAAAGCATGGAAATGTGCGGTGAAATGCCCAAAAACACACTTGCAAATGCTTGCTTTTTCAAATGCGTTTACTAATGTGAAGAAGTCTTAAGGCATACATGTCAAACTCCGGCCCGTGGGCCAAATCTGGCCCTCAGAGCCATTAAATTTGGCCCCCAAGTAGTTTCCCTACTTTGCATTATGTTTGGTCCACTCTAGACCACCAGGGAAGGTATATTGGAGGTGAAGCCCTAGATAACCAGGGAAGCCATGCGGGAAAGGGAGAGGGCAAACAATAGACACTAGGGAACTGTATTGGGGAGGGTGGGGCCCACTAGATACCAGGGAACTGTATAGGGGTTGGAGGGAGGGCGCATTAGGCACCAGAGAGATTTATAAGGGAGGAAGGTGGCCAGTAGTGTTGGGCCGAACAGTTCGCCTGGGGAACCTCTCTGGGCCTCTTGCTACTTCCGGGTCGCAATGACCCGGAGTAGTACGCCTGCGCTGCCCGGCGGAGCGCGTCCTAGATCGCGCTCCTGTTGCCGGGCACTCTCTGCGCATGAGCGTGACGTCACGCACATGCGCAGAGAGTGCCCGGCAACGGGAGCGCGATCTAGGACGCGCTCCGCCGGGCAGCGCAGGCGTACTACTCCGGGTCATTGCGACCCGGAAGTAGTAAGAGGCCCATGGATTTAGAGATGTTCGCCGGCGAACGGTTCGGGAACCGTTCGCCACATCTCTAGTGGCCAGTAGACATTGAGGTTGGCCCGTGACTTGGTCCCAGTGTACAATTTCGGCCCACTTTGTATTTGAGTTTGACACCCCTGTCCTAAGGTAATAAGATTTAAGCAATGCTACACCATGAGCTCTTCCTATTCAGTAAGAAGTCTTTGGGCTAGACTCCCCAACACTGCTACTGCCCACTGAGTGCGCTCTAGTGGCTGCCTTGCAAGCGCTTCAAGTCTGACAAGTGAAAAGCGCTGTACAAATACTGGAATTATGAGTGTTGCATTTCTCACATTTTTAAAACCTAGGTCCAGGTAGACTGCTAAATGCACAGCTGATCAGTATGTGTGACATGCTGCCCTTGCCAAAGACTTATAGCTAGTTCACACTGAAAGGGATTCTTGGCACTTGGTAGCACTGTACACCGCTCTAGCGAAATAGTAGAATAATGGAAACTTTGAGGTCTCCCTTAGCTTCCTAAAGAAGTGGACGTCACATAGTCTTGACTGCAAATAGTTTGGGGGATGATGACTGGGAAGCATAGCAGACTGCTGCACCTGCAAACATGAAGTGCTGCATACAAGTTTCCAAATCCTGCAGGACAGGATGGGAAAATCTAGGTCGATCAGGGGTGGTTCATGAGTGGTAGTCAATCAACGACAATACATTTTCTGCAGAGGTTTTACAGTATATATCAAGTCACTGACTGTCACTCAGGAAGGAGCTCAGTCTAGTTCTTATCATATTCGTGTCATTATCATAGGCTAAGGCCATGTTGGGCAATCTAACTTATCGGTATATTTTTCGGATGATTGAGGAAAATGGAGTGCTCCAACAAACCCACAACATGGAGAACATGTGAACTCTTTGTAGATAGTGTCTTGGTGCAGATTTGAACTGGGGACCAAATACTGCAGGACCAGAGTAATCTTGTAAGTCAACTAGGTACCAGGCAAAAAAAGTATCTGGCTTATAGAATGCATAAGAGGTCGTAACTGACCTAAATTTAAAAATGAACTGATCACCTTGACTCTAATCTGTTACCTGGCAACATCCCATAAACCTAATGCTGGGTACACAATTTCCCTTCTGATTGACGGGTAATCTGACAGGAAGTTACATCATGCGTACATGGCCAATTTTCCCATGATAACTTTGGAAAATTGATCCCGTAATCAAACGGCAGCAGATCAGACATGAATTGTCCAATTCCTGTCAATTGGATGGGAATTTGCGTCGCGTGTACCCAGCATAGAATTAAGACTGCCTTTGTCACACCACACTGTGGATGCCCAATACACTGTTGTGAGAAGTTTCCAGTGCTGCTCTTTGGGATGCTGTTAGGCAGGGAACACACTAGACACGTTTCTGCATGTTTTGCCACGGATTGCAAAGCGCGCACGATTCTACAGGCTATTGAAGTCCATAGCCTCGCATAGCAAAGACTTGCCCTGACCGTTCGTGTTATTCAACGTTTTCAAACTGCACAGCTTTCCGCTTTTTTTTCCCACGCGCACGTTCACATCCAGTATATGCCGCCGCACACGTGTAAACTATTGCAGAAACCGTTCACATCAAACGCGAATGCAAAACCCGACGGAAATTTGGGAATCGCAGGGGAAAACTGCCCTATGCGTGTTTCCTGCCTCATAGCGCAGAGGGTAACATCAGCATCTTGCTACATGCGTTCTTTCTGACAGCTTGCATGTTGCGGGAAAAATACATTTCAGTGGGAGCGAATAGGTTGTGTGTCAGTTCTAATGCATGCAGCTCAACAAAGTACAAAAACCGCCCAAAAGATGAATAGCAGGTATGACATTTTAGAATTTCTTTCCATTAATGCACAATAAAAATGCCTAGCGACACATTGACAAACCCATGAGTAACATCAGTTGTTGCATTACATGCGGTGACCTTTCAAAGATTACAAAAACATTCTTGTAAGAATTTGGATTACTGGTATTATCTGTCTCAGTACTTTGTTTAGTGTGCTAAATTTATAGGACACCTGAAGTGAAAGGGATAAGAAGGCTGCCATATTTATTTCCTTTTACACCATACCAGTTGTCTGGCAGGCCCACTGATCATCTTCCACTGAAACCTCTTCCACTAAAAATAAAGTTGTTTGAAACGTCTGACAAGCAACAGATTTTGCTGTATTTCTAGGACAATCAAGTGCAGACATGTAGCCCAGTGACGAGTGACTAATATCTGTTGGGCATAGTGTCGTTTGGACGACAATGTTTTACTGAAGGTGCACGTTGTGCATAATGTTGTTTCCGCTTGCACGCACAGTAAATGAGTTGGTCGTTGCAGTGGCGATGTGCGTAAAAAAAGTCTTTCTAGTGACGTTGTCAGTAAAGTCGTTTCTACAATGTTGGTTGTCAGTTTTCCAGGGCTGTGGAGTTGGAGTTGAGAAGTTGGAGCAATTTTGAGTACCTGGAGTTGGTGGTTTCATAAACGGAGGAGTCGGAGTCGTATGATTTTTGTACTGACTCCACAGCCCTGCTGTTTTCGCTGACTTTTGTTGGGCATGTGTTAGGCCTGAAAGATAAATCGAATTTAAACCGAAATCGCGATCACCAAGATCACAATTTTGGAATCGTCAAAACGGCGATTATCGTGAACACGTCATGTACACATGGGGAAGTTTGAAGTGGCTTCAAACTTCCCCCAAAGTCCCGGCACGTGCAGCCCTCATCGTTGGACATACCTTCCGCATGAGTCCATCGCCGTCTGCCGGCTCTTGTGCTTGGCAAAACTCAGGGTTCCTGTATGTCACATGACATACAGGAAGTATTCCGTGCATTAGAGCCTGCAGGAGGCAAAGTGGATAGACGGGCATTGCTGGACTCGTGGTGGAAGGTATGTCCAGAACTGATGCAGCTTGGGGGACAGAGAAGGCACAGAGACACAGAGTGGGCACAGAGAGAGACACAGGAGACACAAAGGGGGCAAGAGAGAAACCCAGAGGAGGCAAATGGGGCACAAATAGAGACAGGGAGAACAAAGCTTGATTTGAAGGAAATCGTGAATCGAAATTGCAATTTGACAGAAATCACTCAATTCAATTTTTTCCTAAAATCGTTCAGGCATAGCATGTGTACAGACCTTAATACTTTAAGGCCCAGTTCACACTGCTCGCGTTTCCAGCCGCGTTTTGGAAACGCGTGCAGGAGGCAGACACGCACGACATCAGACAGTGCATAAAGTGCACTGCCTGATGTTCACACTGCATGCGTTCCGGAACCTGTGCGGTCCGGGAACAAATGCTGCACGCATTTTTTGTAAAAACGTGTGGCTGTCCCATTCAGTTTTCAGTGATGGGATCAGCCACGCAATGCACACAAACGCGGATGGCGTGCGTTCGCATGCGTTGCGTTCCGCACACATGGCCATCTGCGTTTGTGATGTGAACGGGGCCTTAGTCATAGACCCTGAACAAGCATGGAGATCAGGTGCTCTGACCAGGGCTGTGGAGTTGGTACAAAAATTATCCCACTCCTCAGTTTATGAAATCTCAGACTCCAGGTACCCAAAATTGCTCTGACTCCTCAGTCTAAATTTTACAATGGCTATAGATTTGGTTCAAAAATCATCCAACTTCGACTCCTCAGTTTATTGAAACCACCGACTCCAGGTACTCATAATTGCTCTGACTCCTACTCCACAGCTCTGTCTGAAGTCTGACTGAATTGGCCAATTGCTTGTTTTAGGTGTGTATGATCCAGAAACTTCAGCAGGACAGTCAGGCAACTGGTATTGTCTCAGACATGCAAAAAAAGCATTTTTTTGAGGGGGGGGGGGGGGGGGGGGTTGGAGACGAGTGGCACCTTGCTGTTGATTTTGGATACTTTTCAGAGATATCCTGATGCGTGCATGGTGATAGCAAGTGTGAAACCCGAACCAGTTATACCAGTAACTCAGAACTTGGACCCATAAAAACTTTGTTAGGTATGAGTTCCAAGTAAACATGTCATAAAAAAGTGTTTTTAAATGCATGCATAGTGAAGTAGAAGTTAAAAAATCTATTTTATGCAGATAGGGACATCTTATTAGGGTTCCACACAATTTGATTGAATTTTAACCAAATCTGTGTATGCCTCTGTTGGTGCACAGGGAGTAACTTCGGCGCCGTTAGAAGACTGAGCTGAAGTTACTTTTAAAACACAATAATTTGGCCTCCAGCAATTGCTGGAAGCCGAATTATTTCATTCCCCACCATCCATGGCGGCCTGGAGGGGGAATAGTATTTAACACGGCCGGGACTTGTGCAGCAGCAGGATCAGCCATATACCGGCTGTATCCTGCGCCCAAAACTCCCATGCCGATTCCTCTCGTACACCTGTTGATGAGGTTCTTTCACTCACCCCCTCTCAGCCCCATATTCCTTTGTATTAGAGAGTTTAGCCTGTCTAATTCCTCCCTCATCTGTGACTAAGCACAAGTGGAATTTGATCCCTTATTTGATCCCCCTTGTGTCAGCTGACTGCCATGGCAGAAAGTGAACGAATGACAACTGTTATTTGATCTCTGACATGTACGCTCGGGAATCTCGGCAGTCCTTAGCAGAGTAGCAAATTTATAAACACAGAATGTTAACAATGTGTCTGGTTCAATGAAAGCAGGAAGTAGACACACTGCAGATTTACTGCAGGATTTTTATCAGCTGTAACAAAGAGAGGTTTTTCTTTAGAGGTGTCAGCCATACTATCTCTCAGAAAAAACACATAGATATAGATATAAATACATGCTCTACTTACATACAGTGGAGGAAATAATTTGACCCCTCACTGATTTTGTAAGTTTGTCCAATGACAAAGAAATGAAAAGTCTCAGAACAGTATCATTTCAATGGTAGGTTTATTTTAACAGTGGCAGATAGCACATCAAAAGGAAAATCGGAAAAATAACCTTAAATAAAAGATAGCAACTGATTTGCATTTCATTGAGTGAAATACGTTTTTGAACCCTCTAACAATAAAAGACTTAATACTTAGTGGAAAAACCCTTGTTTGCAAGCACAGAGGTCAAACGTTTCTTGTAATTGATGACCAAGTTTGCACACATTTTAGGAGGAATGTTGGTCCACTCCTCTTTGCAGATCATCTCTAAATCCCTAAGGTTTCGAGGCTGTCTCTGTGCAACTCTGAGCTTGAGCTCCCTCCATAGGTTTTCTATTGGATTAAGGTCCGGAGACTGACTAGGCCACTCCATGACCTTAATGTGCTTCTCCTTGAGCCACTCCTTTGTTGCCTTTGCTGTATGTTTTGGGTCATTGTCGTGCTGGAACACCCATCCACGACCTATTTTCAGTTTCCTGGCAGAGGGAAGGAGGTTGTCGTTCAGGATTTCACGATACATGGCTCCGTCCATTTTCCCGTTAATGCGATTAAGTTGTCCTGTGCCCTTAGCAGAAAAACACCCCCAAAGCAGAAGGTTTCCACCCCCATGCTTGACGGTGGGGACGGTGTTTTTAGGGGTCATAGGCAGCATTTTTCTTCCTCCAAACACAGCGAGTTGAGTTAATGCCAAAGAGCTCTATTTTGGTCTCATCAGACCACAGCACCTTCTCCCAGTCACTCACAAAATCATTCAGGTGTTCATTGGCAAACTTCAGACGGGCCTGCACATGTGCCTTCTTGAGCAGGGGGACCTTGCAAGCCCTGCAGGATTTTAATCCATTGCGGTGTAATGTGTTTCCAATGGTTTTCTTGGTGACTGTGGTCCCTGCTGATTTGAGGTCATTCACTAACTCCTCCCGTGTAGTTCTAGGATGCTTTTTCACCTTTCTCAGAACCATTGACACCCCACGAGGTGAGATCTTGCGTGGAGCCCCAGAGCGAGGTCGATTGATGGTCATTTTGTGCTCCTTCCATTTTTGAACAATCGCACCAACAGTTGTCACCTTCTCTCCCAGCTTCTTGCTAATGGTTTTGTAGCCCATTCCAGCCTTGTGCAGGTCTACAATTTTGTCTCTGACATCCTTGGACAGCTCTTTGGTCTTTCCTATGTTGGAGTGTTTGGAGTCTGCTTGATTGATTGATTCTGTGGACAGGTGTCTTTTATACAGGTGACTAGTTAAGACAGGTGTCCTTAATGAGGGTGACTAATTGAGTAGAAGTGTCTAACTACTCTGTGGGAGCCAGAACTCTGAATGGTTGGTAGGGGTTCGAAAACTTATTTCACTCAATGAAATGCAAATCAGTTGCTATCTTTTATTTAACCACTTCCCAACTGAGGGGTTTTACCCCTTCAGCATCCGAGCAATTTTCTCCTTTCGGCGCTCCTTACATTCATTCGCCTATAACTTTATCATTACTTATCACAATGAAATGAACTATATCTTGTTTTTTTCGCCACCAATTAGGCTTTCTGTAGGTGGGACATTATGCCAAGAATAATTTTATTCTAAATGTGTTTTAATGGGAAAATAGGAAAACATATGGGAAAAAAAACATTATTTTTCAGTTTTCGTTATAGTTTTTAAATAATGCATGCTACTGTAATTAAAACCCATGAAATGTATTTGCCCTTTTGTCCCGGTTATAAAACCATTTAAATTATGTCCCTATCACAATGTTTGGCGCCAATATTTTATTTGGAAATAAAGGTGCATTTTTTTCAGTTTTGCGTCCATCCCTAATTACAAGCCCATAGTTTATAAAGTAACAGTGTTGTACCCTCCTGATATAAATATTTAAAAAGTTCAGTCCCTAAGGTAACTATTTATGTATTTTTTTAATTGTAAATTTTTTAATTTTTTTTTAATTACAAAAAAAAAAATGGGGAGTGTGGGAGGTAATGAGTTAATTTTTTGTGTATAAGTAATGTATGTGTGTGTGAAAAATAGTTTAGGGTGTAGTTTACTATTTGGCCACAAGATGGCAACAGTTTAATGCGACCTCCAAGCGTCCTTCCGGAAGCTTGGAGGAAGTACAAAGAGGCTGGGATTTTTTTTTTCTTTTTCACAATGATCGCACTGCTTAGCGAAAGCAGCAGATCATTGCGGGGGCAGAGATCAACGAACGGGAATGTATTTTCCCGTTCATTGATCTCCGGGCGAGCGGGCAGCAGCGTGCACGATCGCGGGAGTGCGAGCGGGAGAGCGGACAGCGGCGGTAGCGACGGGGGTACGTATATCTACGCTCCGGGCGGGGAAGTGAAGTCCAAAGGAGCGTAGATATACTGTACGCGGGCGGGGAACTAGTTAAGGTTATTTTTTCGATTTTCCCTTTGATGTGCTATCTGCCACTGTTAAAATAAACCTACCATTGAAATGATACTGTTCTGAGACTTTTCATTTCTTTGTCATTGGACAAACTTACAAAATCAGTGAGGGGTCAAATAATTATTTCCTCCACTGTAACATATGTATTGCATTGTCCACATTTTGATTTTAGTAATTTTTCTACAGTAAAAAGAGAAAATCCTTAGCATTTCCCATTTTAACTGTGGCTATTTTGAAGCCAATCCTGATGTCATTTCCTCCCTTACTCTCCTCTGCCTGATTTGCCCGCCCTTCATTATAGAAAGTGCATTGCCTCAGCATGGGAAATATTGGCCAATCAGAGATGAACAGAGGTGTGGGAACGGAATTAAGGAGGGAAAAAGCCTTCAGCCAATCAGGCTGCATTAGTTAAGTCTGAGGGGAAATTAGAGAAGCAAAAAAGGACAACCCAGCATGCCCTGCAACTTCCTATTTGTGTGCACCAAATAAGTCAGGTAAACTGGGGAATAATTTGATCATTTATCAACAAAAAAGTAATAGTGATTTTAACTTTAGGATTGCCTGGTTAGCATCCTTATTACTTGTTTACCAGATAAAAATAATTGATTTTTGATTTTATGCCCGACAGTTACTCTCTAACTGCTTTTGGACCACACTGATAGAAAACGAAGCCCTTTTTGGAACCTGTTATTCCTGCCAGGGCATAGATTTCAATCATCCTTCCTCTCTGCTCTAAAAGATAAGCAACAGCATAATGACCTTTACAGAAAAACATTTTTGTTAAAGCTGTTACAAATCCTGCAATAAATCTGCAGTGTGCCTAGTTCCTGCTTTCATGGAAGCAGACATAGGGTTAACATCCTGTTTACAAATTTGCTGCTCTGCCGAGGACTGCCGAGATTCCTGAGCTGACATGTCTGAGGGATCAAATTACAGTTGTGATTAGTTACAGATAAGGTGGAGAATAAGACAGGCTAAACTCTTGAAATACATACAGGGTGAATTTCTCAGTTTTCCTGCAAAGGAACATGCAGGATGATCCTGGGGGTTATATATAGACGAAGCACCCTCATGTATTTTACCATATATATCAGTGGGAACATTAGAGAAAACACCTACCCTGCTCTCTGTTTCATCCTTCACTGCTCAACCTATTTATCAGCCCTGATAAAATCCCAGACTGAGCATTCGGTCTGGCTTTGCTCAGGAATCCTTATAGCTGAGTCTGTCTTTTCTGATGTCTTTTCAAGCCCAAGCCTGCCACCTTCTGGCTCTGCTATGATTCAGCTGTAATGATTCCTGAGCAAAGCCAGACTGAATGCTCAGTCGTGGATTTTATCAGGGCTGATAACAGGTTGAACAGTGAAGGATGAAGCAGAGAGAAGAGTAGGGGTTTTCTCTAATGTTCCCACTGATATATATGGTAAAATACATGAGGGTGCTTTGCTCAAAATGTGCTCTGCAGTTTGTCTCCGCTCTCTAGCTCCAGGCAACTACTGTGACTGTTAAAGGGAATCTAAAGTGAAAATAAACTTATGATATGAAATTATATGTGTAGTACGCCTAAGAAATAGAACATTAGTAGCACAGAATTCCAGTACAGGAAGTTAAGAAACTTCACTTATCTATGCAAAAGAGCTTTTCTGAGCTCTCAGACTAATTTAGTCAGAGAGCAGTGCTATTTTCTGAAGCACTTACACATCAAAGATACAGCGAAGGACAACTTCATATAAGTTTTTACTGCAGGGTAGTTCAAAGGATCATTAGCTTTGCTCTGTTTCATAATTTAAAATGCAGAGTTTGGTTTGCATCATTCTGTCATATTTGCAGTTTACAATGTTATAAAAAAAAAAAAAGCTATATAACTGAAAATAAAAATGACTTTTCTTTGCTACAAATCTTTTATCTGTACTACACATACAATTATATCATAAGTATTTTTCCGTTTCTGGGAACCTAAACTGAGTGGGATATGGATGTTTCCTTTTATACAATACAAGTTGCCTGGCAGTCCTGCTGACCTCTTTAGCTGCAGTAGTGGCTGAATCACACACCTAAAACAAGCATGCAGCTAATCCTGTCTGACTTCAGTCAGAGCACATGATCTTTCATGCTTGTTCAGGGGCTGTGGCTAAAAGTATTAGAGACACAGGATCAGCAGGAGAGTCAGGCAGCTGATATTATTTTAAAAGGAAAAAATCCATGTCCTTCTCAGTTTAGGTTCACTTTAAAGCTACGTACACTTTAGGGCCCATTTCCACTTGTGCTGGCGTTTAACCACTTCAGCATTCAGTCGTTTTTCACCTTCTGCATCCAAGCAATTTTCACCTCCCATTCGTTTGCCAATAACTTTATTGCTACTTATCACAATGAATTGATCTATATCTTGTTTTTTTCCCGCCACTAATTAGGCTTTCTTTGGGTTTTACATCTTTACTAAGAATTATTTTTTTAAATGCATTTTGACGGGAATAAGGAAAAAAATGAAGAAAAATTACACAGGATGTGAAGGGAGGACAGGAAACTTTTTTTTTTTTTTTTTTTTTTTTTTTTTCTTCTTTAGAAAGATCGCGGCTTCTGAAGCCATTGGTCTTTCTAACGGGGACCTAGGCCCAGTGCACACCAAAAACCTCTAGCAAATCTGCAAAACGCTAGAAGTTTTTGAAGCAGATTTCAGAGCGATTCTAGGCATTAGAGAGGTTTTCTAAACATGCCTAGCGGTTTTGGAGCGTTTTTGTGTAGCAGATTACAAATATTGTAACTGTAACTGAACAGCTTCTGTAACAAAAACACCTGTAAATCCGCTCTGATCTAGTGTTTTTCAGAGCGGTTTTCCACTTTCCTACACTTTAACATTGAGGCAGAAATGCCTCAGAAATCTAAAAAATGCTGCAGCCCCGAGTTTGCGTTTTTGGAAAAAAGGAACCGCTCTGGCGTGCACCAGCCCATTCACTTTCATTAGCCAAGTGGTTTTCCCCCTGCAAGCGTTTTGAAAAACGCTCCAGAACCGCTCCGGTGTGCACCAGCCCACAGATCAATGAATGGGAACTATGTTCCCAATTATTGATCTCCGGGATAATGGGCGGTGGCGCAAACAGCAGCACAAGAGCAGCCTTTTGGACGTAGCAGCTACGTCCAAAAGGCGAAAATGGTTAAAGGCCAACTATAGTAAAAATAATATGTATTTATTTCTGATTAAACAATACCAGTTCCCTGGCAGCCCTGCTGATATATTTGGCTGCAGTAATGTCTGAACAACACCAGATATTGTCAGATCTGACAATGTCAAGCACCTATCTGCATGCTTGTTCGGGGTCTATGGCTAAAAGTATTAGAGGCAGAGGATCAGCAGGACAGCCAGGCAACTAGTATTGCTTACAAGGAAATAAATATGGCAACCTTCATATACCTTTCCTTACAGCTGTGCTTTAAAAACAGCTGACCTCAGTGACCTCTTTCAGGTACTATTTTTTGTGTTTCATTTTTGCAGTATAATCAGCAATCTGTGGCTGAGGTTGCTGTGTAAAAAGCTGCCATCTGCTTTCTTCTTCCCTCCTAAAGATCGCCCAACCCACGCATTGAAGAGTGTGATGTAATGGGTGGGGCTAACTGCACTCTCCACTGCGGTCACACCTCCCTTATGACTGACCTGTCCTTTGCCACCAGGGAGGTGTGGCTGTGGCAGACATTGCAGTTGACCCTGTCCACCAATAACTTTAACCACATCACTGCTGTGGACATGTGAGCTGAGTGACTATAAAGGAAGGGAGAGGGGCAATAAAGCAGAAAAGCTACTGAGGTCTTGTAGCTTGCGCACAAAATTGTTTTTTATTGCAGAAAAGAAATATCTTGGCAGTAAATTTTAATTGCTGCTTTTTTATGATTGCTTTTTGTATGAAATGCAGTTATGTTGGGTGTATTAGGACTTGAGCATGTCAGCCCAACACCCACCAGCCTGCTGTGCCAAGGCATAAATCTGCACGCCAGTATGACATGTGGCCATGCCATCCACGGAAACGAGAGGGAAAAAAAATCATGTAAATCTCTCGGGAGCTCTGCTGGTTTCCCTCTTGTTTGGTGGATAGAAATGGGGCATTTTGCTGTTGCAAGGAGTCCTGCTGCACCTCATTTTCCATGCAGGTTTGTTTTCATAGCCGTGGAGTCAGTTATGCAATTGAGCCAGTAGTGGAAAGATCACATGTCATTTTCTTCAGTTTTATCATAGCGACTGCGCTCCATGCTTCTTGTATCACTTGGCTCTGGAGTTTAGGTAATTGCGCCATATCGTTAGATGGTTTTGTGTGGCCAGGCTTCTTATGACCTCTGTTTACAGAGAAAGTAACAGACACAGCGCTGCTGATTGCATCGTTCCAGGCTGTTTATGTCCTGCTTACGTTGTCATTTGCTTTCACACTGAGCATTTGGTTTCTTGATTGAAACGGAGCTATGTGACCTTTTTCTTCTTGTGAGCTCCGAGGGGGAAACAGCATCTACAGATTTAACAGCTCCTCATCAGCCCAGCGCAGACAGTAATAAGACAGCAGATTATAATAAGCAGCTTGCAACCTCCATCTTCGGGTTTTCTCCTCCAGTTAAAAAAAACCTCCTGTGATTCTCTTGACAGGTTTTACAAGGAAAAGACGACCACTCACACCTCCGTGTGAGTTATGACCAGGGACTGACCTCATCTGTGTTTGCTGTGAATAAGAAGAACCCATGATTCCTATCTGCCCAGTAGTTTCATTCACCTATGGTGAGTATCCTTCAACCTAACCTGCCTGTGAACTGTAATCTGTATGTGTGCATTCTGAGAAAGCTTCTATCCTCTTAGGCCCGGTTCACACTTGCGGTTTTGCAAAAACCGCACCGGATGTCCGGACCGCACCGGAGCCGGATCGGACCTGAACCGTACGGTTCCTGTCCGGATCCGGTCCGGTTGCATACGGTTTCCGTGCGGTATGAACACGGTTGCGGTCCGGATCCGGATTCTAAAAGAGATAACAACCTGTATAAAAACAAAAAAAAATGTTGGGGTCTGGGAGGTCAGCAGAAGGGGGACCTGTGGAATCAGGCCCTCCGCTGTTTAGCACTCACCTCCACCTCCAACATGCTGCCAACATCTCCAGCTCGTGCTGCTCCACTCCAAAATGGTTGCCCATGTGTCCCCGATACAATATCGCCGCAACAATCCTCATAGGAAGTGGGGTAGAACATCCGGATTTTTTGCCAGTGTGTTGTGCGCTCTCCGGTTCTCATTGGTTTCCATTGGCCGGATGGTGCAGTCCGGCTCCGCCCCGGATACGGCTGCCGGAGGAGCCGGACCAAAAAATAGCGCATGTTGGAACGGACACCGGAGTCCGGATCCGGTCCGGCTCCGGTCCGGACGAAACGGACACATGTGAACCCTGGCATAGACTTACATTGCTATGCCGTGCGTCCGTTTCGTCCGGCCAGCATGCGGTGCGGCTCCGGCACGGCTATTCCGGATAGCCACCGCTAATGTGAACCGGGCCTTAGCCTGCTATTCCTGGAGTTCTGTCTTTGTGTTGTAACATATGCTGGGGTGGGCTTCACCTGTACAGAATGTTGTACTTTTAAATTTGATTTCAAAGGCTTACTCTAGGCATCTGTCTTACTCCTGCATTTATTAGAATGCTATTTTGAAGGAATATAGAGGTGACCTGATGCTAGACAGCGTATATACAGTGCCAAGCACACAGATAACTAGGCTGTGTTGCTTTTTCTTTTTCTATGCCTGAAAGAGTTAAGGATCAGGACAATTTCTGTACAGTTCAGACTTTAACTTAAAGAGAGTTAACTCTCTTTGATAAGGAATTACAGCCATAAAACACTTTCCTGGCACAAAATGGCTTCTGAAAGTAGGAAAGAGATTAAAAAAAGGGCCCAATAGTTCATAGATTTTAGCTCTGGCATACTTCAATGACTGTGTCATTGAGCAGAGACGATGAAACAGTAAAAACCTAAAAAGTAGATCTATGCCTGGTACACGCGATGCAATTCCATGTCAGACGGGTCGAATTGATTTCCAGCTGATTTCCGATTTGTTTTTCTGATAGATACTTTATAGAAGTGATCAGAAATCATTTCCCTCCTATCTGATGGGAAATTGCATGGTGTGTACCAGGCAATAAATATAAAACTGTGGAAAATCTTAGTTCTTTTTGAGGAGGATAGATACAATTGTTTATCTCATGAGTTTTTCACCTCCAGTATTCCTTTGTTTCATTTTCTTGTATCTGTGTTTACTTTTTGGGAGAGGGAGAATACTTGGCACAGTGGTCCATTCATTTCCCCACTGCAGATGTTTATATATTTGCTCGCAGTGGGGTTGGTGTACAAGATTCTAATTCTGGGATTGCACTGATGTTATGCATCTTGACAATGGCCCGATCCTGTGCAGGAGATGGAGCATCTGATTGGACCGTTTCCAAGCTGCAGGACATTTGTATCCACTATGAATTACTTGCATGTCATTGCCTACCCCTAAAGCTCCATACATGTGCTCGACTGGTATCGTTACAAACGAGATCTCCGCCACTGAACTCTCCTCTTATTAAACACATTTTTAGCAACCTGGAATGGAGTATTCTGGCTGGAACTCTCACCATATAGTCATTTATTGCTATTGATTGATTTCCCTCCTCTCAAAAATCACCAGCTGCAGAAGTTTTAAAGTCCCATAGCAGCCGACAGTCTGATTAATGCTATTGGAAGAAGTCTGATAAACAAATTGCTTGTTGGGTTGTACTGTGGAAAAAGTTTAGTTGTTGCACAGCAGAAACGTAAGTGTCATTTTACACAATACTTTTTTGGTTCAACAATTGGATGAGCAGTTGCTGCTGTTGTCATCTTAGGCCACCTTCACACTGGGAATCGCAAAATCGGTAGTGTTTTGGAAAGCGATTTTTCCACTGTACAGTAAAGCGATTCAGGAGCAATTGAGCAATTGCATTTTGCGATTCTATAAGATTGAAATGCAATTGCTCCAAAATCGCTAAGAAATGCTGCATGCAGTGCTTTTGTTATTTCAGCAAATCGCTGGCGATTGGCAAGTATGAACACTGCCATACACATTACATTGCAGTAGCGCTTTTTCTAGCGATCGCTAGTGATTGAAAAGTCTGCTGAAATTGCTAGTAAAATGTTCCAGTGTGAATGAGGCCTTAATCTAGCTACTATCATCATCATTGGGCAGCTTGTTGCTGCAGGCACAGTGAGCTGTAGGTGTTGGCAGCTTCAGTGGTTACCATTGGTAGGAATGAACGAGCAGATCAGGTCATTGGGCGCTACAATTAGTAGGCGTCTAATAGACCCCCCCCCCCCCTCTTAATTAGGCTTTTTTCCATCTTCAAAAAGGCCCTCAAAACTCACCTTTTTACTCTGGCCTACCCCCCTCACTAGTGCTCTAAACCAGCAGCTGAACTCTGGCCCTTACCTTTTGTGTCCCCAACCTCACCCTCTAGTTTATAAGCCTTTAGGCAGGGTCCTCCTCCTTATGTCTCCTACCTGTTCATGCACCTCCATTACCGTACACCCATCTTATGGATCTGAGTGAACTCTTGAGTGAACGCGACTTGCCTAATCTCCTTTTCTTATATTCCTGTATTGTCTTATCGCTGTATGTCACCCCTAAATATTGTCTGTGACCTTAACTAATGTACAGCTCTGTGTAATATGTTGGCGCTTATTAAATTAAATGTGATTTATTGGAAGTTGGGGGCCCAGGCCGTGAGTTTGATGCACTTCTATCCTATCAGCTGCTGCTTGGGAAATGTTGTGGCCGATTGTAGATTGGCTACAAAAGGTGGTCATTTGGGTGTCAGACTTAGTGTTGGTTATAACGAGAGTTAGGCATCTGGGAGGAGGGATTAGAAGAGGGGGTTAGTATAAGCCTCTAGGAACCTCGAAGGGTTAGTGTGACAATGGGTGCTGGGTTAGTCTATAGTAAAATATCTTTTATATAAATTACTGATAATTTTACTGTTTGTACTACTCAGCGCCCAACTCACATGGTGGCATCGCCACACATACTCATGAATGGGCATAGTTTTGCAAGAAGCTAAACTGTACCCATGTATGTTCAAGGAGGGGAAAGTGCTGGAAGGCTTAGCACAGAGTAATACTGACAAGAGTGCAGCTAGAATTAGTGCAAAGCGGAAGTGCAAAGGACAAATGTGGATATGATGGACGTGTGAACTAACGCATTGGAAAGCAAGGGTCCAGTCTGCACGTCTGTTAATCTGCTGCTGTCCAAGCTGTGAGATGGACCTCGTGTGAACTGAGCCTACTTGTTATGGAAGATGCTGCTTCCGGTACCCAATAAGTTTTAACTGGGTGAGGAGGCACCATATTTTCTGTGACTTTAAAACTGTACAGGGTTTCCTCAGCTCCCTGTGACTGTAGTAGCCTGTCTCATGTCCCAAGTTTGGAATTCAGAGTGGGGGGGGGGAGGACTTATCAACCGTGTATAAAATTAAATTTGAGCAGATGGTGGGTGAATTATCTCCCTAATGTCCTAGTATCGGTTTTAATTGCTGGTTTAATAGCTGGGGGATTGACATCATGACTGCGTAGAAGAATATTGAACCTTAAGTATACTTCACTGATTGGGAATACATCATTAGTTCCTTTCCTAGGCCAGAAAAATGTTTGGGGCTTACCAGTATTTCTGTAAATCTTGTTAATGTGATTAATGCTTAACCACTTTGTCCTCCTTGACGTATAAAAACGTCAAGGAGGACAGGCGCGCTCCCGCGGCCGATCGCGCGCGTGCACGCGCACTCCCGGCCGCGGAGTCGGTAGCCACGGAATCAATGTGTCGGGCTATGGAGCCCGATCATTGATTCCTCTCCCCCGCTGAAAAAGCGACAGCTTCTCTCGGAAGCTTCGCTCTTTCTGAAGCTGTGTCCCTCTAAGCGTACATTGTACGCTTAGAGTGACGTCATGTAAAAAAAATCGAGATTGCCATCTTGTGGCCAAAAAGTAAAACTACAAGTAAATACCCAAAAAGATTACACTACACCAATATTTCCCCAAATAAAACACTTTTATATCCCACCCTCCCAAAAATGCCCACATAAAATGTTTAATAAAAAAAAACAAAAACATTACTATAAAAAAAAAACACATAAATATTTACCTAAGGGTCTAAACTTTTTAAATATCTATGTAAAGATGAAATATTTCTCTCTATTTTTTTTTTATAAGCTTGTAAATAGTGATAGATGCAAAACGGAAAAAATGCTCTTCTATCTCCAAATAAAATATTGTCGCGATACATTGTGATAGGGACATAATTTAAATGGTGAAATAACCGTGACAAATGGGCAATAACAATACGTGGGTTTTAATTATGGAGGCATGTATTATTTTAAAACTATAATGGCCGAAAACTGACAAATAATGAATTTTTTCATTTTTTTTCTTATTCTTCCTGTTAAAATGCATTTACAGTAAAGTGGCTCTTAGCAAAATGTACCCCCCAAAGAAAGCCTAATTGGTGGCGGAAAAAACAAGCTATAGATCAGTTCATTGTGATAAGTAGTGATAAAGTTATAGGCTAATGAATGGGAGGTGAACATTGCTCGGATGCATAAGCTGAAAACGACTGAGATGTTAAGTGGTTAAAGAGTACCTCCAGTGAAAATTATAATAAACAAAAGTACTTGATTTTTAAAATAATTATGTATAAATGATGTAGTCAGTGTTTGCCCATTATAAAATCTTTCCTCTCCCTAATTTACATTCTGACATTGATCACATGGTGACATTTTTACTGCTGGCAGGTAATGTCACTGGAAGGAGATGCTGCTTAGCTTTTTTTTTTTTTTTTTCTCCCGCCGACGAGCACAGGATGCGCACGGCCGCGCAACCGCACTTCTATTTGTCTAGTTAGACGAATAATTACACCAATGCCGGCGGCGGGTAACAGCACATCGGAAGAGGACGGCGCGGGACATTCCAGCTGCAGGGGGCTGATAGAAGCCCCAGGTAAGTGGCAGTTTTTCTTTTTTAAAACGTCAACAGAACCCCTTTAAAAATGAATTTCAGCAAATGGATAAATTTTGTAGAGAAGTCTGAACTGCATTACATCCCATGTGATATGTAATTCTGTTAAAGGACTAAACTCTTAAAGGACTTCTGAGGTGAATGGCAAAAATCCATTTTTACTCACTTTAGGGTTCTTCCAGCCCCCATCAGCAGTCTCAGTCCCTCACCACAACTTCGGTGGTACTTGGTGTCCCTGCTCTCTGCCTGTAATGATCGCGACCCACCGGCGGGGTCGGCTCTTCTGCACCTGCAGTGCCTGCGCATCCACGTCATCCGATGCGTACTGCACCTGACCTGCGCACAACTGACGAGCCAGCAGGTCGCGATCATTATGGGCGGACAGCGGGGACACAGAGGACCACCAGAGCTGTGGCGAGGGACTGAGACAGCTGCTAGGGGCTCGCAGAAGCCCCAGATGAGTAATAGTCTTGCCCTTCGCCTCCTTAAAGTCCTTTAATGCATGCATACTCCATGGATGTGTTTTGTAATAAACCTTATGCTAGGCATACACGGCTCGATTTTGCCGCTCGATTCACCTGCTCGATTGTTTCTCCACTTGATTCAGCAGTCAATTCTCTTATCTTCCGCTCAATTTTCCTATCTTTTTCCATCCACTTCAATCCGTAATTGAGCGGCGAAACAATTGGGCGGGCGATCGGACATGTCGGAAATTATCCATCGAGCCATCTTAATGGCTCAAAATTGAGCCGTGTATTCCCAGCATTAGGCCCAGTGTACACCACGCAGTTTCTTGTCAGATCGACTGGTCGATTTGATAATTTCCAACTGGTTGGATCAACTCTCGAACGGTTTTCCATTAACTATCGACTTGCCGCACTGCAGTGCACCACCTATAGCAATGTTCAGTGTGGATGGTGCATTGAGGTACAATGGCGTGCAGTATGGTAACCCACGGCATCCAGTGCATGCAAAACATGCTCCCGTGTTCTCCACAGAATTTTTTCCCAGCTGGGTGGCATGAAAAAGTAGCCGGGTGGGATGCAACAGGGGAATGCAAGGCCGTTGCAGCTCTGCTTACAGAAAAGGAGGAAGAGGAGGTGAGCCAATGACAGCCTGGTGCTCACCAAAACTAGCCGGGTGGCGCATCCTGCTAAAGCTGGCCACTAATGGTCCAATTTCTAGCGAAAAATCGTTCGAGCGATCAGAAATTTTGATCGAACGAAAAATCGTTCACTACACCGTCAACTAACCAATCTTTTCTTCCTATCTATCACGACCACCAAGAAAATCCAAATTTTCGTTCGACGAAAATTCATTCGGGCGACATTTTTTTCACTCGTTCATAATCGATTGTGTCCACCAATGGAGATTATTTACAACCAATCCGATCAGAATTTCTGATCGCTCGAACGATTTTTCACTAGGAATTGGACCGTTAGTGGCCAGCTTAAAAGAGCTTGGGGAGAACCCCTCGTTAACAGGTACAGTGAAGCATACTTTACTGTATGCAACACAATGTGCAGGTATCATGTAGGCCACTCTCCCGATCTGTTGCGGTTGCTGCTGTCACAAGGAACTGTGAACGTGGCCTTAGTCCACAGGTGGGGAACTCCAGACCTGGAGGGCCAGATCCATGCCAGTGTTTAGGATGGACTGAGAAAGAAAGGAAGGTGTTCTACCTGATGGACCATATCTTTCCTGATTCAGACCCATCAATTCATTTGAGCTGTATCAAAAATGTGTGAGGATCTCTGCCCTCGTAGGACTCATTTGACATCCCTGCGGCTTAGTCATATGTAAATTTTGTTTCTAACCATTCATTAATTCGTAGGTTTTTTTTTTTCTTAACATCATTGCAGCTCTCCAAGATGGGCTGTGGGGACATGGAAGCTTTCTAAAGAGCTGGACTCCTTAGGACTGGTTGGGAATGTCTGTACTGAGCTCAGTGGTATGAAGTGTGAAACAGTAGCACACAGTGCAGACATTCTTTCACAGTCATAAATTCACAAATCCAGAACTTGGTAGATAACGCTGTCACTGCACTGTTTGTAAACTGCCAGCACATATATGAGATGTGGGGAGAAGCAGTGTTACTACTCTAAAAAACAAAACTCCAGTGGAAAGATGTAGAACTGTCTATTTCCACTAGGATGTTACATTTCGCGTATGGTTTTTCCCATATGCAAATGATCAAATTTTTTTATTCTGCAACTTTTTGCATGCGTGTAAAGGTGGCCATAAATTATTTAAAACAAAAAAACAAGATTTTGATCTTAGATTATTTTATCAAACCTACACAATTCAATTTTCAAAGAAATCAACCTTATTTTCCCAACAGATTTTTTTGGGAAAACTGAATAATCGATTTTTTTTTTCTGCTCTATTTGATCGTTTTGATCGAATTAACTGGAAAATCAAACCATTTAATTGTATAGTGTATGGGCACCTTTACAATCATTACGTTGTGGAATAGATGAGTGGTGCAGAAATGTAGCTGCAAGATTTTTAGATCACCCTTTTACCACAGGGTAGTGCTATACGTCCATAAGTAAATAAAACTTTGAAAAGATTACTTAAGGGGCCCATACACTTAACTATTTTCCCGCCGATATACAGCAGATTCGATCACTGATCGAATCTGCTGTGAAATAGTTGCGCAAACGCTGACAGAACGATCGATTTCCGTCCGAAATCAATCGTTCCCGTCGATCCGTCCGTGCGGAAGATTTCGCTCGATAGCGGCGTTCGAATGCCTGACGACCGACGCTAGCGGCAATACATTACCTGCTCCGGCTGGCACGTGTCCCCTGGTCTCCGCTGTCCATTCTCCTTGCTCGGCTCCTCCAGCTTCACTGAACTTCCTTTCCCGGCAGGAAGTTCAAACAGTAGAGCGCCCTCTACTGTTTAAACTTCCCTGGTAGGAAGTTCAGTGAAGCTGGAGCCGAGTGCGGAGAAGGGACAGCGGAGACCAGGGGACACGTGCCAGCCGGAGCAGGTAATGTATGTGGGGGGGGGGGGGGCGGCGGCAGCAGCGGCAGCTTCACAGATGGTGATCGGTTTCATGCTGAAATCGATTCACAATCTGTTTGCAGTAAAGGCAGCCATACGATCCCTCTCTGATCAGATTCGATCAGAGAGGGATCTATCTGTTGGTCGATCTGATGGCAAATCGACCAGTGTATGACCACCTTTATGTGATGGGGGGTGTTGCCTATCTAATGAGTTGCGGTGTTTGGCTGGTCACCCTGGAGCTTAATTAGTACTAGCAGTTGCTGTTGCTAAAGGAACAAGGCTGTAGTATACATATTCCTGTTTTTCTACAAGATCATATTATAGAAGATGCTTTAAAGAGAAACCGTGACCAAGAATTGAACTTCATCCCAATCAGTAGCTGATACTCCCTTTCCGATGAGAATTCTATTCCTTTTCACAAATTGATCATCAGGGGGCTCTGTATGGCTGATGATGTGGTGAAACTCCTCCCACAGTGTGATGTCAGGACTATGGTTCCGACATACTGTGGGAGCCTTGTTGCATTGTGGGAAATAACAGCGGTTTTCAACTGCCAAAACAGCAAGCAGCATCGCCTTCCACTGACATCACCTGCCAGCAGTAAAAATGTCACCATGTGATAAATGTCAGAATGTAAATCAGGTAGAGGGAAGCTTTTACAATGGGCAAAGTAAAAATTAAGCACTTTTTTTTTTTTATTACATTACTTTCACTGGAGTTCCTCTTTAACCACTTGAGGACCCACCCTTTACCCCCCCTTAACGACCAGCGCTGTTGTAGCTGATCTGTGCTGGGTGGGCTCTGCAGCCCCCAGCACAGATCAGCGTGCAGGCAGAGCGACCAGATCGCCCCCCTTTTTTCCCCACTAGGGGGATGATGTGCTGGGGGGGTCTGATCGCTCCTGCCTGCGGGTGTTGCGGGGGGGGGGGGGGGGGCACCTCAAAGCCCCCCTCCGCGGCGAAAATCCTCCCCCTCCCTCTCCTACCTGGCCCCCCCTGGAGATCCGGGCTGCACAGGACGCTATCCGTCCTGTGCAGCCAGTGACGGGACGTCCCCTGTCACATGGCGGCGATCCCCGGCCGCTGATTGGCCGGGGATCGCCGATCTGCCTTACGGCGCTGCTGCGCAGCAGCGCCGTACAAATGTAAACAAAGCGGATTATTTCCGCTTGTGTTTACATTTAGCCTGCGAGCCGCCATCGGCGGCCCGCAGGCTATTCACGGAGCCCCCCGCCGTGAATTGACAGGAAGCAGCCGCTCGCACGAGCGGCTGCTTCCTGATTAATCAGCCTGCAGCTGGCGACGCAATACTGCGTCGCTGGTCCTGCAGCTGCCACTTTGCCGACGCGCGTTATGAGTGCGCGGTCGGCAAGTGGTTAAGTCCAAGTCAAGTATGCCTGACTAGAGGCAAAGCTGCCTAAGGCCTGGTACCCACTGGGAGCGATTTTGCCTCGCTCACAATTTGCCGGCAATCTAAGTGATACACCAGTGGATATCTATAGGGATGTCCTATGAGCAGCGTAAAACGCTTCCTGCAGCATTTTGGGAGCGATCACATCCGTGGCCGCAGTAGCCAAATCCTGATTCCGCTCTAGGAATCGCTGTTAAATCACAACACTTCTGTGATTTGCTGCAAAGCCCATAGTGGGTCCTGGGCCTAATGCTGGGAATACACAGTACATTTGTACCGCTCGATTGAGCCATTTAGACGACTCTTATTTAATAATTTCCGACATGTCCGATCACCCGCCCGATCGATTCCGTGCTCGATATTGCATGGGGACAATGGAAAAAGATAAGTAAAACGACCAGAAGATGAGCGAATAGCCCGCGGGGTCGAGTGGGGAATCGATCGGGCGGCAGAATCGAGCCGCGGAAACGCACCGTGTATTCCCAGCATAAGGTAACCACAAACGCACATTTGAGCTGGATTCGCAAACCCTTGTGTTGTCTGTCCCTATCCTCTGCTGCCTGACTCCACTGGCTGCATGCTTGTTGAAAGTGTGTGATTTGGAAACCATTTTTCGATCGATTTTTTTGTTGTTGATTTTCTGTACATTTCTATGAATAATCATTTGAAAATCGATTGGAAATCAGATCGGACATCGGACACTGTCCGAAAATTGCATTGTGTGTACCTAGCATTAGTGACCGCGACATAGGAAGTAAATAAAAGTGCATTTATTCTGGGATAAATGTATGACAATGGCACTCCATATTCATTATTCCAGGTTGCTTAAAGGACTTCAGCCGCAAAAATTTTAAAATGGAAAATACATGTAAACACATACAAATAAGTAAATTCCGTCCAGAGTAAAATTAGCCATAAATTACTCTTCTCCTATGTTGCTGTCACTTACAGTAAGTAGTAGAAATCTGACATTACTGACAGATTTTGGACTAGCCCATCGTCTCATGGGGGATTCTCATGGTTTTCTTTATTTTTAAAAGCACTTGAAGGACAGTTTCTCTGCCCAAATGTCAAAGTGTGCAGCAAGCTTGAAGGCTGGCCAGCATCTTTGTATAAATCTTTTTCAGGGAATGTCTTTATGAAGAATAAAGGCCATGCTGAGAATCCCCCATGAAGAGATGGACTAACCCAAAACCTGTCGGTAATGTCAGATTCCTACTACCTACTGTAAGTGACAGCAATATAGGAGAAAAGTAATTTATGGCTCATTTTACTCTGGAAGAAATGTACTTATTTGTATGTGTTTTAAGGTTTAAGACTTTCACAACAGTTCCTCTTTAAGGATCATTTTGTATTTCTGCCTTGATAACCCTTTTAATTTTACAGAGATGCAAAACTTTGACCATTTTAGTTGTTGACAGTACATATTATATTCCTTAATAACATATTTATTTTCCATTCAGTGCCCAGCCGGCTTGGTGAAGAAGCCAAAATGGCTACCGGCAACTACTTTGGTTTTACCCACGGTGGTGCCGCCCAGTACAGGTAATAACTACATATGTGTATCAAATATTAAAAACTCTTGTTTTACCCCTGCTTTTCTGTGGTGGGGCTGCCAGAGTGGAATGATGAATTTTGCAAACAAGATCACTAGCACAGCATGTCCGTTGCTGAAGCAAGGGGAACCATGTTTGCTAAAGTAAGCCGGGATGTAGAAGCAATCGGTCCGCAGATGTGGCTGTGATCAAAGCTTCTATGCCTGGACATAGCTGACCTGCAGGCTACAGCATACAGCCAAAGGAACAACCGGAAAAATTGTTAGTGGTTGTGGCTCTTCAAAACTATGACAAGAAAATGGACCTTTTGTGTTTCTGTTGGGCTGATTTCCTGTTGAGCCTGAAAAGCTCTCCAGTGTCCTGGCCAGAGACAAAATGTACTGCATTTCTCGGACTATAAGATGCACTTTCCCCCCCAAAAAAACTGCCTGGTGGCGATATCCCGTACACTGCGGCATACATACACACTATACAGGTCCGGGTCCTCTGATTCTTGTGAACTTCGTAATTTTTTATTAGTGATTCTTACTGTAACCTCCAGTGCCACTGGTGGTTACAGTAACTGCCACTGATGAGGAAGTACAATGGCCAACAAGAAACTTTATAGCTGCAGGTGACCGCAGTGTTCGGGATATCGCCAGCAGCTGCAGGCAGGAAAATAGGAGCACCTGTAGAAGCAGGACCAGGTAATATCTGAAGTGCTGAGGGGTTAGTGTAGTGTAGCTTAGAGATGGGGGGGGGGGGGGGGGGAGAGTTCATAAGACATCCCTGCAATATATATGCATCAAATTTAGTATTTTTCTTTTTTTACCTCAAAACCTAGGTAGCTCTTATAGTCAGTAGCATCTTATATTCCGATAAATATGAACCTGATTGAATAAGAACCTGACTCTTTGTGCATGTGAACCGCGGCAGGAGGTGTTAACTCCCCCTTGTTGCTGCCTATGGCCGATGTTCTCCGTGTCACATTCCAATTCTAAGCTACTTCCTTGGGCAGAGAGCTGGAATGTAATGTGGAGGGCAGTGCATAGGGGTTGCAAAAAGGGTGAGTCGTCAAACCCTGCCGTATTGCACAATTACGAAAAATTCAGGTTTTGATTGCAAGAATTCAGAGCATGGTTCCGAATTTGAATTTTCAAATTTTAACACATCAACACTGTACATTGGCTGACAGGTGAATCTCCTGTTCTGTTGCCATTTTAGCTGCTTGCACAGCCCCCCCCCCTTTTAAAGAGACACTGAAGTCTGTTTTTTTTTTTACCTTATTTTCTTGTAAAGTCCTCTTAAAGGACTTACGAGGTGACATGAGATAGACGTGTATGTACAGTGCCTAGCACACAAATAACTATGCTGTGTTCCTTTTTTTCTTTCTCTGCCTGAAAAAGTTAAACATCAGGTATGCAAGTATCAATTTCTGTCCGGGTCGGGACCGGGTCGGACTGGGTCAGACTATAGCATAACCCTCACTGATAAGTAATTAAAGCCATAAAACATTTTTCTGTCAGTAAATGGCTTTTAAGAGCAGAAAAGAGATAAAAAGGGTAAATAATTCATAGATTTGAGCTCTGGCATACTCAATGAAGGTGTCATTGAGCAGAGATAATGAAACAGTAAAAACTTAATAACTAGATTTAGATATAAAATAAAACTGTGGGATATCTAAAAGTCATTTTTAGGAGAAGTGGGATAGATATAATGGTTTTTCTCAGAAGTTTATTTTCACCTCGTAAGTCCTTTAAGCATTAAATTCTAAGCTAATTCTCAGCATCCGTGCGGCAGAACGAGTGATTTATGGGCTAGAAATAGCCCTGCAAGGTTCTAGAGCTCGTATATTTTGCTTCCTTGGTAGAGGCTAGGGCTGCACAATACATATGGTTTTAAAATCGATATCTCGATTTGCGGCAAGACTATTTTCTAGTCGTCAAAGTGGCGATTTTTTTTAAAAAATGCGTACAATTTTATGCATGCTGGCTTTTTACGCGTAATATTTTATGCGTTCCATGCGTAAAATTGTTTTTGTTGGCCACGCGGCATGCTTCCTCCTTTCGGCTGGAAGGAGTCAGAGCGGTAGTAAGTAATGTAATGCGGCCAGCACGTTGCTTGTGGAGGAGAAGGATCCGCACATCAGGCACTCCTGTCTCCCGTGGTCACACTGTGTACTGTACACTCACTTCCCAGGATCTGTTATCTCTCCACTATCCTGTCTCCCGTTGTTACAGTGTACAGGCCCATACACACGTTGGATTTTCCCGAACGACAGGTCGTTTGAACGTCCCGTCCAGTTGTCCGCATGCCAAATCGGGCGTTTGTACAGTCCGTTCGGGTGTGTACTGTCTGTCGTTCAAGACCAGTCTTACCACCCGAACGATGGACTGTACACACACCCGATTTGGCGCGCGGACGACTGGACGTTCAAACGACCCGCCCGCGAAAATCCGATGTGTGTGTGTATGGGCCTTACTGCTCATTGCCCAGGATCTGATATCTTTCCACTATCCTGTCGAGCAAACAACTTGGATCACCACCCACTGCCCAGGATCTGCTGTGGTACTCAGCTTTGCATTAATTAATAGCTGCTATTTGGATTGATAAATTCTCAATGCAGTATAATTTATAAACCTGACAGAAAATTACATCATACTATCAATTTGATAGTATGTCATTTTCTGTCAATGCATGTTTGTAAATGTTACTGTACATTGTGAATTTACTGCTAAAGCTTGATTTGAAGAAAATCGTGAAAAAATCGAAATCGCAATTGAAAGGAAAAAATTGCAATTCAATTTTTTTCCTAAAATCCTGCAGGCCTAGTAGAGGCAGAGCTTTGCGCAGTAGCTGTGCCTCCTCTCCAGTCAATCTCCACCTCTCCATGCCCCTCTGTTTTCTTTCACTGAGATTGCTGGGGAGAGTAGTAGATCGGCAGAGATTGACTGGAGAGGAGGCAGAGCTACTGCGCAAAGCTCTGCCTCCCCCGGGCAGCGAAATCTGCGACCTGCAAAGTCATGGTACTTTGCAGGACTTTTTCTGGGCAATAAATGACTAGCTCTGCCGCAGGGATGCGGCGAATCGGCTTAGAATTTAATGCTGAAGAGGACTTAATAAGATAAGGTAAAAGAAACTTGTGTCTCTTTAATCAATTGCAATAGGTGTATTCTGATGACAATCTTTCTCTTCAGGCAATCTTCTGTGCTGCAGCTCTTTCCTCCTAGTACATGCCCACTTCTTGTTATACCTATCCCCTCTCCATAGGACAGAGGATCCACCACATATGTCTGTACAGTGATACCTGAAACTGTCAGCTCTGTGTACGCTTCACAGGAATTCCTTCAACAAGCCACATTGCAGTGTCTACTAACTCGTCACATTTTCCCTAAGGGGTGCAAATTAGAGAAAATGGTGTCTCGATACGATGAGAGATGGAAGGACACCTGAGAATTTGCTGTCTGCAGGTTTTCAAGAACTATTGGGACGAGGAGACCTGATCTGTTCTTGGCTTGTCTTCCTAGATTACCACCTCGCTGATCCAATTACTTGTCTGCCGTGTTACTTCCTGCATAGGGGAGCAGTGTACATCTCTGTGCTATTGCCCTGCCTCGGGAATTCTGTATATGTATTCCATTTACTTGTGCGGTTTCTTCTATAATGGCTTCTTGTATAAATGAGATAAAAAGAATTGGCACTCTTTCTCAATATAGTCCAACTGCTGTCGGAATCTACAAATCCTTTTTGTAAGTGTTGAAATCTTTTAAAACCAGCGCAGTAGTCGTAATAAAACCACGTGCTTGACCATTATGTTGCTCCCAATACTATAAATGTTAAAAGTTTGCCAGCTGTTGACAACTGTCGAAAAAGCTGGTAAGTCTTTAATCATTCTGGTATTGGGAGCACCGTAATGGTTAAGCATGTGGTATATTGACTTCTTGTTTGTTGATATGATTCCCCTCCCCCTGCCCGATTATTACTCTTGGAGTGTATTTCTCATTGTGATTATTGCAGTACTTAAAGGGAATCTGAAGTGAAAATAAACTTATATGATTTTGTATGTGTAGTGCAGCTAAAAGCTCATACACATGTCCACAACCAACCACACAACATGACCAACCGTACAACAAGTTCTTTACCTGACAAGTACGTACACACATGTCAACCAACTAAACAACCAACTCTCATAAATACTGCACACGCAAGCTAATTGACAAACTGCACAACATGTCTGCTTTCAAAAACAACAAAGTTGTTGAAAAGACTTGTACACACATTCCAACCTGCATGATGTTCAGAGTGATCCACCAGTTGCATCTGGCAAACAGCCTGTTATCAGTTGGTCCTCTGGTTGTTTGCCAGCTGTACACACACCCAACTTATCTTCCAACAGATAAGTTTGGAAGATAGTTGGATAGATATGTTTGGTAGGTGTGTGAGTCTTATGCTGAGTACACACGATGCGTTTTTTTCGGTCGATTTTCCATCTGATCGATTTGCCAATCGATTTCCAATTTGATTCGGTTATCTTTTCTTATCTATTTCTATTCACTTCTTATTTTCGATCGATTTTCTGATCGATTTTCATAGATCGGGCATGTCAGAAATGATCTATCAAACAATCAATCTAACGCAATTGTATGCTGTGTACCTAGCATTAAAGTGGACCCGAGATGAACTTTTACTCATTGCATAATTGTGTTCCTTTCATATAGTTTATTGTAGTGTGCGTTTTAAATTGACTAACATTGTAACGCATAAAGCTAGCGTCGGCCGAAAAACTGCGCCTGGGTGCAGTGTAACGCAACGCACAAAAAGGCTGTGTTATATGTGAGAGCTAAAATGAGTCTATGGACTTTCATTTTACCTTGGGTAACGTTGCATTGAAACGCAGAAAATCTGCCCTAATGTGAAAGAGCCCTAACTTTAGATGTGCTTCAAGAGTCCTTTTCCACTAGCTACGATCCGTAGGGAAAAGCGATTCCCTACTAGTGCGTGCCAATTTTTCCACGAAAAATCACCGGATTGCACGATTCTGGTCTTGATCACATTCCTGTTCAACGGCTACGCGGCAAATGGCAATTGCTGCTTGTGTGATTTCAAGCATCAGTAGAAAAGGGTCCCAAGCCTCTGAACCAGTTAGTCTCTGGTGTGTTGTAACCCTATGAGGGCTTTTGACAGGACTCAGCCTCAACTTGTGCGCCACATACTAGTCACAGGGGTATTTTGCTGCTTCATTTCCAGTATAATCATAAGTTAGAATTGCTGCTTGTTGCAAAGATTAATCAGAGGTGTTTGTAGGGTGGTTGTTGTGTGTTATTTATTTTTTTATATTTTTGTCTTGACTGTATTTTTTTTTTCTTCTCCTATGTCTCTTCAGCCAGCAGCCAGCCTCAGGAGTAGCTTATTCTCATCCCACTACTGTGGGGAGTTACACTGTCCACCAAGCCCCAGTGGCGGCTCACACTGTAACGGCAGCCTATGCCCCTGCAGCAGCTACAGTTGCCGTAGCCCGACCCGCTCCTGTCGCTGTGGCAGCTGCTGCGACGGCAGCAGCTTACGGTGGCTACCCAACAGCTCATACAGCAACCGATTACGGATACACGCAGCGGCAGCAGGAGGCTCCTCCCCCACCACCACCTGTTACAACACAGAATTACCAGGTAATGTTACTGGGGATCATCTTGCTTTCCTTGCTCATGCAGCCATTTATTGGTGACATAATAGAAGACAAACGTTAAACTACTTATAAGAATGGGCTGTATAGTCCAACCTGTAAAATACCTGCTACTTTCAGTCAATCATGATTACAGTATAAACTGCAGTGTGACGGAGTGTCTTCACTAGTCAGTACAGATGATTTCTTAAGTGTGCAAGTCAGCTTATACTCCATAGATTCTGATTAAGTGGATTTATCAAGTCCATGTCACACACGGTGAAAATGGAGTCCTGCTGGCGTTCGAATGCTTGAAAGGATGTCCGAATTAGAGTTTGACACCCTTTGGGGTTTTATTAATTGAAACCAGAGACATTTAATATAGCAGCTTTTATACTTACCTGGGGCCTCCTCCAGCCCCCTGCTGGCCCTAGGCTCCATTGCTGCCCCTCTGTTACTCCGCTGTGTCCCCCGGTATATTTCCCAGCTGTGCTTCACCGCGCTTGCATGGCCTGGCCACGCCCCCATGGCCTGGGCTGAGCCATGCATGCACAGAGAAGCGCAACTGGGGAATATACTAGAGGACACCGCAGAGGAAAGGAGGGTTTTTTTCCACTCTGATATCCTTTAAAGCTCATTGTCATTCTTTGGGGTTCTCTTCCTAAAAGTCACATAAGCTTACAGTTGTGAAATGATAGCTGACAACCGTGACAAGATACCGCAGGGAGGAGAGTCCAGCTTGCTATGTAGAAGGATGGGGAGGATAGCAGGCGGCAGTGACCAGATACAGCAGGGAGGAGAGTCCAGCTTGCTATGTAGATGGATGGGGAGGATAACAGACAGCAGTGACCACATACAGCAGGGAGGAGAGCCCAGCTTGCTATGTGGAGGGGGGAGCAGACAGCAGGGAGTAGAATCCAGCTTGCTATGTAGAAGGATAGGGGAGGGAAGCAGACGGCAGTGACCAGATACAGCAGGGAGGAGAGTCCAGCTTGCTATGTAGAAGGATGGGGAGGGAAGCAGACGGCAGTGACCAAATACAGCAGGGAGTAGAGTCCAGCTTGCTATGTAGAAGGATAGGGGAGGGAAGCAGACAGCAGTGACCAGATGCAGCAGGGAAGAGAGTCCAGCTTGCTATGTAGAAGGATAGGAGAGGGAAGCAGACGGCAATGACCAGATACAGCAGGGAGGAGAGCCCAGCTTGCTATGTAGGATAGGGGAGGGAAGCAGATGGCAGTGACCACATACAGCAGGGAGGAGAGTCCAGCTTGCTATGTAGGATAGGGGAGGGAAGCAGATGGCAGTGACCAGATACAGCAGGGAGAAGAGCCCAGCTTGCCATGTAGAGGGATGGGGGAGTAAGGCAGAGGGAAGGCGGTGAGTAAGTGGAGTATCGTGTGGCTGTGAGTTCCTGTGTCAGGAAGCAGAGCTTGGCCTGTGACTGCAGGAAATGTGCTGGGACAGATTGTTGCTATCTGTTCCATATTAATTACACGTTATGCCGTTACATTATTTGAAGATGACATTAATATATTTGCATTCTGTATCTTGTGGCCCTGTCATTGTGCCTGGCACACTCATTACTGCTTCTTATAAAGGTCTCTGCCACACTTGTGCATGATCTGGTCTCTGCTGTTCACAGGATTAAAAGTGTATTTGAAGTGAGGTCAAAACATATTAAACTGAAGAGGTCACCATGTACGGTGGTTATTGTACTTGCCTACAACTTTCACACACTCCTCCTCCTTCATAATGTAATGCCATCTCATGGATGTAAGTCTGTTTAAACTTGGCTGGCAATACCAACAAGCAGACCCCCAGTTGCTGTACATTCTGCATGGATATGGCCACTTTGTGCCACCCATCCACACTGAGGGTACAGGCAGAAGGTTGAAGTCTGGCAGGGGAACATGGGTAGAGCGTGTAATGCATTAAAACCCAACTTCTTGAAAACTATAAGGCTTACAATTGTACGGGAAAGGCTATGGATTTTTCCTTTTAAAATACCAGTTGCCTGACCCTCCTGATAACTTGTCTCTTAATACGTTTAGCAACAGCCCCTCAACAAGCATGCAGATCATGTGCTCTGACTGAAGTCAGACTGGATTAGCTGCATGCTTATTTCAGGTGTGTGATTTAGCCACTACTGCAGCCAAAGAGATCAGCAGGTCTGCAAGCAACTGGTATTGTTTAAAAGGAAACATCCATATCCCTCTCAGTTAAGGTTCCCTACTAGAAGAGGTTTGCAGTCAGTACTGGAGACCAGGAGGACACGGGAAGTTACCGATAAACTTTAACTACTTGAGGACCGCCTCATGCCAATTGGTGTGCAGTCCTGGGGGCGGAGATTGTGCATGCGCATCTCCACATGAATTACAGAGCTGAGTCGAGCCATGAGTCTCCCAGCGACGATCTGTTAGGCGGCGCTGTCTTTTATCACTGTCAGCGCTGCGATCTAAGGCAGCGCTGTACTGGGGACAGGTGTGTGACACGGCTGTCCCCCTGGTAGGCTCGGGGGTGATCCGATATTATAGGCTGAAGCCTATGACAGCCGATCACAGTGATTGGCTGGCAAGCTTATAAAAATAAACAAAAAGGACATTATTATTTATATATAATCCTATAATTTATATAAAAAAAAAAATATTGGGGGAGCGATCAGACCCCACCAACAGAAATCTCTGGTGGGGAGAAAGGGGGGGGGGATCTTGTGCTGAGTTGTGCAGCCCTGCAGAGAGGCCTTAAAGCTGCAGTGGCCAATTTATTGAAAAATTACCTGCTCTTTAGGGGGTTTAACACTGCGGTCCTCAAGTGGTTAATATTTACTTTTTTTGCCCCCCTGGCAGTCAATTTGCTTTGAAAAATGGTTAGTGTTTTTGCATTGTCATGAGCTTGTCACTTGTCATGAAGTTGGCAGTTGTAGAGATAAGACAGACCACATATTCAATATGAAACGTGTGCATCTGATAAGACATTTGTATACAAGTTTAAAGAGTACCTGTTGTGAGGGGGGGAAAAAGTGCACCTAGGGGGTCTTACCTCAGGAGCGGGAAGCCTCTGGATACTAATGAGGCTTCCCTTGTCGTCCTTTAGCATCCCCGATCCAGCTCTAGCCCCTGTGGATCTAATTTGGGTGGAAAATCTTATTTCATCTCTCTCTCATTTGACCTCAAGTTCTCTGAGGATTTTGGCCTATCCTGCATCCAACTGGACACTGTTGTCATGGTTACAAAGAAGCGTAATAAACAACTACAGATAGAAATTACATTTAGTGAAGCAGTCCTTTTGGAAAGCTCCTACTTTGAGGCTCATGTTCATAATTAAGAGCACTCTGCTGCCAAGCCCACTCCTGTACCAGAAAACACTTGTAGAAAGAACCAGCATAGCTCATTTCTGACTCTTTATTTATTTTCAATGTTATTTTTTTTTTAATTTATGAGCACTAGAAAGAGGATAGTAAGGCCTCACCCTGACTAGCCACTGTCACAGGTTCAACATTGTTCCCCCATTGCAGGGTTAATAATGCATATGTTGTCATTTGTTATTTGATCTGTTTCATATTCATTATTGAACAGCCTGTTGTACTTGTTTAGGTAACTTGCATGTAGGGGCTGCTCTCCCACCAGCTTTCTTGGGTTTCTATAATTGCTCTGGTTTCTGTCTCTGCAGGACTCCTACTCCTATGTCAGGTCCACAGCTCCTGCTGTAGCGTATGACAGCAAGACTTACTACCAGCAGCCAACAGCAACCGCTGCTGCTGTAGCTGCAGCAGCTCAACCTCAACAATCTGTGGCTGAATCCTACTACCAGACAGGTAGGTTGTCTAACATATACGGAGTCTAAGGTTTCATCACTAAGGCCTGGGACCCATAGGAGGAGCGCTTACAGACACACTTTGGAATTGTTGGCTGTTCCAAAAGTGCAAGGCTAATGGAAGTCAATTGGAGTGATTCCACAGGAGCAGGTCTTAGAGCATTTTTACAGGGTTTTTGTTTCCCATGAGCAAGTCATTTAAAGTGGTATAAAACGCAGCATTTCTTCTTTGCTATCAAAGGTTCACAGCATAAAATCTACCACCGCAGAACAGCATTCAAACCGTTAAACACAGTTTACATTCGTTTGTCTGCTCCACTCATAGCTGTGCTGAAAATGAGCTCTCTTACCATGGCCAACATTAGTTACTCTAAAGGTGTGGGACACCATGCTAACCCATCACAGAATATCCTCGTACTTTAGTTCCTACACCTCCTTATGGGATAATCCGGCTTTTCCGCCTGGTATGAATAAACATTACTCTATTAGAAACATCCTGGGAGAAAATTGTTCAGTAGGTACTTTGATAACACAGGGAACTATACCAACCAAAGAGTATCTGGAATCAAGGGGTGCTGAATTGAGGATCCCACTGTTTGACTACCTCCGGCTGGCCCACTTTCTCAAAACAGTTCTTAAGTATGGGGAAACAAGCAGAGACAAAACTCCTATAGAAACAGCCTGTTTTTCATCTCCGCCATCCAGTAAGGCCATAACCGTATACTATGCTATTCTATTGTCAACAATACATGATCAAACCCCATCCTTTGTTGAAAAATGGCACAGAGAGCTAGATAGGCAGCTTTCACAGGAACAGTGGAAGAAGGCATTCATTTTTTCTAATATCTCTTCCCTCTCAGGTAGAGGCAAGGAAAATGCTTACAAGATTATATCCAGGTGGTACAGAACACCAAGGCAACTGCATATATTATATCCAGATAGCTCCGACATGTGCTGGAGGTGCCAGCAGTCATTGGGGGACATGACTCATATATGGATCTCTTGCCCAGTGCTAAACCACTTTTGGACAGCAATAAAATTAATTATTGAAAAATGCCTAAATATAAAGATAGATATTACTCCTGAATCGATTCTCTTACTAATACTTCCTGGCCCAGTTAGGAAATTCAAAAAATCTCTTAAGGCACATGCTTGTAGCAGCTAGACTGTTAATCCCTAAATTATGGAAAACTACAGATTCCCCTACATTGGCGGGCTGGCTGGCGGAGATGGAAAATATCAGGGTGATGGAAGGAATAATACAAGAAACCCACAATAGGCTTCTCAATCACCAGAACTCTTGGTTATTATGGAACATTTTCACTGAATCAGAAGAGGGGAAGGCTATCCTCTATGGGTGATACACAAGGGCATACTGAGCAATAAATGGGGGGAGACGGGGGTGGTGGGGGGGGGAGAGAGGGGAGATAGTTCTGTCTATTCTCTGTATCTTTTCTTTTTCTTTCTTTCCTTTTCTTCTCTTTTTCCTTTTCCCACTTTTCTCTTTCTAATCTGTCTCTTATCTAAAAAAGTGGGCTATTGTAGCTATTCCATTTGATTGGGCAGTAGCAGAATCTGAAAGCAGGATACCCGTAGGTCGTGTTTATATGGTTAGTTCCTGGAGTAGGGACCTTTATGACGCCTTTCCGGCACTGGTCCCACGTTATAGCTCTATTTTCAAAGTTAGTTAACTATGTATATGTATGTTTCTTGTGATACAAGTTTTATAAAAGTGCCTACTTATCCTGTACTCTGCATATTGTCATTCGATTTGAGGTAATCTCCATCTTGGATGATTCACACTCATAATGTAATAATGCCTGCTTTTCTCCAATAAAAATTTATTGAACTCTGAAAATGAGCTCTCTACTGTAGAAGCAGAGAGCTGAGAAGTGATCACTAGATAGATTTTAATATATAAATACAGCAGCTATGCAAGAAAATGCAATGGCAGCTTTCAGAGAGGATAAACTGTACTTTGGGAACTTGTAATTTGTGAACAGACCATATTACTTATGCACAAAAGCAAACATGATTACTATGGGTTTTTTTTTTTTTTTTGAATGTTGTCAGTTTTCTCCCACTTTATGGCAATTTTGGGCAAAACTGGGAATCCTGTTGGAAATTGCAGAGATGCCACTCCTATGGGTTCCAGGTCTTAGGCACCAAAGCTGTATATTGACTTGTTTTCTTAAAGCTGAATTATAGTTTGCATAAAATACAATTAAAAAGACTTTCCTCCCAAATCCCTGTTGACTGTATATACTATTATGGAAGCTGCCCTAGTCCTTTCCCTCCAGTCTGCTAGCACTAGAAGCAGCCACTTTGCATAATGTAATATCCAGTTCAGTAGTTCTGAGACTGAACAGTTTTGTCAGTGTATTTTCTTCGAAGAAGGAAATGTGGAAGTCTGCACTGGTAGAAAGCTTGTTTGTTCATGTGCAGCCGTCAAACATGGAAATATGTCTGTGTACAAAAAGGCCTCCGTAGATGTGCCTCTGCGTGAAACGGCCGTCAGGCTTCCAGTCCCCAGCACCCTCCCACCAGCCTTCATTGCCTGGACCGGAATGTGCTTTGTCTTTTTGTACACAGCCAGATTTCCATGTTCACCAATTACACGTGAATAAACAAGCTTGCTAGCAGTGTCAACTTCCACTTTTGACGACTTATGAATATAAACTGTTGCTTTGTCAGAGCACTCTAACAGCGCCAATGCCCTTCATAAAAGGACTACTGAAGCGAGCGGGATATGGAGGCAGCCATATGTATTTTCTTATATGCAATACCAGTTGCCTGGCAGTCCTGCTGATCCTTTGCCTATAATACTTTTAACCATAGACCCTGAACAAGCATGCAGCACATCAGGTGTTTCTGACATTGTCAGATCTGACAAGATTTAGCTGCATGCTTGTTTCTGGTGTGATTCAGACACTACTGCAAATAGACCAGAAGGGCTGCCAGGCAACCGGTATTGTTTAAAGGGGTTCTTCCGCGAAATAGGAAAAAAATAAAAAGTGGTTTATTTATAAACTATTAAAAATCCTCTTCAAATAGTGCGAAAAGTGTTTTTAAAAAATGAATAGTTTCATCAAAGTAACACCTAATGTAATCAGTGACGGATGACGGCCAGGGAGGCTAATCCATTTGTTAGGGGTTTTTTTTTTTTGTACTATAATATCACAAACATAACTGCTGCGTACCTAGTTGACAGTTCTGTAGTCCGTTGCTGTCAAAAATGGCTCTTACAATTAGTATAACGGCTGTTATCTCCCGGAGCTCTGCGCAGTTATTTATTTTAGTTTCACGGAGGGAGAGAGAGGACCCCGGAGCAATGAATCAGGCAGAGAGAGAGCAGCTGATCAGTGAGAACGTAGGGTGTCTATGCAGAATCCTCTAGCGAGTGATCTCTTTGTCGCTGCAAGATTTATTGGTTTGTGTTGAGTTCTCCAGGCAGCTAAAAGTTAATAAGAAAACACAAACCCATAAATCTTGCAGCGACAAAGAGATCACTCGCTTTCAGGAGATAAAGAGGATTCTGCATACACGCCGTAGTCTGGTTGCCGGGCAACGACGTCAACAAATTACGTTCTCACTGATCAGCTGCTCTCCCTCTGCCTGATTCATTGCTTCCGGGGTCCTCGCTCTCCCTCCGTGAAACTAAAATAAATAACTGCGCAGAGCTCCGGGAGATAACAGCCGTTATTCTAATTGTAAGAGCCATTCCTGACAGCAACGGACTACAGAACTGTCAACTAGGTACGCAGCAGTTATGTTTGTGATATTATAGTACAAAAAAAAAAACCCCTAACAAATGGATTAGCCTCCCTGGCCGACATCTGTCACTGATTACATTACGTGTTACTTTGATGAAACTATTCATTTTTTAAAAACACTTTTCGCACTATTTGAAGAGGATTTTTAATAGTTTATAAATAAACCACTTTTTATTTTTTTTCTATTTCGCGGAAGAACCCCTTTAAAAGGAAATAAATGTGGCAGCCTCCATGTCCCTCTCACTACAGTTGTCCTGTTCCTCAGCCACAGTGCCAATGCACAACTGTTATTTCAGTTTTCTCAGTGTAGCTTGCCTTTGATTTGACAAGCCTATCGTAGTAGTTTTTTTCTTTAACTTGCCACAGCTGGCAGGTTTAAGGGTCTTGTCTCTTGGGCAATTAGCTGCTGAATGTTATGACAAATTTAGTTTGTAGTGATAAACTTGTATGAGATGCTGGACACTGCAGCCTTAAGGGGCCCATACACCTAACTATTTTCCCGCCGATATACAGCAGATTCGATCACTGTGATCGAATCTGCTATGAAATAGTTACGCAAACTATTGATTTCCGTCCGAAATCAATCGTTCCCGTCGAGCCGTCCGTGCGGAAGATTTTGCTCGATCGACGGCGGGTCGGGAGTGCGTCGATAGCAGCGTTTGAATGCCCGATGACCGACGCAATACATTATCTGTTCCACCGGCGCGAGTCCCCGCTGTCACCGCTGCTTCTTCTCCGCTGGGTTTCGGATTCCGGACCGGCTGGCTACTTCCTGTCCTGGTAGAAAGTTTAAACAGTAGAGCACCCTCTACTGGTTAAACTTCCCCGGACAGAAAGAAGTGAAGTCAGCCGGAAGCTGGAGCCCAGCGGAGAAGAAGCAGCGGGGACTCGTGCTGGCGGAACAGATAATGTATGGGGGGGGGGGGGGGGGGGCGGGCTCAGCAGCGGCAGCTCCACCACAGATTGAGATCGGTTTCATGCTGAAATAGATTCACAATCTGCAGTAAAGGCAGCCATATAATCCCTCTGATCAGATTCGATCAGAGTGGGATCTATCTGTTAGTCGATCTGATGGAAAATCGACCAGTGGATGGCCACCTTTACAGTGTTGCCACTTCAAAACTAAGAACCTTCACCCTTGAGTACATGACACCTGAACTGAAAGGGATATGGAGGCTGCCATATTGATTTCCTTTTAGAAAGCGCCAGTTGTCTGGCTGTCCTGCTGATCATATGTCCTTTCACACTTGATGCTTTCTGTTGCGGTGCAATTGTCACATGATCACACTGCATGTTACCGCTACTGTGCGACCGTATGGTGAGGCATACTTTCCAGTAAACCTTAATGCCTTCTGGGTTAACCACGTACAGCGCACTGCAGCTCTTGCGCACCACAATGGGATCCCTGCTGCTGTGAGGGAATGCAGCCTTTTTTTTTTTTTTTTTTTTTTTTTTTACGTGACGGAACGTACCGCACTAAGTGTGAAAGAGCCCTAATACTTTTAGTCATAAACCTTGAACTAGCATGCCGATCAGATGTTTCTGACTAAAGTTTGACTGGATTAGCTCTATGCTTGTTTCAGGTGTGTGTGATTCAGACACTACTGCAGCCACATAGATCAGCAACACTGCCAGGCAACTGGCATTGTTTAAAAGGAAAGCAATATGGCAGCCTCCATGTGTCTCTCACTTCAGGTATACTGTAGCCTCCCTGGTGTTCAATCCCTACTGGATTTCTGTGCAAAATGTGGTTCAATTAATTTTTAAGACCTTTTTTTTGCCTCTAAATTACCAAAATGTGTTAAGCAAGGGTCTAGTAACCATTTTAAGTATAATACAATTTTCAAATGCAAAATCATGTCAGAAAATTAAATTTCTGCCAGACCGCAATTCCCGTACTCCAACTTTTTGGCAGAAAACTTTTCGCATCAAATTGCAAGTTCATGTGTGAATTTACCCATCCAGAGTATGTGAAAATTTGCATAAGGCCACAAATTTTAATACAAAAATCCATACCACCAGGGAGGTTAAACAGACTCAGAGATGAGTCATGTGGTCATTTTTTTCTTTTTTCTTACCCGGGGCTTCCTCCAGCCCCATAAGCACGGATGTGTCCCTCACTGTCCTCCTTAGTGCCTCCGTTAAGCCGCAATCTCCTCCAGTATACAGCTCACTGATGTCAGTGAAGAACCTTCTGCGCATGCGCACAAGACCCCGCCTGCCGTCACTCAGACTGAGCCGCGTAGCGGGCATTGATTGCGGCTGAACGCAGGATTGTGGGAGGACGGCGAAGGACGCATCCATGCTTATGAGGCTGGAGGAAGCCCCAGGTAAGTCACATGACTCATCTCTGGGTCTCTTTAAGCTACATATAAACCTTCATCTCCTAAGCGGCGCTGAAGGTTGCCAAATGTTTTTCTGCTCACTAGCAGAATAGGTACGCCTCTCGTCTGAATCAGCCCTAATGTGGCATAAATAGGAAGAGGCTATAAATCCTAATTGGCTGTTCACTTCTAGACGAAGCATTGACTCACCTTAATTTGGACTTTGTATTCAGTCTTATTTGAATTTTTTTTTTTTCCTAGAGCAAAGTATACTTTAAGTTTCCTTTTAACTTGAGGGCTCGTTCCCATTATAAGCTTCAGGTTTGCGTATGTTAGCACTACGGCACATTTTGTGCTGGCCTCGTTCAATTACACTGAATTGGGCAGCACGTGAATTTGGACAGAAATGCTCATGTAGTTTTTGTTTTTTTGGGGCCGCATTGCATTACAGAGCCTAGTGAGACACCGGTCGTTGCTTTCTATGCAGCGTGTTCTGAAACTACATTTGTTGCTAAAACTGCATGACCTCACCTCTAGTGGGAACGAGCCTGGGGCCTCTTTTTCATGTATATCTAATGAGAAGTGTTAAGAAGGTAGCCACACATTAATTGCCGCCCAGTGTGGCAAGAAGATCGATACATCTCTAATCTGAATCTGATCAGAGAGGGATCTATCCCTTCCACACACAGCACAATCAGGCTAAGTTCACAGTGGGACGTTAAAGTCGCACTTTGAATCAAAATTTTACGCAGAATAGTGCACTGCAGTGAAAAATCAATGCGCAGTTCACAGAGCACACGTTGCGTTGCTGTCTAACGCTGCATGTTAAGTGAAAGTGCTGCTTGCTGTGCGTTATACACGTTATTAGCTGCGTTAGGCTGTTTGCACATGCTCAGTAATGACTTGCATGCATACTTTTTCATGCCTGCATGCTCTGCTGTATTCAATGGTAACACTGCGTTGCGATTTTGACGCTTTGCATAGTAAGTTTGCAGTGCAACTTTAACATCTCATCAAAACGCAACGTCCCACTGTGAATCTAGCTTCAGACTGAAGCTTTGTACTGCTTGATGCAGAGCAATGCTAAGGGCTGTTGCTTTACCGCCACTTCCACCCCCGATCAAGCAAGATTTCCATCTGATCCAATTGATAACTTTGATCAACAGTTGGACATGTTGGAGCAAAGATTTCTGGCAGATTCGATCAGTGATCACACCTGCCGGCAATCATACGGTAAAATCGACAAGTGTGGCTACCTTACTATAGGCTGTAGTCTCCCTTTGGTGGGGGTATTATTTATTTAGCATACAATAGAAGTATAGAACATTATCCAGAACCATGCAACTAAACCACATTGTTTTCTGCAATACATCTTTTCTTCCTCCTGTGTACCAGCTCCTTTCGCCTTGTCTCTTCCAGTTGCCCCCAAGGCTGCCTACAGCCAGGGTGCCGCTCAGTACACTCAAGCGCAACAGACTCGGCAAGTGACTGCAATCAAACCTGCCAACCCCAGTCCAGCAACAACTACCTTCTCCATATACCCGGTGTCCTCCACTGTGCAACCCGTCGCTGCCGCCGCCACTGTGGTTCCCTCCTACACACAGAGCGCCACCTACAGCACGACTGCCGTTACATATTCTGGTAATGGATTATTTTTGTCTTGCTTGCTTTTTACTACTTAAAGGTGAACTTCATCCTAAACAAACATACTGTTAAGTTACATTAGTTATGTTAATTAGAATAGATAGGTAATATAATCTCTTACTCACCCTGTTTTAAAAGAACAGGCAAATGTTTGTGATTCATGGGGGCAGCCATCGTTTTGGTTGAAAGGAGGTGACAGGGAGAATGAGACACAGTTCCAACTGTCCTGTGTCCTGATAACCCCTCCCAGTTGCACACTCTAGGCTTCAAATGTCAAATTCAAAATGTAAGGAAAAAAACAATTTTGCACCAAAACAGCAGAACGAGAGCAACATCAGAAATCCCATCATGCTTTGCACAGCATAAGGGGAAAACTGCCCGGGCAGTTTTCTTCTGTGCATCTAAAAATGAGGCTTGTATAAGAGAAACAAAGTTCTGATGCTATGGAACTGTTAAAGAAACACCAGGTCTTTTCAGTGCTGCTGAGTCTATTTTTAGTCTGGAGGTGCACTTTAAAGTGGACCAAAACTAAAAACTGATAGTCAAGCACAATAACATTTCATATTAAATCCTAATATTTAAAAAAAAAAAGTTAACTATTTGTGGACCGCATTGATTGAAATTTACGCCCTGTTTTTATTGCTATCTGGCTTCCATGGCGCAGATTTCAACTCACCGCTTCTGCGCGCATCCGCAGTTTTCGTCGCTCTCGCCACAGCTCACTCACTCTGTCTCTATGATGGCAGAGCCCGATTTCTTTGGCTCCTGGCCTTGTCTTTCAATGTAAGCAACTCCCGTTGGCTTACATTGAAAGACAAGGCCAGAAGCAAATGAAAGTGGCTCCTGGCCGGCTCACAGGAACTCTGCCGTCATAGAGACGGCAGAGTGGGTGGCCCAGGTTACCGATGTGCAGCGATTTGTCAGGATTCCGCCGTTTCTGTACCAGCGGTCTCTGGTCCTTAAAGAGGAGCTGTTAGGTATAAGGTCTTAGAGAAAAAAAACACATATATCAGTAGCTAAAGATTGGCTGTACTTACATTACATATGCATTTCACTGTCCACGTTTGGATTTCACAGAATTTTTATATAGTATTTGCAGAGAATGATGCTCCTGACAGCCCATGGCAGGTTCCATGTTTGTCTCCTATGAATAGGGTTGCAACGGTATGAAATTCCACGGTATGATAACCGTCAAAAAAAATACCACGGTATGACGGTATTGCGGTATACGGTATTATACAATTATAATAGAATTATTTGGACCCTGAGCACCCTTACACCCCACCCCCACCCCAGTGTGGGGTGCGCTACTCCTTCAGTATATATATATGATTAAGCCCCTGGGAGATTTGGGGCCCCAGGTAAAACTGAAAAAAGGCTTACCCTGCTCCTGCAGAAGTCCAGGTGGTGTTAGAGATAGGTGTAGCCAGTAATAGGTGGCCGCAGCATAGGTAGCCAGGGATAGGTGCCTGCAGCATAGGTAGCCAGGGATAGGTGTAGCCAGCAGTAGGTGGCTGCAGCATAGGTAGCCAGGGATAGGTGGCTGCAGCATAGGTAGCCAGGGATAGGTGGCTGCAGCATAGGTAGCCAGGGATAGGTGCCTGCAGCATAGGTAGCCAGGGATAGGTGTAGCCAGCAGTAGGTGGCTGCAGCATAGGTAGCCAGGGGTAGGTGGCTGCAGCATAGGTAGCCAGGGGTAGGTGGCTGCAGCATAGGTAGCCAGGGATAGGTGCCTGCAGCATAGGTGTAGCCAGAATAGGTACCTGCAGCATAGGTAGCAAGGGATAGGTGTAGCCAGCAGTAGGTGGCTGCAGCATAGGTAGCCAGGGATAGGTGCCTGCAGCTTAGGTAGCTAGGAATAGGTGTAGCCAGGGATAGATGTAGCCAGGATAGGTGCCTGCAGCATAGGTAGCCAGGATAGGTTCCTGCAGCACAGGTAGCCAGGGATAGGTGTAGCCAGGATAGGTGCCTGCAGCATATGTAGTAGGTGCTCCTCTACATGGGTGGCCTAGTCTGTCACTTGAGCAGCGGCATCTGCAGGTGGTGTGGAGGCCTCTTGCTGGGGGTGTCTTCCGTGCCTGGTGGTGGTGGATGCGAGGAAGGCAGGCAATGTGAGGCGGCTTGGAAGAAGAGGGCACCCCTGCATGGGTGGCCGTGCGGTCCGGAAGCAGAGGCGGCTGGAGTGACGATCAGTGGCGGCTGCTCAGTGAGACCCAGAAGTGGGGGCCGCAGAGCTGTGGTGGTCCTGGGGCTTAGCGGGCGGGCGATCGGCACGGTCAGCCATGGGGAGCTCCGATCAGTAGGAAGCTAATCAGCAGGAAGTGACGGCGGCAGCGGCGTGTATGGAGCTGGGGCGGCCACGTGGTTAAGATTTCCGGAGTCCGACTGCAGCGAGCCCTGGGTCCCTGGACACTCCGCAAAGCGTCCCTGGATTCCTGGAGGCAGGGGGAATCTTTCCCACAGATGCGGTGAGGCCGTCGGGGGAGAATGGTTGGAGCTCTGTGTGCCGGGCAAATGTCTTACAGCGCCATCTTGGGTAATCCGGTATTTTCAAAAAGTGCATGGTATGGTTATCATGCATTTTGAAACCGTGGTATACCGTCATACCGGTATACCGCGGCAACCCTACCTATGAAGCCAAATGTGTCGTCATGTCCTGCCTGCTTCCTGATGATTCCACTCAGTAAAAATACAACACTACTGTGCAGTGAATATTAATTAGCCATGTGGCTAGGAACAATAGCGGACTCATGCAGTATACTCTGCCGGGAGATTTTTCAGTGCTGGCTGTTGTAACATGAGACTGTAACTTCTCACTAGCAGCCGAGGGGAGGACCCAAGCAGCCCCAGAATGCTTTGCAGTATGGTATGCAGCCTGTCGTCCTTTTAAGAGCTTGGGTCTAACATCCTTGCTGTTCAGCACACATCAAAAGTAAGAGAGATTTTTAACTTCAGTGTTGCCTTTTTGGCTTCCTTCTAAACTGTTTAACACAGGAGAATAGAGGTTTAAATTGGCTTTTGCAGCCTGACAGTTACTCTTTAAGGGGGCAGAGACCGCTGATACTTAACCCTCCTGGCGGTATGAAAAAAATCCGCCAGGAGGGAGCACAGCAGTTTTCTTTTTTCTTATTATATCATGTAGCGAGCCCAGGGCTCGCTACATGATAGCCACTGCTCAGCGGCATCCCCCCGCCCGCTTCGATCAGGAAATCCCGTTCAAAGAACGGGATTTCCTGGAGGGCTTCGGGATGACGTCATTGGGAGTCCCGGGCCAACCCTCGGCGCTGCCTGGCACTGATTGGCCAGGCAGCGCACGGGGTCTGGGGGGGGCGCACAGCGGCGATCGAGCGCGGGGCGGCGGCGATCGGTGTGTTGACGCAGCTAGCAAAGTGCTAGCTGCGTTCAACAACAAAAAAAATTAGACCAATCGGCCGGGCCGGAGAAAACCTCCTGCGCGGCTTACCCCAAACTACGTTGTGGTTAAAGAATAAGTAGTTTTACTAATTGCTGGCTGAAGCCTCTTCCCTTTCCACCAGCGTACCGCTGAGGCAGGATCGTGTTGCATGCTGGGACAACTACTACATCGTCTCCCAGAATTGCAAAGGCAAACAAAATTGCACGCTGTTGCTTTTTCCATGCATTGTGTTTTTCATGCATTTTTGTTTTTAACCTTTTAGCTGCCAATTTATTTAGAGGCTTGAAATTGTGCCAGACCAATTTATTTTAGCACATTTTTTTTATTTCTTACATGTTAAATTTCCTTATTTCTAATTAGTACTGCTGTAATGTGTACTTATAACCAATTGTCCCTAGGGGGCAGTGTGATAATAATAATAGACTTCTGCTTTGTTTATATTTTCTGCTAGTGCAGAGGGAGATCAAAGCATTCCAAGTATTTATAGCCAACTGAGGTCAATAGCCGTGCACTTATCTCAAATGGGACTGCTAATGGGTTAAAGATGGCAGTAGCCTGTATTTGATGCAGCAGTCCCCTTATCAAAAATTTTGTATGGTTGTATTTTCTATTTGTAATGCTTTGAAGTATGGTCAAAACCTTTTTCTCCCTTTTTTTTTTTTTTTTTTTTTCTTTTTTTTTTTTTCCCCTTTTGTAGGAGCTATATTAATAAAAAAAATGCAGACTTTTGTCTAGTCATGTTAACATTTTCTTTCCCCCCTAAATAGGTACAACGTACTCTGGTTACGAAGCGGCAGTGTACTCTGCAGCCTCATCCTACTATCAACAGCAGCAGCAACAGCAGAAACAGGCAGCGGCTGCTGCAGCGGTGGCTGCTACTGCTGCCTGGTCCGGGACCAACTTTACTAAGAAAACTCCGTTTCAGAATAAACAGCTGAAGCCGAAACAGCCTCCCAAACCACCTCAGATCCACTACTGTGATGTCTGCAAGATTAGCTGTGCTGGACCTCAGGTACACATCTTCTTGTCTCCAACTGTTAATGGTATTGGTGAGAACCTGTGGTTGGTCACGTAAAGCAATAGCTGTGTCAAATATGATTGTGTCCACCAATAACTAGGGTTCATTTTCTGCAGCCTTACGAAACTCCACTGCAGTGTTCTCAATAGAAAAAAAGTGGCTTCAGTTAGCTATGGAAGGCTCAGACTGTAATTCTTGGTACTGGTGTGCAACAGTGACCACCCTCAACTGACCATGCACAGTGCTATGCACTGCAGTACAAGTCGAATGTTGGTGTTTGGGAGGGGGGGGGGGAGGGGATTGGCAATGCCTCTGCCTGCTTTTGATAGCCTGTAGGCGGCTTCCATGTGAAAGCTATAGTGTGGGCAGTTACATGGTGGATGGCTGTGGTCGCTGTAGGCGTGTTCCAGTCACAGGAAGTACTCTGACAGAAGTACCTGTCGCAGCTTTCCACAGCCTCATTTTTTAAAGTGATGTGAGGCCACATATACAGTAACTCAATTTTCTTTAAAAATATAGTCTGTTCTGAGGGGCAAGCCTCTGACCTGATGTTTTAGTATTAGGCAGCCACAGAAAACTGGGGCGTAAAAATTTTGGATATAATTAAAGCCATTTCTTATCCCAGTATGGGGTTTGATTTCACCTTGGCCTCATGGAAAGTAATGCTTTAAACTATAGTCAGACTCCCATCCTGTTAGGTTAGTTCAGGTGTTTGTCGCAGATGCAGATTTATAATTAGAGGACATAGGATTCCCGTGGGGTCTATTCTGAATATATGCAGAGGAGCTTTGTAGCCTCTGGGCTATGTACATTTCTGCTTCACACTTATTGGTGAGTTGACGACTTCCAGTTTACTTTTTTGTAATCCAGCAACAGAATGACTTATTTTTACACAATAAATATAAAGCTGTTACACTACGGTTGCTTTTTTTTTTTTTTTTTTTGTGTGCGTAATGCAAATACAGTGTGGGCGAGTTGCGAATCTCTATTTATATCTTGTCATAATACACTTATTGTACCAAGAACTCTGATTTGCAAACTAGATCACTGGCTCTGCATGCAGTTGCAGAAGCAAGGGGGAACAAGTTTGCTATAGCATCTGATGTGGAAATTGATGAGCCCTAGAGGACTGTCTCTACGGATTACATTTTTTTTCTACACAACAGCCATTGGTCAGTCCACAAATCGGTAAAACACTGTTTAAACATGTCGGTCTTTGCAGAAAAGGCAGGGTAGGACCTGCCTGTGAGGCTCCTTTTACACTGCAAATCGCAATTCTCATTTTTCACTGGATGCTAGCAACAGAAAAAGAAAAGCCCAGAAAAAAACAGCATGCATGAACTTTTTTTTTTTTTTTTTTCCTTTTTAATCGCATAAAAAAATGGTATTGCATGTAGTGTATAAGATCCCTGAGTGTTTGGTGTCAATAAGCAGGGATGGTCCATGAGTCAGATACAGGATACAGTTATCAAATTCTGCCCTTTGGCCCATTTTCAAGCTGCATAAATTGACATAGGTTTGATTTACTGTATATACTTGCATATAAGCCTAATTTTTAAGCACAAAAAAAATGTGCTGAAAAGTTGCCCCCCTCGGCTTATATGCGAGTCAGTGGAGCAGAATGGATGGTGGAGCAGGGTTTGTTACTGGCAGAGGAGTGTAAGGATTGTGCACTAATGATCCTGATCTTGCCATCTGGCTCACTGCTGTGTTTGTGCCCCCCATCCCCTGCAACATGGTGTGCAGAGTGCACAGCTCAAACTACCTGTGTCCCCTGGCAAGTGGGGCAAAGTGTGCCAGCAGCATGTCAGCGGTGCAATGATCAGGGATTCTTCCTGTGTGGAGTCTTGAGACACATCTGTATCATCCTTGTGGCACATCTGGCTATGGGGAGGGGGCTGACTTGTACTGGGGGCACATCTGGCTTGTGTGGATGGGGCTATACTGGGGAGGGGGCTTATACGTGAGTCAATCACTTTTTTTCCCCTGGTTTCTGAGGGAAAAGTGGGTACCTCGGCTTATACTTGGGTTGGCTTATATACGAGTTTATACGGGTATTCACACTTTGGGTGTAGGTTAAAATAGCTGTGTTTTCTGCAAGTGGAGATTAAAGTGCTCTGAATAATAATTAAAAAAAAAAAACCAAAGCACATTTATTTAAAATCCAAGTGAAGACACAGAGTTCAGTTAGTGCTGCTCACTGCCTCATAGAGAGCGGCAGAATTAGGTGAGAGTTTTATGGATTTTAATAGGTTGGTTTTATGTGTGTGTTGCCTTCAAGGAATTGGTTCACAGATGGTCTTGAAGTGAGTTTTGCATGGATAACGCCCAATTTCTAGTCTGGGATCCGGTCCCCAAACAGATAAATGCCTGCATTACAATTCTTCTGTGTGATTCATGTTAAAATGACTGCTAGCTGGCACCTTTGCTCTGCTTTTTGCTTTGTTGCTGATACTTTAAAGGTTTAGTCTATTGTCTGACCTCAGTCTTTGTCACAACAGACGTACAAGGAACACTTAGAAGGCCAAAAGCACAAGAAAAAAGAAGCAGCCTTAAAAGCCTCCCAGAACACAACCAGCAGCAGCACAGCAGTGCGCGGGACTCAGAATCAGCTCCGCTGTGAGCTCTGTGATGTCTCTTGCACAGGAGCAGACGCCTACGCTGCCCACATCAGAGGTGCTAAACACCAAAAGGTAGGATTTCCTTACTCGGTTTATGTAAGTGCACTTCTGTTTATTTAGTGGCGTCTGTCTTGTGATGAGTGAGGGGCTTGCTGCACTCAATGAGGGCACAGTGTCACCATATCTGCAAATCAGGCAAAAATGGTGGTGGAAAGTTGGGCACTGCCACGGGTCATAATGTAAATTATGAGTATAGCGCTTAGTCAGTAATTTGGGCGCCGTCTTAAGACTGAGCCCAAATTATGATAAAACTGCGTAATTCGACAGCTAACAATAGCTGGAAGCCGTCCTGTGTATGAAGGATAAATTACTGGCACCAGAATGCGGCTTTGGAGGTGACAATGGCATCCGCCAAGGTCACTAGCAGGGCGCTCCCTTCCAACGTCAATCAGTGCAGAAGAAAAAAGCCGGGGCAAGGAACATTTAAAGAGGAGCTGTCAGCCATACTATCTCAGAAAAAAGACACACGCTCTACTAACATAACATATATACATTGCACTGTCCATGTTGTGATTTTTCTACAGTAAAAAAAGAGAAAATCCTTCTTAGCATTTCCCATTTTAACTGTGGCTATTTTGAAGCCAATCCTGATGTCCTTTCCTCCCTTACTCTCCACTGCCTGATTGTGCATGCATTGCCCACCCTTCACTATAGAAAGTGCATCTTCTCGGCATGAGAAATATTGGCCAATCAGAACGGGACAGAGGTGTGGGAGGGGAAAACCGGAGGGAAAGAGGCTTCAGCCAATCAGACTACGTTAGTTAAGTCTGGAGGGGAAAGTAGAGAAGCAAAAAAAAGGACAACCCAGCATGCCCTGCAACTTCCTTTGTGTACCAAATAAGTCAGGTAAACTGGGGAATGATCATTGACTAACAAGAAAAGTGATTTAAACTTTTGGACTGCCTGGTTAGCGGGGAAAGGGGAGGATGGGGTAAAAGATAGCCTGACATCTGTCTTGCGACTTTTTTCTTCTTCTGCACCAATAGCTAAAGCCAAATTAAGTCTTTACCTGGTCTCAATGGTGGCCTGGAGGTGCAATAGTGATTAAAGGGAACCTAAACTGACAAGGATTTGGATTTTTCCTTTTAAAATAATACCAGTTGCCTGACTCTCCTGTTGATCCTGTGTCTCTAATACTTTTAGCCACAGCCACTGAACAAGCATGCAGATCAGGTGCTCTGACTGAAGTCAGACTGGATTAGCTGCATGCTTGTTTCAGGTGTGTGATTCAGCCACTACTGCAGGCAACCAGATCAGCAGGACTGCCAGGCAACTGGTATTGTTTAAAAGGAAACAACCATATCCCTCTCAGTTTAGGTTCCCTTTAACCTTCCAGACGGTAACGCTACACACAGCTAGCATTTTGCTAGCTGCGTGTGCACACCGATCGCCTCCGTGCCGATTCGCCGCTACCTGCCGCGCCCCCCCCCCCCCAGACCCCATGCACAGCGCTGAGGGGTAGATCGGGACTCCCATTGACGTCATCCCGCCCATCGCCATGACGTCATCCCGCCAAGCCCTAATGGAAATCCCGTTCAGAACGGGATTTACGGACGGGCTTTATCGCCAGAGGCGATCGGAGCAGGTGGGGGGGATGCCGCGGCACAGCGGCTATGATTTAAAACAATAAAAAAAAAAACCTGCTGCGCTGCCCCCTGGCGGTTTTTAATAGACCGCCAGGAGGGTTAATGCTGCCTGGACTTTTTCAGGAGCAGGGTGAGCCGGTTTTCGGTTTTACCGTTCCCAAATCTCCCGCCTCCTTAATTACAGGTTTGTGTATATTTGATTATTGAAAGCCTTGTGCACATGACATTTGCCTTTTATAGGGATGCCCATACAAGGACTGACATTTTGTGGGTGACAGGTACACTTGATACCCAGGTGTAAGGTTTTACCACTTATCAGGTTTACTGAAAGGCTTAATTTATTTTTTCCATCAGGTGGTGAAGCTGCACACCAAGCTTGGCAAACCCATTCCATCAACAGAACCAAATGTTGTGAACCAATCCGTCACTTCTGCAGCTGCCTCCAAACCAGCTGTCTCATCAAACAGCGTGTCCAGCGCGAACGGCAGCTCCTCTGCCACCACGACCGCTGCAAAACTGCTCACGTCTACAGCTAGCTCATCTCTTGGCACCGCGAGTGCAAACAAAACGTCCACCATCTCCTCTAACATCGTCAAGAAAATAACCACACCAAAAATAACTTTCGTAGGTAAGTAGATTTAAAAGTGTGTAATGTGCAGACAGAGTAATACTACTGAGGGTAGCTTAAAGCCTCTCATCAGTGACAGATGTTATAGCTTGGCAAGAAGAGAGCCCAAACTATTTGTGTGTCAAATGAAGTATCTGCAAAAAAAAATCTTTTTTTTTTTTTAATTTCGTTTTGGCACCTGAGCTAATGCAGCTGTATCAAAACTCTTGTATGTATTGCTAGGTATGAATCATTAGTGTAACACAGGTCCCCAAAATAAAAAAAATACATTTATGCATTACCTGTATCCTCGGCAGCACTGTGGAGTCGGTACAAAAATCATCAGACGACTTAGTTTATGAAACCTCCGACTCCAGGTACCCCAAATTGCTCCGCCTGACTCCTCGCCTCTGACTCCACAGCCCTCAGTGCCTTTATACCAGAAGCAGGTGCTGAGTGAAGGTAAGGGTCATTTTCCACTAGGGAACATGATCGCACTGCGATGACATCGCTTTTCCCTCCATTTTCACTACCCTGATTTGCCTGCAGTCTGTCGGGTGAACGGTGCAATTGTGAGTTCCGACAGGAAAAAAAAAACCTTGGTGGGAAAAGTTTGAATTGTGGGGCAAATTGCATCATGATTGCAATACAGTTTTCCCACTCTCCTACACAAAGTATAGGCTCACAAATGCGCCTAAAATTGTGCGGGCCGGAGATTGCGTTTTAGGTATAAACCAACCGTACTAGTGGAAAAACGGCACCTCGATTTACATGTTAATCGCATTGCTATTGCAGAGCTGTAGGATACACATGGATCTCTGTGACCATTTGAGAGCTTTATATTACTGAGAGCTATACTTACACCTGATTCCACCATTGGTTGACAGCTATGTATTCACTATCTTTGTGAATAAAACTACGAATTGAAAATCTTCACTGCTAGTCGAAGTTGCTTCACTGCAATTCAAGTCTGGACCATGTAGGGAAGGATCTGTAGCCTGTGAGGTGTGCTGCTAAGAAGATATACTTGCCATAGTATTTGGAACGTGATCCAAACTTTCCACTGGCCCGATAGCTCTGTCGGTCACAGCTGAGTAATGTAGTTACACATTTATGCTTCCTACCCCTTGTTGAAACAAGGAAAATTCATATAGATGACTGGACTGCAGTAAGAACCCGAAATATGTCCTTATTGAACTAAAAAAGGTTAGGATTTAATAGTTTGGTCAGTATTTGGCAAGGCGTTGGACACATTTACAGATCCGCCGAATAGTTGATTTGCAAAAAAGCATCCTTTTCCAAATGTCATCTCTGCATTTGCAGTGCCACCTGTGCCACTGGCTTACCACATGGTCCCCCCTCCTACACTGTCATTACGCTGTTGTAACTACCATGCCTGTTCTGCATAATCTGATGAGGGAACTAATGCACAAATACCCACTCCTGCCAGCTGGTGACTGGCCTGCATTCAACAAGCCAGAGCTGCTCAGAAAGTTTCTGTTCTTAAAGAAAATCTGTAATGAAAAAAACTCCCCTGGGGGGTACTCACTTCGGGTGGGGGAAGCCTCCGGATCCTATTGAGGCTTCCCCTGTCGACCTCGATCCCACGGCGGCGGAGAAAATCCTCCTAGAGTGGCGGTGATGTAAATATTTACCTTTTTAGCTCCAGCGCAGGCGCAGTATCCGCTCTTCCCACGGAGATAGCCGAAAATAGCCGATCTCCTTCGGGCCGGTCTACTGCGCAAGTCGCCTGCGCAGTAGAGCGGACTCGACGGAGATCGGCTATGTTCACCTATCTCCGTCAGAGCTGCAACAGCGCCCCCGCTGGAGCCCGAAAAGGTAAATATTGCACAGGCTGTTTGATTTGTCGCCTGCGCGCTCGCGGGGCTGCAGCGAGACCGCCGGACACAGGAGGGCAGGGGAAGCCTTGATGGGGTCCAGAGGCTTCCCCCTACTGAGGTGAGTAACCCCCCAGGGGAACTTTTTTCAGTACAGGTTTTTTTTAAAGAGTACCCAAGGTGCGTTATTAAATCTAAAAAAAAAAAAGGGACACAGAGCCGTGTTCCCATCTGCAGGACATGCCTCTGTGTGCCCTGCTTCGCGCTCTTTGTGCCCCCTGCACATCGCTAGCACCCGGAACCTATCGACATTCAGATGTCGGCAAACTATCCGGGTAGGGGCGTCCCACTGCAGGATAGGAACACCTGCGTAACGCTTCTTCCCTGACTATCAGAGCTTTCTAATAAGCTCTCCGCTGCCTCTCCCCGCCGCCTACACGTAAATCAGCGCTGTGAGACCACAGGCTTCTCCAGCGTTGTGACCCCAAAGGTGACAAAACTGAAAGTGAAGGATTGCAGAAGCTAGGAGCGAAGGGGAGATGACGTAATGAGCGCTACCTGATCCAGCAACCAGACCCCTACATTATTTTCACTGGAGTTCCTCTTTAAGTAAAAGTTGTTTTTAGTAAGATTTGGTGGGGGCTAGCATCAGTTAGGCCCCTAGACTCTTTCCAGGCCCTACGCAACTGCCTAGGTTTGCCTTGTAGATGACTTGGCTCTGACCACTAGTGTGCTTTTAGGCCCCTTTCCCACAATTACGGTTTTTCGCAGTGCGATCCACAGAGACCTCAGAAGTGCATCGACTGCATCGTCTGTTTCCATCCAAGCCTTGCGGTTCACTGTGGAATCGCAACCCATGGTTGCTGATCAATTCACACAGGGGAGCTTGTGATATTCATTCATTATAATGAACGGAAATCATAATGCATGGGGAAGAATTGTATAGAAACGCATGTGCCAGACCTCCAGTGTAAATGAAACATTCAATGAATGTTGTTCTAATAACGTTATAATTACCTGCTGTGGCTTTCCACCCCAATCCCTCCCCAGGCCCCACATCTAGACTCCTGGTTTGTAGCCCCACCCCCTGCTGAAAAACACCATGGGTTTCTCTGTCTCCAGTAAAGAAAACACAAAGGTGGTGTTCAGGGGGGAGGGGCTACGCTCTGAAAGCTGGTGAGCGCCGGGCTAAAAGAGGGATTCGGGAGGAAAAAGACACAGCCGGTAATTACACGTTTATTAGAAGAGCACCCATTGAATCTATAAGGTCAGTTTTCAATGTTTTACCTGTAGACCCCTTCTCGGTCCAGTCATGGTTTGCACTTATCTTCTCCTGTACAAAGCCAGCAGTACTGGTGCCAGCCAAGCTGTCAGAGGACGTTTTTCAGCCATCAGTTGTAAATTTCCATTAATAAAACCAGGGCTGTGGAGTCGGAGTCAGAGCAATTTTGGGTACCCGGAGTCTGTAATTTCCTAAACTGAGTCAGATGATTTTGGACAAAATCATCAGCCCTGGTTAGTATTAGACTAAGGAGTCGGAGCCATTTTGACTACCTGGAGTCGGAAGATTTTTGTACAGACTCCACACCCCTGTATAAAACAATATGCCGACCTAAGGAAGCCAAATGAGACACGCGATGTTAGTACTCCAATATATACTCCAATATATATTGAATACACTTTCAACTTGTTCCTGGGGAAACTCATAATTTTGACATTCTTTTATCTAGGTGGAAATAAGTTGCAGTCTACTGGGAATAAGATTGAAGATAGTAAAATGAGCGAGACTGTCAAGGTTGCCCCAAGCGTCAGCATCCAGTCACCAGAAACAAAGATGGACACGGTGTCTGAGGCTGCCCAGACTTTAGCTGCTCTTCAGAGTGACGTCCAGCCCGTCGGTCACGACTATGTCGAGGAGGTAAGCTGCAGATTCTAGTCTGCTACATAAGTGGGTGATAAGTGCTGCTCGGAGAATAAAAGGAACATTCATATTAAAGGAATTCTGAGCCGTTCAAAACACCATATTGCGCTGCTTAATTTGTTCAGAAGTGTGCCTCCCACGTATCTGCTGTGATAAATGGAAGCTGTGTCTCATAGCGTGGATATATGGTTAAGCAATTTAGTGATGCATGATCATTGAAAAGGAAGGGGGACATTTCTTAAATGCACTACTAAACTCCAAATTAAATGTATTTAATACAGGAGCTGTGCTGACTGCATTATCCTTGCACTCTCAAATTGCTCTCTGCCAACATTTTCTGTACAGCAATGGTGAATGCAATTCCATCCGACCTCTGCTGTATTTGTTACATTCAAATAGGAATAACTCTAGCACAGAGTAGACCACCACGCAAGCTATATTGGGGGAGAGCCTTGGATCACCAGGGAAGCCATATGGGGAAGGTGGAAAGCACCAGATACCAGGAACATGTACAGGGAGAGAAGAGGTTCACTAGACGCTACATAACTGATTATGGGTGCGAGGAAGGACCAATTGACACCAGGAAACTATTTGGGTGTGGGAGGGGAACCAATAGACATCAGAGAACTGTACAAAGGGAGCACTAGACACCAGGGAACAGTATAGGGGAGCGAGGGGGCCACTAGACACCAGGGAACTGTATAGGGGAGTGAGGGGGCCACTAGACAACAGGGAACTGTATAAGGGAAGGAGGTGGCCACTAGATGTTGATGTTGGCATGCGACTTGGTCTCAGGGTGCACTATTGGCCCACTTTGTATTTGAATTTGATGGCCCCTGGGGTAGAGGAAAACTGCATGTAAACAGTAGATCACTCACTTCCGTCTCTGTAGCCACATGGGGGTGAAAGGACACGCTCATGTGCTGGTTTAGAAGCAGGATGTCCAATGTAGTTGTACAAAAGAAGTTGGGCACTGTCCCAAGGCTGTGATTTATTTCATCAGGATTGTACAGTTAGGCCCTGTCCACACTCGAAACAGCAAAACGCCTAGCGATGATTTTGCCGCAGTTATGTTTTGTGATTCTCATTCCAGTGAGTGATAATCACAGTGCAATAGCCGGGAATATGCTGCATGCAGTGCGATTGCTATCTGCGGAAATCGCTTTCGCTGCAGTGTGGGTAACCCCATAGCATTACTTGTGCTTGCAGCGCTTTGCTGATCGCCAGCTGAAAGCGCCCGAGTGAGATTGGGGCCTTTAAGTGCGCGCAGATACATCGATGCCTGACACGAGTGCGGTGCCATCGGGGTGGGACACTGGACAACACGTGAGCAAGCATCTTGATGGACTGCTTTTCACCTGGTGTGCCCCCCCAGTTGCATCGCACTTGTGTCATGCGATGACCTTGTGTCTGCACACACTTTAAAAAGGAGCGGTCAGCCATACTATCTCAGGAAAAAACACAAGTAGATACATCAGTGTTCTCCCCAGGCTCTTTTAGCCGGGTGCTTTACCCGGCTAGATTTAACGACCACCCGGCTGTCATCGGCTCACCTCCTCCTATGCTGTAAGCAGAGTTACCCTGCATTTTCATCTCGCCGCACCCGGCTGCTTTTTCATGCCACCCGGCTGGAAAGAAATTCTGGGGAGAACACTGTACATACTTGCTCTACTTACATAACAGATGTATTGCACTGTCCACATTTTGATTTTAGTGATTTTTCTACAGTAAAAAAAGAGAAAATCCATAGCATTTCCCATTTTAACTGTGCCTATTTTGAAGCCAATTCTGATGTAATTTCCTCCCTTAGTCTCCTCAGCCTGATTTGCCCGCCCCTCACTATAGAAAGTGCATTGTCTCAGCATGAGAAATATTGGCCAATCAGAGAGGAACAGAAGTGTGGGAGGGGAAAACAGGAGGGAAAGAGGCTTCAGACAATCGGGCTGCATTAGTTAAGTCTGAGGGGAAAGTAAAGAAACAAAAGGACAACCCAGCATGCCCTGCAACTTCCTTTTTGTGTATCAAATTTTGTGTGTACCAAATAAGTCAGGTAAACTGGAGAATGATAATTTATCAACAAAAGTAATAGTGATTTTAACTTTTGGATTGCCTGGTTAGCATCCTTATTACAGTACATGTTTACCAGATAAAAATAATTGATTTTATGCCCTACAGTTACACTTTAACTTGTGCATTCCTTCTCAAATAAATCACAGCTTTTGGACAGCGCCCCGCTTCTTTTGTACCATCTTATTCCTATTTGAATAGGTGATTTGAGCTTCCCTGTATTCATGAATGCAATGCCAGAAGTCTGTGTGTCTGTAATTTTTACAACCATGCTTGTGTGTTTTTACATCAGCACTAACTGGTGAAATACTGAATATTTTTTATTTCCTCAACTATTTCTTGTAGGTCCGCAACGATGAAGGAAAAGTTATCCGTTTCCACTGCAAGCTGTGCGAGTGCAGCTTCAACGATCCCAATGCAAAAGAAATGCACCTGAAGGGAAGGAGGCATCGTCTGCAGTACAAGGTGAGCTGCTGTTCATTAGAAATCCTCCCTGTCTGTTGCGGCACAGTCATAGTTACAGGATGTCACACTGCACAAAGCCCTAATTCATTTCTAATTTTTGCAATATAAGCTGTTGTCAGTTTTCATGACCTCCCCAGATTGTAGTAGGCTTGAAACCTTGTACATGCTGGTAGTTAAAAGCCTGATCTTGATGATATTTTTGCAGAATGAAACACTTTTTTGCATAATCTATGAAATGTAGTTTAAAAAAAAAAAATGCCCGAACTATGCAGTGTTCTCAAGCCCAATTATCTGGGTGTTCCGCTAACAGAGCTTGAGGAGAACAGTGCTGCTGCCACCTAGAGTTTGCTGTATCAATTACAATCATGTAATTCAGACAGCAAACTCTAGGGGGCAGCAGCTATGTTCACTGGGCATCCCGCCTATGAATTATTACTCACTGCCTTCCTGCCTGCATCATTGGGGGTTGAAATTTTAGCGTGTCAAGAATTTTCAGCCTTGTACTGATGGGCATTTCATACTGCCTCACGCAAATGTCACGCTTTTTCAGGCATTTTGGTAGGATTTGTTTTTACACTGTTCCAGTTTATGCCTGATCTGAAATGGTTTAAACTGTCGTCAGGCCCTGTGTTTTTTTTTTACCTTCTCTGTAACTAAGCACAAAAATAGGCTTGCTTTGTTAGTGTTAGGAAGAATCTACAGTTAAAACATACATGTCAAACTCAGGTCCCCAGAGCCATCAAGTTTGGCCCTCAGGTGGTTTTTCCCACGCTGCATTATGTTTGGCCCACTCTAGACCACCAGCAAAGCTATATTGGAGGTGAAGCCCTAAATCACCAGAGAAGCCCTATGGGGGAGGGAGGAGGAAAGCACTAGACACCAGGGAACTGTAAAGGGCAGGGAGGGGGCCACTACACACCAGGGAACTGTATAGTGGAGGGGGCACTAGACACCAGGACACTTTGAGGATGGCCCGCAACTTGCTCCCAGTGTTCAATTTCGTCCCACTTTGTATTTGAGTTTGACACACCCCTGAGTTAGAGGAATCAAGAGGGTGAATGTTTGGGTTAGGCTAGTTAAATAGGAGTCAGATAAAAAGAGCGCCTCGCGGCAGAGGACATTTGGGTGCCACTATAGCCGTAATGTGAATTATGGCTATAGATATTACGGCTATAGCAGCACTTGGTAATTTAGGTGCCGGCAAAAGACTTATCCCAAATTACTATAAAAAACTGCAGTTCGCCCGCCAGCAATAGCTGGAAGCCGAATTGCGCACACACACCACACACAACACACACACACACACACACACACACACCACACACCACACACCACACACCACACACACACACACACACACACACACACACACACACACACACACACACACACACACACACACACACACACACACTATGGCGCCTTTGGCGGGGGAATAGTAATTAGCGCTGCCGGGAAATTTGCCACAGCAGGGTGAGCAGTTTTTCGGCTTCAACCTGCACCCAAATATCCTGGCGACATTATTGCATCTATGCAGTAAAGTAGCCTGTGGACACCTGGGAAGTTCAGGGATATCAGACTGTAAATGTACCCTTGTATAAAGCAGCCACATGTAGGAAAGCAGATATGTCCTTGCGTTTCCTCTTCATATGCTAATTGTACTATTCGCATCAAGCAGGAATACTTTATTATTATTATTATTATTTAGTATTTATATAGCGCCGACATATTACGCAGCACTGTACAGTATATATGTATATATATATATATATATATATATATATATATATATATATATATATATATATATATATATATATATATATATATATATACACCTTGTCACTAACTGTCCCTCAAAGGAGCTCACAATCTAGTCCCTACCATTGCCATATGTCTATATTATGTAGTGTAAGTACTGTAGTCTAGGGCCAATTTTTAGGGTGAGCCAATTAACTTATCCGTATGTTTTTGGAATGTGGGAGGAAACTGGAGTGCCTGGAGAAAACCCACGCAGACACGAAGAGAACATAAAAACTCTTTGCAGATAGTGCCCTGGCTGGGATTCGAACCAGGGACCCAGCGCTGCAAGGCGAGAGAGCTAACCACTACGCCACCGTGCTGCCCCACTTTATGGCCAATGCTGATCTTTATTTTATTTTTTTCTTTTGTAAACAGAAAAAAGTCAATCCAGATTTGCAAGTAGAAGTGAAACCCAGTATTCGAGCCAGGAAGATCCAGGAGGAGAAGATGCGTAAGCAGATGCAGAAGGAGGAATACTGGCGAAGGCGGGAAGAGGAGGAACGGTGGAGGATGGAGATGAGGTGAGCCTGAAACTCTTATGTTTTGGTGATTGTCAAGCAGATGCAATGCAATGTGACGATGCCATTGAAAAACTTAGTCATAATTTCTTGCATTGTTGCTGCCAACATTTGTAAGGTGATATTCCACCTTCAATGGGAAAAGTCTCTAGGTACAAGGTATCCATAAAACGGTGGAAATGTTGAACGTTTTGCCGCATGTCAACAAAATTTGGTGCTTGGCCTACCCTGTTGCTGGGCTATGCTCCACCCACCTCCAGGTGGTTATTAGAGCAAGTGTTGGAATGAAAATAAATCTTGGAATAACCTTGGGTGGAGAGTGGCAGTTAGTTTTGGGAGACACAGGGCTGGACAAATCCCAGGAGCTGTGTAGCAGTGTCTCCTTAAAGAGGAACTGTCACAAAAATCTTAAAATTTAAAACGCATAAAAATAAGTATTTCTTCCAAACTAAAATGAGCCATACACTACCTTTCTCCCATGTTGCTGTGACTTACAGTAGGTAGTAGAAATCTGATATTACTGACAGGTTTTGGGTTAGTCCATCTCTTCATGGGGGATTCTCAGCATGGCCTTGATTTATAAAGACATTCCCTGAAAAAGATTTATACAAAGATGCTGGCCAGCATCTCTGCTCACTGCACACTTTTTTGACAGTTGGATGGAGCAACTGCCATTCAGTAAGTGCTTTTAAAAATACAGAAAACCCTGTGAACTCCCCATGAGAAGATGAGTTAGTCCAGCATCTGTCAGTAATGTTAGATTTCTGTACTTATTTGTATATGTTTACATGTACTTTAAATGTTAAGATTTTCGCAACAGAGGTCCTTTAAAGTGAACCCGAAAGTGAGTTATATTGAGGCTGACATTTTTTCCTTTTAAAGGGAACCAGAGACAAAAGAACACTCATGTATTTTACCATATATATCAGTGGGAACATCAGAGAAAACACCTACCCTGCTTTGTTTCATCCTTCACGGCTCAGCCTGCCTGTTAGCAGCCCTGATAAAATCCCCAACTGAGCATTCAGTCTGGCTTTGCTCAGGAATCATTATAGCTGAGTCTGTCTTCTCTGATGTCTTTTGAAGCCCAAGCCTGACCCTTCTGGCTCTGTTATGTCTCAACTATAATGATTTCTGAGCAAAGCCAGACTTAATGCTCAGTCGGGGATTTTATCAGGGCAGATGGCAGGCTGAGCAGTGAAGGATGAAACAGAGAGCAGGGTAGGTGTTTTCTCTAATGTTCCCACTGATCTATATGGTAAAATACATGAGTGTGCTTCGTCTCTGGTACACTTTAAACAATACCAGCCAGGCAACTGGAAATAAATATGGCAGCCTCTGTAAAACTCTCACCTCGAGTTCACTTTAAAAGTTACTGCAAACAAGTAACTTTTACATTTTCCCCTCTGATTTTTCATAGAGCTGATTTTAAACCTGATGTGGCATGTGTGTCTACTGAGCCTACTATGCCTTTCTAACTCCTTTGCTATTTGCTTTGCTCCCATTCTGTACTGTATGGAAGCATAGTCTAGCTGAAAGAGCAATTGTGCACTACTTTCCCATGTGACCGAGGGGGTGGGTAGTAGGGGGTTTGAGGCTTACTGGATGTGAGGAAGCAACTGCCTGTCACTGAGATTTTAGTAAGAGGGCTTTTTGGTCCTTTGTAGCCCCTTACACACTCCTAGGAGGTCTGGTTCACCATGAGCTTTCTGGGCAATCTGTAACTCTGAGATTCTGTGAATAACTGTAGCAAGTATTTAATGCACATTCAGCCTGAACTGTGGCTTTAGTGTGTGTGTGTGTGTGTGTGTGTGTGTGTGTGTGTGTGTGTATATGTGTGTGTGTATATATATATATATGTATGTATGTATGTATGTATGTATGTATGTATGTATGTATATATATATATATATATATATATATATATATATATATATATATATATATATATATATATATATATATATATATATATATATATATATTTATGAGAAAGGTGAAAAAGCATCCTAGAACTACACGGGAGGAGTTAGTGAATGACCTCAAATTAGCAGGGACCACAGTCACCAAGAAAACCATTGGAGACACATTACACCGCAATGGATTAAAATCCTGCAGGGCTTGCAAGGTCCCCCTGCTCAAGAAGGCACATGTGCAGGCCCGTCTGAAGTTTGCCAATGAACACCTGAATGATTCTGTGAGTGACTGGGAGAAGGTGCTGTGGTGTGATGAGACCAAAATAGAGCTCTTTGGCATTAACTCAACTCGCTGTGTTTGGAGGAAGAAAAATGCTGCCTATGACCCCCAAAACACCGTCCCCACCGTCAAGCATGGGGGTGGAAACATTTTGCTTTGGGGGTTTTTTTCTGCTAAGGGCACAGGACAACTTAATCGCATTAACGGGAAAATGGACGGAGCCATGTATCGTGAAATCCTGAATGACAACCTCCTTCCCTCTGCCAGGAAACTGAAAATGGGTCGTGGATGGGTGTTCCAGCACGACAATGACCCAAAACATACAGCAAAGGCAACAAAGGAGTGGCTCAAGAAAAAGCACACTAAGGTCATGGAGTGGCCTAGTCAGTCTCCGGACCTTAATCCAATAGAAAACCTATGGAGGGAGCTCAAGCTCAGAGTTGCACAGAGACAGCCTCGAAACCTTAGGGATTTAGAGATGATCTGCAAAGAGGAGTGGACCAACATTCCCCCTAAAATGTGTGCAAACTTGGTCATCAATTACAAGAAACGTTTGACCTCTGTGCTTGCAAACAAGGGTTTTTCCACTAAGTATTAAGTCTTTTATTGTTAGAGGGTTCAAAAACTTATTTCACTCAATGAAATGCAAATCAGTTGCTATCTTTTATTTAAGGTTATTTTTTCGATTTTCCTTTTGATGTGCTATCTGCCACTGTTAAAATAAACCTACCATTGAAATGATACTGTTCTGAGACTTCATTTCTTTGTCATTGGACAAACTTACAAAATCAGTGAGGGGTCAAATAATTATTTCCTCCACTGTATATATTATAACAAGATTGGTAGTTATCATTTTTGATGATGTGTTGTTTGCAGGCGCTATGAGGAAGACATGTACTGGAGGAGAATGGAGGAAGACCAGCATCACTGGGATGACAGGCGGAGAGGTCCAGATGGAGGCTACCACCACGGCCCTCCAGGACCACCAGGATTATTAGGAGTGAGGCCCGGCATGCCTCCACAGCCTCAGGGGCCAGCTGTAAGTCACATGATATAGCTGCAGCATTGCTGTGTGCCAGCCATGTTACAGAATAAAAATAGAGGAGGAAGAGTTCTCCGCAGTGTAACAACGTTTTTTATTCAGTTAAAAAAAAGCGCAATAGATTACACTTACTAGAAAAGAGAATCTAGTATTCTCGATTCATTGCGTTTTTTTAACTGAATAAAACTTTTTTTTTTTTTTTTTTTTTTTTTTTTTACACTATGGTGCACTCCTCCTCTTTCATTTCTCTTCCACAAGTCAGCCTTACATCCCAGGTATTGAGGAGCAGTGTTGACAGTCCTCCTTTCCATGCTGACATCCCTGGGCCCATAGCACAAGATTTCACATCCACCTGTTGCTATGTTTCAGGATAATTTTGTAAAAGGGTTTTATGCTGTATAATAATAATAATAATAATAATATGCTAAGAGGTGAAATTAGAAACTCGACGCTTACTGTCTATACTCGAGTATAAGCCGATTTGTGAATTTTATATAGAAAAGAGAAAACTGTTCCAGGCATTTTCCATCTTTACTGCCACTGACTAAAGCCAATCATAGTGTAATTTCCCCCCTTACTCTTTTTTTTACTTTTTTCTTACTTTGTTTTTTTTTTCTCTTTCTCCTGCCTGAAATAGTGTATACATTGCCAGCCCTCCTCCCCACTGAGCTCCATAAGAAAGCGCTGCCATATCTAGCTTGCTTTGTAAACACACGTGAGCACAGCATAGATTGTATTTCAGCAGGAATGTGGGAGGGGAGACGACAAGCTTCCCTCTCCCCGGCAATGTACCAGAATAGAGCCAGGCTGACTGCGATAAGATTCATTGCAGCAGACACATTTATGATTACATTGCTATGCAGACTGCATGTAGACTACATAATAAACACAGATCAGTGGGTACATGGAATTTTATTTTATCGCTGACAATCCCGTTTAAAGGATGCCGCAGCTGTATTCTAGGCCTCTTTCCTTCAGTGGGGTTATCTTCTGCAAACTAGATCACTGGCTCTGCATGAGGTTGCAGAAGCAAGGGGAACACGTTTGCTAAAGAAAAAAATAGAAGGAATGTTTTAGCCTTAAAGCTTTGTTCTTCTGGCTATGTAATTTCTTCTTACATTTATTTCATTCTTTTAGCAATAAACAAAACCAGTTTATTTTTTCACTTTCTCCTGTACCTATCTGTGAAGTGTAAAAAAAAAATCCACTTACCTGGGCCTTCCTCTAGCCCCTACCAGCCATCCTGTGTCCTCGCCGCAGCTCCCCTCCCCACTGGTGGCCCGGGGTCCCCTCCGGCGCAAGATGCCTACTGCGCCAGCACGAGTGGCTCTGAGTTGTGTTGACATCACCCGGAATGTACTGCGCAGTAGCTCTGCGTCTGTACAGTACGGTCCGGGTGACGTTCGTGCGACTCGGTGAGCCGCACAGTGAAGTGCAAGCAGATGCATCTGTACCGGAGGGGACCAGGAGTCGCCGGAGCTACAGCGAGGGTACAAGATGGCTGCCAGGGGCTGGAGGAAGCTTGAGGTTTTTTATTGTGCTCGGACAGTCCCTTTAAGTCCCTTTAACATCCTGTTTAAGAGGGGTGGGTTTCATGGCTGGGTTACAATTTGTTCTTCATTAATGTTTGTTTTTATTGGGATACGTATCTTAATCTTGTGCACATTGTATATTTCAGCCTCTCCGCCGACCAGATTCCTCTGATGATAGATATGTTATGACCAAACATGCCACCATCTACCCAACAGAGGAAGAGCTGCAGGCTGTTCAGAAGATTGTATCTCTGACAGAAAGAGCTCTGAAGCTTGTCTCTGACTTCATGGCTGAGCAAGACAAGAGTAAAGCAAAGGAGACGGATGAGAAGAAGGATCTCAGCAAGGAGAGGTATGGCCAGCTTATCTTTGTCCCGCTAGACTTTGTCGGGCACAATTTTTACTTTGTCTTGAAGTATTTTAAAGTCAGACGCCATTGTATTTAGCTGTATTGTTGCATGCTGGATTTAGGGCCTATTTTCACTTCGCCCGAATCCAGGCCGTATCTCCAGTGTTTTCCAGCATACGAGAGGTGCGGGGAAGCTGTCGATCTAGTGACTTTCCGTCCAGATTTTACTGCGGTGCGAATCTGGATGGCATGCTGCAGATTTATGCAGCACGCAGTCAAATACTTAGCTTAGCGACTCGGGCTGTGGCTTCGCAGCAGAATGGGAACGGCGGCCACTCCTAGTAGAAATGAGCCCTACAAGAGGACACTGTGGAGTCGGTACAAAAATATTCCAACTCCGACTCCTCCGTTTATGAAACCACCGACTCCGGATACCCAAAATGGCCCTGGTGCCAGAGTTGACCAAATGAAAGATTTATACATACCTGGGGCTTCCTCCAGCCCCATCCACTCCAATCGCTCCCACGCCACCGTCTTCTGCTGCCCGCAGCTTCGGGAACTGGGTCCCGTCACTGACTTCGGTCGGCTCCAGTCTACGCAGAAGTGCGCTCTTTGTGTATCTCTCCAGCAGCGATTTCTGTGTTGTTTTTTTAAATTGCTGCAACCTGTAAAAAAAAAACACTAATTGGAAAGGTCCAATCAGAATTAAAATCGCTAATTACAAATGGCTATCAGTCGTTGGCAAATAAGTTTACACTTTTTAAAATCGCTACCAAAATCGCCAGAGAACGCTCATGAAACCACTTGCAAAACGCTTTTTCAAAACACTAGCGACTGCGATTTGTGACTTTGAGTGGGATCCAGGCCTTAACCAATCACAGTGACCAGGAAGCAGTGAATTGATAAAAATGGCTGTGGCCCTCAAAGGGGCCAGAACCTGCAGTCCCAAATGAGTCAGAGGATAACCGTTGTACTAGAAAAAGAAAGTTGGTATGTAGTACACATATACACAAGTAGTAATGTAGGCTTGCTATATCATGACTAGTGCAGATTACAAGTGGAGCAGTTACCCAGAGCTACCAAATTGGTAGAATTGTTTTGATTTGATAAATCCTGATTGTTACTGATGTTGATTCTGTTGTATTGTGCCTTACTTGAATAGTTTGGATTATACAGTGACAGATCAGTAACTTGCTAGTGTTCTACGTTAGGTGATATGCTTGCCTGCGATTATCTGTAGTGGTCACCTCCATATTAAAGTGGAATATAACCCAGCATTTCATCTTTTCTCTAAAACATTACAGCATATTATATGCAACCAGCATTTTTTTTTTTTTTTTACTAGACCAGCATTCGAAAGAGCTTGAAAGTTCCATGCAGTAAAATGTGGACATCCGAAGTTGTAGGTTATCTTGTGTTTACTTAAATGTATCAAGTGAGGAATGTGTCACATTCTCTGACTGTGCAGGAGCAGCTGGAGACAGAGTCAAAGCATGTCTGCCTTCAATACATAATGAATAATACCAGTTATAAATAAAATGCAAAGTCGGCCCACAAAGTAAAAAACTGTACTTTTGGGAACCTATAACTCTAAATGAATAATACTTATGCGCAAATGCAAATATGATAACCGTATGGCATATAAAAAGTAGGAAAACATGTTTTTATTGAATATTATGTCAGGGTTTTATACCGCTTAAAGAGACACTGAAGCGAAAAAAAAATATGATATAATGAATTGGTTGTGTACTATGAATAATTACTAGAAGATTAGCAGCAAAGAAAATATTCTCATATTTTTATTTTCAGGTATATAGTGTTTTTTCTAACATTGCATCATTCTCTAATATGTGCAGATTACACAACACTCAGCATTCAAAATGATTCTTTCAGAGCAGTCTGTGAACTAATGACCTCTCCTCTGGCAGAGAAAAAGTAAATAGTTCAATAACAGTTGAGATAATAAAAGTCAGAAAATAGCCCTCTCCACGACTTTGAAAGTCGTAGAGATTGTCTTTTTTGTATAGAGATAACAACTGGAGTTTCTTAACTCTTCCTGTACTGGAAACAATTAGACTGATGTATCTGATCTTAATGTTTTATTTCTTAGCTGTACTACACATACAAATCATAATTTTTTTTTCGCTTCAGTGTCTCTGTTTAAATGGTCGTGGAATCCAAGCCTGATTGGATTGGAGAATTGTTTTCCGTTGATTATTAGCAGTGTATAACTGTTGTTCCTATTTTCAGAGCGCTGAAGGGAGTGCTGCGTGTCGGAGTCCTGGCTAAAGGATTGCTGTTACGAGGTGACAGAAACGTCAGCCTGGTTCTGCTCTGCGCCGAGAAACCAACTAGAACATTACTGACTCGTATTGCTGAGAATCTTCCCAAGCAGCTTGCTGTAAGTGATGTGCTGAGACTGTAAACACTGCAGTATGAATGGTATAGCACCCAGACAGTACAAAGCCACTGCAGGAGTCAGAAGAGCCACTTCCAAAGCCTTTTTCACAAGTAACCCTATTGGTGCAGCTTCCGACCCAGGCAATTATTGGAGTTGCGCTCCAATAATGCGTTACTCTTTTTAAATATTATAATTTATTTAATTTTTGCTTCATTTGTTAGCTTTAGCGCCTCCCATTCAGCGCCATTGCCAGCAGTGAAGACAGTATATAAAAAATATATATCCCTTTTGATGGCATAAGCATTGTAAAAGTGATTGCTGTATTAAACGATACCAGTTGCCTGGCGTCCTGCTGGTCTAGTTGGCTGCAGTACTGTCTGAATAACACCAGAAACAAGCATGCAGCTAATCTTGTCAGATCTGACAATGTCAGGAAAACCTGATTTGCTGCATGCTTGTTCAGGGTCTATGGATAAAATTATTAAAGGCAGAGGACCAGCAGGGCTACCAGTCAACTGGTATTGCTTAACCACTTGCCGAACAGTGGATTTCTGAATGATCTGTGCTGCGTAGGCTCTACAGCCCGCAGCACAGATCAGGTTTTAGCCAGGGCGATCAGACTTACCCCCTTTTTTCCCCACTAGGGGGATGTCCTGCTGGGGGGGTCTGATCGCTGCCGGCTCTCTGCGCTTTGCGCGGTGGCTCTTCAAAGCCCCCCTCTGCAGCGTTTTCGGCGCTCCGTCCCCCTCCCTCCCTCTCTCTCTCTGAGCTGCGCAGGACGGATTTACGTCCTGCGCATTGTAGGATAGGCTTCAGCCTATCAAATGATGGCGATCCCTGGCCAATCAGGCCGGGGATCGCCGAACTGCCTTACGGCGCTGCTGCGCAGCAGCGCCGTATGATGTAAACAGCAGGGATTTCTTCCCCGCGTGTTTACATTTTGCCGGCGATCGGCGGCTCTCCGGCTGTTCACGGAGACCGCCTCCGTGAACGGACATGGAGCGGCCTTTTCCATGGAAACCCGCAGACGACCAGTTTACGCCAATCGGCGTTAGCTGGTCGTCAAGAGGTTAAAAGGAAATATGGCAGCCTCCATATCCCTCTTCAGTTGTCCTTTAAAGGGGTTCTTTCGCGAAAAAAGTAGGCAGTTAAAAAATGTGACAGATGACAGGTTTTGAGCCAGTCCATCTTTTTAAGGGGGATTCTCAGGGATTTCTTTGTTTTCAACAGCATTTCCTGAACAACAGTTTAATCACCAAAATAGCAAGATACCAGCCGGCCTCCCTAATCACTTGCACACTATTATGTCAGTTAGATTTTGCAACTGTTGTTCAGGAAATGCTGTTGAAAACTAAGAAAGCCCTGAGAATCCCCATTAAAAAGATGGACTGGCCCAAAACCTGTCATTTGTAACATTTTTTAACTGCCTACTTTTTTCGCAAAAGAACCCCTTTAAGCAGTAAAAACCCCAGAACCTGAAGTGGTTAGTGTTAAAAAAAAAAACAAAAAAAAAACTTTATAACCTTTCTGTACTTATTACTCTTTAGATTGTAACCCTCAGTTTCCAGCTTGATTATGCAATCTTACTGTCTGACACCCTTCTTACGGACCAGAACAGACTATTTTGACCAATGACCCTGAACTACTGATGTCAAAGATATTTGTACGATCTTGTCTTGTTGTGCGTTCCTTGCATGTCCTACCTTGTATTATAACCCATGTATCTATTGTGCAGCGCTGCGTAATAGGTAGGCCCTTTATAAATACAGTAAATAATACTTTTGCAATGCTATGGTGAGGTTCTACACTCTGATGTGGTTTTTTTTTTTTTCCTGCTTGCAGGTGATCTGCCCTGAGAAATATGAAGCGGCTTGTTCCATCCCCGAAGCAGCAATTATTTTGAATTCTTGTTTGGAGCCTAAAATGCAGGTCACCATAACGCTGACCTCCCCAGTAATGAGAGAAGAGAACATGAGGGATGGAGGTTGGAATAACCTTAGCAACATTATTCCCATAACAATTTACGTGTATTTTTACTATACATTTCTCTCGGTGGGATGACCGATTCTTGCACACAACACGGTGTCACATGTCCTGCAAGATGCAAACGCCTGGTGCTTTCATTTGACCAGAAGTGTAGATTACCCCTTTAAAGGTTTATGTTACAGCATAGAATGAATTCTAAACAGACCTGTTTGTTATGAGTCATTTTTGGGCGGAGTCACGGCTCTGCTTTATGCATGGCTGCATATATAGGACAGGTGACTCTGGAAATCAATTCCTATCCTATATATGGTGCCATCTGGCTGGTGCTGGCTATTCCTCACTCTCAGCCTGCTTGCATCCAAAGAGCAACCGTGGATGGCCGAGATGATGTTTGCATCACCAAAGGAACTAGTGTGACATTTGTGTTGCTGTTTATGTAATGTAACCCTCTCCAGTCCTCCACTAGCTGTGAAACCAGAGACCGCATGATCGGTGGCTGCAGTATGTTGGTATTGTCATCTTGTAGGTCAGAGAATGACTTTGTTTCCTGGTGGTTAGACAGCTGCTCAACTGTGGATGCACACAAACTACCAAGCAGAACGCAATCTGCAGTAACATTCTTCCATACACAGGGCCTTAGTTAAGAATTTGGTGTCCTTATACTTAAATGTGGCTAAAACTTATTTAAAAAACAAGGCTGTAATCAATAATGCGTAAACTTGCATCACTGATTTGTAGCTCTGATTATACTACTGGGATGTCACTGCAGTGGATTACATTAAGGCTTCTTTTCCAAATGGATGAACTGTGCGCTTTTTGAGCAGTTCAGCTGCCGGCAACAAGCCCCATTCGGGTGCAATGACATGCAGCTGAATGGAAGCATTTGGTAACACTGCACATGTTAGTTTGACAACTGCCGTGCTTAGATGCAACTTTATTTGGGGGGGGGGGGGCGCACGCCCGTCCACAGTGTGTGCCGGGTGTTTGGAATCGCCTGGCCCATGGGCGGGAGCAGCTGCTGAATTCACTGCCTTCAGCTGCTCATGGTAAAAGACAACTGAAGTGAGAATATGGAGGCTGCCATATTTTCTTTTAAACAATACCAGTTGCCTGGCAGCCCTGCTGGTCTATTTGGCTGCAGCAGTGTATGAATCACAGCAGAAACAAGCATGCAGCTAATCTTGTTAGATCTGACAATGTCAGAAGCACCTGATCTGCTGCTTGCTTGTTCAGGGTCTATGGCTGAAACTATTACAGGCAGGGGATCCGCAGAATAGCCAGGCAACTGGTATTGTTTATAAGGAAATGCATATGGTAGCCTCCATATACCTCTCGCTTCAGTTGTCCTTTAAGGGTGTGTACACGTCACCCATTGGGGATCAGGATCCGATCCCCCTAGGGCGACACTGCTGGCTGGCCTGTACAGACTCGTGCCAGCTATTTAGCTGATTAGGTCTTTTTGCTAGACAGGGAGGGGGGGGGGGGGGGGGGTTTGACGACAACAGAGTGGCCTGTGCCTGACAATGAAATCGGGTGGTTCGCTCGGGGGGGTCAGCACCCTCTGTACGCCTATCCGCTGAGGCGTGCGTTGTCCGCCTTAACCATTTGTACGGGCTTTTGGAAATGACTTCTGATTTGCTCCTACTTCTCCTTGTACAGTGTGTGCTGAAGTAGTGATAAGGCCTGGATTGCATAAGAGGTGCAGTGGTAGTGTTTACAAGAGGGGAGGAAGTTGTGGTGGTCCCACTTGAGCTAAGAATGGACATTTTTTTGTGCATTCTCTTCTCATGGCAAAACGACAGTGAACGACTTCTGTTTTATATATTGGAGCCATTCTGACTCGTCAGCCTTCAATGGATCAGTAAGATGTGTTGCGGTAAGCGGGCCTCACTTCTGTTCAGTCTGCGATAATCCTGGGCAGGCGGATGCGTTCCCCATTTGGTTGCAACTCATCTGCCCCGGGCTCCAGCCGGACCACAGCAGACCATCGAAATGGACACTACACTGCCCGCTTCCGCTGGCCGCACGTGATCCGGCTACAAGTGGGAACACAGCCTAATGCTAAAGCTGTGAGAAGCTTTGCTACAGTCTGGCCAGTCCATACTCTTTAGCTGCTTTACTGTCAGTACAGTGACACCGCTTTAGAAGGTGATGTGCCAGTATTGTAAAATGAGGCTTAAAGAAAATCTGTAATGTAAAAAACCTCTGGGGGATACTTACCTCGGGAGGAGGAAGCCTCTGGATCCTAAAGAGCCTTCCCCGTCCTCTGGTGTCCCGGCAATCCAGCGCTGCAGCCCCCTGAAAAGCGGCGAGGTAAATATTTACCTATCGCAATCCTGCGCAGGTGCACTAGCCACCCTTCCTTCGGGTTAAGGCAGAAATAGCCAAAGTCCTTTGTGCCTGCGCAGTAGAGCGGATACGATCAGGTTTGGCCTTTTCCGCCTTACCAGAACGAAGAGCCACTAGTGCGCCTGCGCAGGATCGCGGAGAGGTAAATATATCATCTTGTTGGTGGAGGTTTCAGGGGAGCCAGCGTTGGATTCCCTGCAGCTACAGGGGACGGGGAAGCCTCATTGGACACCCTTGAGGCTTCCCCTGCCCCGAGGTAAGTATCCCCCACAGGGCTTTTTTTTGTACAGGTTCTCTTGAAAATTAGTACATGTTTATGGCATTATAGATCATGGCCCAATTTTAGGCATAGTTAAAACAGATCTATGGTCACCACATATTGTGTAATATTAATGCCCTGCACTCCTTGTAGCATAAAATATCATTTAGGCATTCTGCCCGCAGGAAGCTGCTGACACGGTTGTATGCTGCCAGACTTTATAGATTATAGATGATGAAATTCTCTCCCAGCATGCATCTGAGTGTGGCTTACTATAGGCATAATCATGGGACCACATCCCAGGAAAAAGCACACCTGAACTGAAAAATATATACACAATGTGGCCATATCTGGTGCTTCTTCAGTGCCTCCGTAAACTCTGGGGATTTGCTGGCTTTCCTTTTTTTTTCCATTTTGGAGCTTTGTCCCCCTATGTTTCTGAAGGACACATACCCTGTCCACTCCACAAAACTTGTTTCTATTGTACACACTTCACAGCTGTGTGCAGGAGGCTTGGCTGGAAGAATCCTGGGCATGCGTGGTCACAAATGATTTTGAAGCATGCAGGTCCAAATCCCTTCCCCCAGCCAGCCATTCAGGAGCACTATCGAAGAGGGTGCGCGGAGAGGACAGTTCATGTGCCCTTTCACCAACTTGGTTCAGTGGGAGCTTTGGAATGGTTCCCAGACCGTGGGGAAGCCAGCAAACAGAATGGCCACAAAGTTTATGGGGCCCTAAAGAAGCCAACAGCTATGCCCGCCTTGTGCAGTGCTATATATTTTATGATACAAGTGCATTGTGTTCGTTTTTGACATGGTGTATGGGGTGACTGTAGCGCCACTTTAAGTATAAGTACATCAAAACCTTTAGCATGTTACGGTCTGCCGTCTGAAAGTTAAGCATCTAGTGGTTTGTCTGTTACTTCAGCTTGTTTTTAGAATTGTGTAGAAAATGTGTCCTAGCTGTTATTTACATGTCCTCCCTGTAAAAAGGAAACAAAGTAGTCGTTGGTCTGACCTAGTGTGGATCCAGTGCTGGCATCTCACTAAACACTCGAGGTTCTGCTCATACTGGTTTCCTTCTGAGACATATTGCAGATTTTTATTTGTTCCTCTGCCTCCTTAAAGGGGTTTTCCACTTTGATACGTGGCTCACATCTTAAGACCCCCGCTGTATAGAAATGCGGCGTGGCCCACACAGCTCTTGTAAGCAACAGAGACCTTTCGCTTGTTGAAGATCATCTTTAGCACTAGTTTGCACCAGCAATGTCCCTGCAGGAAAAGAAACCTGCTTCCCAGATAAAGCAGTGCACTAAAATCTTATTATGCTATTTTATTTGGTGTATGGTGTTCAAGTGGTATATTCACTTACTCCTTAATTCATTTTACATTTTTGCCACCTGTACAACATAAGTTGGCTGCAGATTGCAATCTAACAATATACTAGACGGTGATAGCCACAGTTGGGATAACGTTGATACCTCTGTGTTGCTACATGAATGGGTCTAAGGTACATGTCCATCTATTTAGTCAAAGCAGACAATCCCTTTAATGACTGTTGTCCTTCTTGCTTTCTTATCTTCTGCATAAATAACAGTTCTACACTGCACAGTCTGTCACCTAATCTCAGGATGGCTTTGTTTGAACAGTCACTGATCAGTTAGGGGCTCCTCTCGTTTGCATGCTTTGCTCCCCATATTTAGATGTTTTACAGTTCTGTCACACGGAAACCAAAGTCTCCTAGATTGACCTAAAAAATTATACAATATTGCCATTGAAAATGTTAACCTTGCTGTTGGCTTTGTCCACCAGCAAGTATACTTTTTGTGTGTTTTCTCCATCCTTTCAGCCTTTCCTCTTAAAGCCTTGTAGCAGAGAATTGGTTCCGGCCAGGAATTTTGGACCTCGGAAGGATTTTTGACCAAGGTTACTCTAGCTCAGTGTCACACCAGCCTTGTTAACATGTTAGCAGAGGGGGTTTGGTTGCATAGTGCAGGCATCTGCTTTTTTTTCCCCTCCTTCCCTTCTCCCTGTTTCTTCTGAAATGTAAGCAGTGTTCACACTATTTTCTGAAGTTCTCCATTAAGCACAAGGAATCATGGGCTGTCTGTTTGTATTGTGCGCTGTGAAAACATTAGTAAATCTGTTTCTCGTGGGCGGAGACAAATGTATCATTACCGCCCTCCCCAGATATAACCAGTCATTTTCCTTTTTATTCTTCCCTCCCCCGAGCTACAAAAGAAATAGTGTGGGCACAGCAATCTTTTCACCGATTAACCTCTTATTTCAAGAACACTTCATAGGTACGGTTGGGGGGCTCCAACCCAGAGGTAGCGACTATGACCCCAGCTATATGATTTGCAAATGTTTTTCTACTTTTTTGTTTTCTTCCCTTCATAGCTAAAAACAGTACTATATATGTCTATAAAAGGTCATTTTTAGGAATCTTCTTTCTGTTGTAAAGCTCTGACTGTATGACCAGTGTTAGTGTACAGGAGGGAAGCGTAAATGATCAAAGCACTCTTTAAATGTGATCTCCAGGTGATAAAATAAGGCAGAAATGTTGTTGTTTTTTTACCAAAATATTTGCAAATTCATACCAGCTGGATGGGATTTTACGGAGTCCTTTTTAATATATAGTTCCATTCGTAAAAGCGTTCTTGAACTGGATTTGTAAGGGGTTAATCCAAAACAATGTAAATTGGATGCAAAAATCCACCTCCACTGTTTAGTATGTGCTTCCTAATGTGTTAATAAAATGTCTGAAAGTGGTTAAAGTGATTAGAGGTTATACAAAGTAATTATGAAAGATTAATCGATCAGTCCACCCAAATACTGCTTTTATAAGAATGTTGGAAATTTGACATCCATGTCCAGTTTATACCTTCTGGTAATTGCGAAAGCTGCTCTGCAGAATTCCAAGGTTTGCCCATCTACGTCTCGTACCCCCTTGGTGGAATTCTTTTTGTTTAAAGTAAGCAGTGAAACAAATGGGGACAACCATAACTGGGAAAAACTGGAATTCCAGAGAGACGTGAGAAGCCAGACGGTACAAGCCTATGTGGAGTGGAGAAAAAAAACATCTTTGGGTGAAATGACAAGTTAATCTGTTGTAGACCTATAGCGCAAATAGTTACTCCATGTATAATAATGAAATTAAAAAGTGCTGGTTGCTATCTCATGGACCAAACTCTGATACCTTAGGTTTTCATTGTTCTGCAAAGTCTGTCTATCTAGCAAAGACCTGCTATAGATGTGACCTTTCAGACTTGGTCATTAGAGGGCTTTACCAGGTCTGAAAAATGTCCTACCTTTTCAGGTTTTTTGTCGGACTGCCAGACCCATCTGGTCCATCTGCAGTCCAACTCCAGATGTGTTTTTGTGCATTTGAGAGAGCACGCAATGTTTTCAGTGGATTTCTGCATCCTTTTCTGTCTTGTGATCTGGTTTGCTAGTGCATTGTGGCCAACCATCCTTCCTTGATCATACAATATTCAACGATATAGCTGGGAACTTGATGGACCAAAAAGTGCACCTGCAATTTTGAAGAGAACAAAATGCTGTGGGGAGAGGAAGCTGGGGAACAGTTTTGCGTTTTTCAGGGGGATGAAAGTTCATCAGTGTAGGATTACGGTAGGTTGGAGAAGGATGCCGTGCGGTCACCATCATTGAACTTATCCACTCTTCCTTAGTTTGACTTGCCAGCCCAGGCATGAGCAATATGACCTGGTATTTGATTTTCCCAGGATAAACCTGTAACCTCACAATCCAAGGCCAGACAGATAGGATTGTCAGAGTGCATGCACCATGTAGATCCTGCAGGCGATGATCCTCAAATTGGTTTATGTGCATCGGAAGTAACGTCTGGCTTACACCATGGAGGTAACCCTCATTTTTCTGCCGTTGAGCCAAGTCTTTTTCCTTCCTGTGTTTAAAAGCTATCTGCAAATACTAAACAATCTTATCGTGCTTAGGCACATGATTGTTCAACCGCTTTGGATAGACTTTAACAGAGAAAGGTTAAGACTTTGAAATCCTTTGAGAGTTGTTAGGGGGGTGTACACATCCACTTTTGATTGGCCAATGATTAGCCAAATTTACCACTTCCATGCAATATAAAGGCCAGCAGATTTTGAATACTGTGAACGGATTGGCTATCATTCATAGCATGCGGAAATGCTTAAAACAGCTGTCTTTACCGCCCACGTAGCAAACTCAGCATTCATAAAGGCTCCTTCCGCATGAAAAGCTGACCTTACCGAGCATAGCGATAAATCACCGCCTTGTGCGGTGATTATCATACAAAATGTAACAAAATGTTAATTCATAAAAATTAGAGCAAGCGGTGTGAGGTCGGGATGTACCGCTCCCTCTGATGTGGCGATAACAATGTTAAGTGAATGGAGACACAGACCTCCCAGGCAGCTGCAGTAGAGCGGAACACAGAGAAATGTATCAACTCGGCAGCTTCCTGTGCTTACGCAAGCCTACCGCCAGCCTAGTTTGGGAAATCTCCGCACTGCTTCCGCAACTGGATACATTTTTATGAATGAGCAGCCAGAAGTCTAAAACACCGACAGCTGTGTTTTCCCGCACAGATTCTCTTTACCGACAACAGGTTTATGAATGATAGCCATTGTGTAGACACGCTCTTACGGCGGCATGCAGGTGGTAAAATTGCTGAGTGATTGGTCAAACTGGGTACAGCCTCCCCCAAACCTCCTCCTTCACAGCATTGGGTTTACTGCTGAATTACAGTTGTGCTAAGTGACCTAAAACACTTGGGCGAGAAAGCAAAATCTCAAGTCCTCTATTGAAGCTTTTTATTTGATTTTGATAAAACTGTGTACTTGGGCGCATCCCATTGTCAGACAAACATTGGTTCTGGTCATCGAAATGGCTTGTGTGACACTGTAGCTATCTATCAGGATGTGTCTTGCTCACCTGGTCAAACACCCGTCCCTCACTGCACTTTTGCCAATTCAATCCATTTTAGATGTAACCTCGGGTATGGTGAAAGACCCACCGGACGTCTTGGACAGGCAAAAATGCCTTGACGCTCTGGCAGCTCTACGCCACGCTAAGTGGTTCCAGGTTCGCAACATCATTTACTTTCTTCTTGTAGCCTTATGAGAGATTAGCACTATCACTGTTCTTTTTATTTTTTTTTTAATTTAGTTGTATAGTTACACGCTTGTTTCCATAACAATGCTCCTGTTTTAAAATGACCAGAAAATAACATTTTTATTTTTTTTAATTGCGTATGACTTGCACCTTGCCGTTCTTATTGCCACTTTTTATTTTTTTTAACTTTATTTTTTATTTTCCTTTTTACTCCATTTAATTATACGTATATATTTTTTTCACTTTCTGGTCGAGCAGTCATTAATTAAAGACTGACTCATATTTTTTTATATATATATATTTGTTCCCATCATAAACTGTGTTGTGAATCTGTGATATTCCATAAGGCTGCAGAGTAACTTTGCTTAACAAATGGAATATGTGTTAACTGCTTCCTGTTTAGCTTTCAAATGAATTTTATTTTTTTTATTTTTTGTTTTTAATATCCCGGCGTAGGAAGTGAAAGGTACAAAGAACCGGTTTGGCATTGTGACTTTGCTCTACCGCAAAGCCACAGCACAACACCAAACTGGTTCCGGTCACCTTCCAGTTCTTACCTGTGTTCTTCATGTTTTGTTTTTGTTTTTTATTTTATTTTTCTAGTTAGTACTTTGTTGATTTCTAATATAAATGTACTGTAATTCCTTTTTTTTATATATATTTATATGTCTACGAGGCTTACAAGTCAGTTTTACAGGAGATCACAAAGTGTAGTTTGCAGTTTTATTAAATGCCTAAAACATCTGAGATTGGTTGGCACTGAATTGTGCCATCAATACAGTGATGTTTTAGCCTCCCGCTGTTGTTTGGATGGTGTTGGTAACTTGCTGTTGTTTTTGTACACAAGGCTAGAGCCAATGGTTTGCAATCCTGTGTCATTATCATCCGTATTCTTCGTGACCTATGCCAGCGTGTGCCCACGTGGTCTGACTTTCCAAGCTGGGTAAGAAAACTAAAGTGTGCTGAAATTAACCCTAAATTGAACAACGCAATATTTGGAGCAGTTATGTTGATGAACCTATACAATTACATTTGGAACGTAACTTTTCAAGTTCAGAATTGTTTTGGTTTAGGTATTTTTTTGTGTGTAGCTATATTATCTATCCTGTGAGCAGATTGTGGTTTTGCAGTTGCTTACCTTTAGGGATGAAATTCGCCACGGCATGTTTTGCCAGCAGCAAACATCCATCCCATAATGCTCAGCATGTCCTCTGACCTGAAGTCAGCTGGCCAATAGAAATGGAGTGGGCTGCAGCTACCATGTTCACAAAAGTATACTCAAGTCCCAGGTCAGAGGTCATCTAGGGAGTTAATTAACCATGCCATGACAAATTCCATCCTTACAGTACATATTTTGGCCCATAAAATAGATATTTGTTTTACCACTCTTCACCTATTATTATTATTATTGATTTATAAAGCGCCAACATATTCCGTGGCGCTGTACAAAGTAGGAAGCAAACATGGGGTACATAATAATACAGACAATGCTATACACCAAAATACAAGATACATAATTAGTGACAAAATACAAAGAATGATACAAAAGCAAATTATAGAATTGGTAATGACAGTGATAAAATTAACATGATGAATAAAATGTATAATGGTTACCAAAACACAAAAGGGGGAGAGAACCCTGACCTTGCGGGCTTACAATCTAAAGGGAATGGGGGAAACAAGAGGAGGGGTAGTATGCAGCAAATATATAGAGGCTGTGTGTTTTAGGACACCTAGTAGGAGTGCAATTTGGTCTTAGGACAAAGGGAAGTAGCCTAAGGTAGCGCATATGCGGATATAAACCTATACACTGTTTATATCCGTGTATCCTGCAGTTTCTCAATAGTTCTAGAAACTGTAACAAGGAAATGTTTTTGTTTTTTTTTTCTAAGGTTGGTTTTACACCTGGCCAGAGTGTTGCGGTGAGATGCTGCTCCCCCATTGCACTGCAACACCCCAAAATATTCACATGACCCTTCGGCAGAGTGCGCCGTCAGGTATATAACCATCAGAGCATCTGATGAAGCAGGGCCCCCCCACTGCTGTAAGTTTTCGGGTCAACCCAGCCACAATAAAGGTTTAGCAGTTTGCCCATCTCCTCCTTCTCTTTTGATTGAAAACATAGTAAAATCTTTGCCGCACTTGTGGCTGCTCAAGCACGGTGCAGCGTAGACTTTACTACACCGGTTAGCTAAGACAGATAATCTCTGTACCAATTGGGCTCTTGACTGACTGACTGTGAGCAAATCAGTGATCACAAAGGAAAAATTGTCTGGTCCTAAACGAGTTAAGTGTTGATCCTTCCATTGCTGCTGGGGCCATCTCTAGCTATTCTCTATACATACATCTGACATGGCTTTTTCCTTTGCAGGCCTTGGAGCTCTTGGTGGAGAAGGCAATCAGCAGTGCTTCAGGACCTCAGAGTCCAGGAGATGCTTTGAGAAGAGTATTTGAGTGCATTTCTTCGGGCATCATATTGAGAGGTAGGTCTCTCCCGGTGATTGCAGCTGTGAAGGTCGGCTGATCGACGTTCGGCTCTTGCTAAAGATACCCGTTAATGTGCTGCAGCATAACCTGTTCAATCTTCTTTCTCAAAGGCGGCCCAGGCTTGCTTGACCCCTGTGAAAAGGATCCGTATGACACTTTAGCTACCATGACTGAACAGCAGAGAGAGGATATAACATCCAGTGCGCAGGTAATGTATTGTATACGTAAATTAGCCGTAAATGAAAGCAGAACTTTGCAAAAAACTTTCACTTGCAGTTTCTAACTTGATTACAGCTGTTGTTTACAACACTGCAAAGTCCCTGTTATCCAGAATTTGGGCAACTGGAAGTCTTAACCAACTGCCATGTCTCAGGGGGATAACAGGGACAGTGCTTTTTAAATGGTTTTTGGTGTAGAAAATACTTACTGAGCCTCCAGACGCCGGCTTTTTACCCATCATGCAAATCCCTTCGGCTTTCTGGCATCCATGCTCGGCTCCCAGCTTGTCACTTGACTGGATGTGGGTCAGAAGACAAGCCATGTGCCATACACACAGGATTCCCGAAAGACACTAGGAATTACAGGAAGGGTAGAAGGCGGAGCTTGGAGGCTCTGTAATTTTCTGCTACACGGGGTAGGTTTGTGCTTTTTCGGCAATCCATGCCTGCATCGGATACAGGGAACTTTGCTGTAACAAGGGTTAGCTCTGCAAGCTTACTGGTGTCTGACCAATAGGAAGCGACAATAGTAGTAAGATGATAGGTGCTTGAAAATCCTCAGTAAAAGTCGCCACTACTGTAACGTTTATAACTTTTATCTCAGGTATTGCAAATGCGAGACCTCTAATTGTATTTCTCAAGGCATATTATTGAAACCTCTATTGAAATAAACGCACTTGCAGCTGTTTAATGGGAACCTAAACTGAGAGAGATATGAATGTTTCCTTTTAAACAATACCAATTGCTGGTCATTCCTGCTGATCTGTTTGGCTGCAGTAATGGCTGAATCACACACGTGAAACATGCAGGCAGCTAATCCAGTCTGATTTTAGTCAGAGCACCTGATCTGCATGCTTGTTCAGGGGCTGTGGCTAAAAGTATTAGATCAGCAGAATAGTCGGAACTGGTATTTTAATAGGAAAAATCCATTTGCTTCTCAGTTTAGGTTCCCTTTAAAGCGGATTCGAGATGAAAAACTAACTATAACAAGTAACTTGTCTATATATCTTATATAAAGTTTAGATCGTTTACACAGCAAATCAACAGTATGATTATTTCTTCCTGTGATACAATGAGAGCAGCCATGTTCTGTTTGTGATCATCACACAGAGGCTGGCTTATCTGCATCTCCAGCCCTCAGCCTGTGAAAACTTCACTCTCCTCCCTCCACCCCTCTGCCTCTGAAATCTCTGGCTAGTAACACCTCCTCCTGCCCAGACTGAGCTCCCATAAGCCCTTGCTACATGAGCCTGAGAGTGCCAAGGCACTGGTAAAGCTGCGGGCTAGGCTTGTTTAGTTTATAGGGAATTGGAGTATTAAAACAAAAATTTGGCTTGAGGAATGCCCTATAAAATATATGAAAGGAACACAATTATGAAATGCGTAAAAGTTTATCTTGGATATGGACAGATATATCCGTCCATAAAAACATGCTGTGAACAGTATAAACGTGCGTACACATCAATACTCTCCTGCAAAGTTTTAAAAACAAATTATCACTTTTTGCACAGAAATCCTGGGAAAATTGAACGCCAGGGAGGTTAAGAGCACACGCATTGTGGCTGCAAATAACATGAAAAAGACACTGAGATGTTTGTAGTTTCCAATATCTGATATAAACGGTAATAACGCTACAGTTTCAGTAGTCATTTGATTTAAACCTTTCCCTACCACAGGTGTTTTTCCCCCATTAAAAGCTATAGCAATTTTCACATCGCGCTACTCCCATTCATTTGCCAATAACTTTACCACTATTTATCACATTGAAATTACCTATATATTGGATTTTTTTCCCTGTAATACTTGAGAACTATGACTTGCCCTGCCTATCATTCACACTGTGCCCATGTCTTCTCTCTCTCCCTTGCCAGTTTGCATTGAGGCTTCTTGCATTTAGACAAATCCACAAGATCCTCGGTATGGATCCGATGTCCCAGATGAACCAACGCTTCAACATCCACAACAACCGCAAGAGGAGGAGAGACAGCGATGGCGTGGACAGCTTTGAAGCTGAAGGAAAGAAAGACAAAAAAGACTATGATAACTTCTAATACAGGCGGCAGGAAGCTTAACTCCACCACAGCCCTGTGCGTTTTATCCCAGAAAAGTACATTTCCACTAACGGAGGTCTTCCATCGCACCTGCTGCAAGGTTACGTGTCTCGACACCAGATGAGTGTCTTGTGGTTACCTTGCTCCAGCCTGTGATGTGAAACCTCCGTGGTTGTTAATAGGTTAAATATTTGTATAGATATGAAAAGTTAGAAACTTCTTTCCCCTGCCTGACCGTCAATAAAAGTACCAACATGGCGATTGACCAGTGAGGGCCACGCCCATTTTACAAGGTGCCATCCTTGGTCACCTGGATGTGCTACACAAGTTAAGTTTAGGGCAACTGGGGTGATGACGGATTGCCCCGTGAAGTGTCACTTTTATCTCGTAGCTGTAGTATTTAATTTTCAGTTGTGCTTCAGTTTTGTGTTTTTAAGTTGTGTTGCGGGTAGTAATGATTATAAAACGCGGCAGGGGAAAAGGGAACGCTTTTCTTTTTTTTGTTGTAAGTTACATTATTAGATATGGCATGAGCCTTCACTAACTCCTTTTAATTTCTGTAAATCAACACACCTGTATGTATTGTGTGAAAGCTAAAACACAACTTTTTATTTTATTTCATTTTTTTTTACCAGTTTTCAAACTTCGGCATTTCGAAAGTTAAACGTCTCTGGAAATCTCGTGACGTTCGTCTCAGTGGTTAATATCGTTGTTCCTAAGGCAGCTTCCTGTCACCTTGTTTGCTCTTAGTTGTGTTAAGGACAGAGTAAAGCTAATATATTCCTATGTTATGGTCTTTCAAACACTGACGCTGCCAGTACTGCATGAATTCATTTTATTTTAGGATTTTTTTTTTCCCTAAATTTTTATTTAATTGGATGGCTTTCATGGTATCGGATTAAGGTTGAAGAGTTACTTCCAAGTTTTGATGTACAGCAGGGCTGATGTGATCTGAGGATGAATTTGTTGCCTGAGTTTGAACACCCTTCACATTCTAAGGCCTGCCATGCATAGTCAGTCACCTGTAACTGCAGCTTATGGAAATGTCAGAGAACTCCACCAAAATGTGTACGATTTATCCATCTAGTGCTTCTACCATAGCAGTGCACCAGTTTAGGCAACTGATGCTTAAAGTGAATCTTAACTCAGAACTTTCTGTCTGCTCTAATAGATTAGGATGACCTCTATGGGGAAAAAGGAAAAAGAAGAGACAATCGAGAGCCCCCGATAGTGTATTACTGTGGTACAGTTGGCATACAAAATGATTGAAAATATACTCACAAGTCTGGGTTGCCGAGTCCAGGCAACCACTTAAATCGCGGACGAGGAGATTAGACCTTTCCTCGCTCAGGCTAAAAAAGTCGCTCTCCGTAGATAGAAAAAAAGGGTTAAAAACCCATCCACCAGGTGGATCAAAATGTGATGTGGTATACAGAGGCGCCAATAGAGTAAAAAATTGCCAATTAAAATCAATAAAAGTGTGGGTGGTAGGGGTAGACCTACCCACCCAACAACAAACACAAGCACAGCTTCGTGTATAATATAAGGTAAATTTAATGAATACTCCCAATAAAATATACAGTTTGCCAAACTGTATATTTTATTGGGAGTATTCATTAAATGTGCCTTATATTATACATGAAGCTGTGCTTGTGTTTGTTGTTGGGTGGGTAGGTCTACCCCTACCACCCACACTTTTATTGATTTTAATTGGCAATTTTTTACTCTATTGGCGCCTCTGTATACCACATCACATCTATGGGGGGAAAAAGTCTTCATTACAATTCACGGAAATCCTAAAGAAAAGTTAACTGGATTATCTTTTAGGGAGTGTAGAAAGGGTTAAAGCCTCAGCCTTTTCATGTACAGGCAGAGCTGCTGCCCTGTATGCCATAGCTACTGATGAGACTAATTACATTCTGATGTAGTTAAACAAACACAGCTCAGAACAGTGGAGGTCTTATATGTGGCATGAAAACTTTTCTCTGTTTGCAGGAGTTAGTGTTTAATCAGAAAATTCACCTAAAATTTTTGTTCTGCTGGAAGTAAAATTAAGGAGCTACTAATTTGAAAGATGGCCTTTACTGTATTGTTTATGACTTAATGAATATTATTGCTTAGTTTTACAATAGTCCTTTATACATGATTTAGTCAATATTTTCCCATTGTAGAATTTTAAGTTACCTCTATTTACGGCATATTTTAAGAATTATCAGATGTCCGCACCTTTAAAGCTGGCAAGGTCAAATGCAGAGGATTTTTTTTCCACTGAAGTGCGTAGAAATATCATGATCTCCCATAGTGCTCTGGGAGTAGGGTGCAGGACATTATAGCCTAAGCTGAACATCACTAGGAGGGCGGAGTTGCATACCAATTTTCAGCCAAATATAGTTACATTACCACTGGCTTCAGCATCAGAATTGCTTCTTGTAACATGGAGTATCCTAAGTAAATACATTCAGGTGTGTCACTAAAGTTCCTCTTTTAATAAACCACCTTCTTATTAATCAATCTGCAGCTCGGATAATTCGCGACCCACAAATTTTGTAAGCCTCTGAAATAGCAGATCCTGTTGAGCCAATGTTGGCTGTTTCACTGAGATTTTATGATCCTCAGTAGTGACTGGTTGTGCTTCCAACACTATCCCATACAGCTACCTCTGATGATGGCCCTTTATCAGATCTTAAGGCTCTGCAATGCACATATTTTATTTAAGCTTTTGTCAAAGCCGAACTCCACCAGAAACCAGGGACGCTCTCACGAGTGATTACTCGCGATTCAAATGAGGCTTAATTGGCGCAGGTGTGCGGTAAGGATTCGAAGGGTTATTTACCCATAATTCCGCGTTCTGCCCTGTGTTCCAAAGAGCTTGTACGCTTCCTATTGGTCACGTTGCAAGCCTCACGATGGCACACTTCCTCCTTCTAGCCAGAAATAGGCCAGAAGGAGGAAGTGCGCCGGTATGAGGCTTGCAATGCGACCAATAGGACGCGTGCAAGCTCTTTGGAACACAGGGCGGATGGCGGAATTATGGGTAAATAACCCTTTATATCCCCACCACACACTTGCGCCAATTAAGCTTCATTTGAATCGCGAGTAATCACTCGTGAGAGCAACCCTGCCGAAAACCTATATTTGAGGTTTAGGTAGGCCATGGAAAGCTAAGAATTGCTGTCAAGTTTTGTTGCAGTCTAGGTCCTCATTGGGAATATTTTCACTCTCTTCCTGTCACCAGTGATAAAGGTCACTTTGTAAAATAAATTCTGAGTCAGACAATCGGTAAAGAGACGTTTTATTTATTATTATTCTGTGTTGAAAGTTGGAAAAGCCTTCAGATTTGTATTGCTCTTAATGATGTTGTCTGAGAAATAATGCAGAAAAGGATGCAGCGTTACTACTTCATTTTTGCAATCACTAATAAAAGTTTTGCCTCAGTCCTCCCACGGTATTGTACGCTCTCCCGGGTGTATCTTCCCTTGTTAGCGATGATGCTCCTGGTAGTGCATGGAGCGCAGTACAGGCTTTCTTCACTTGTAGTGTAGATCAGAGTGGGCCTACTCGCTGAAAAACTGAGGAGAGTGCTAAGTTCAGCCAGCAGAGGTTTTGGAGCCACTCACATTACAGATGCAAGTGGCTTATCATGATTGGCTGCATTTTGAAGAGAGGCTTCATGACTGGCTCAAGTGTGAGCAGAAAGTTTTGCAGGACACGTGCTCCATGGGCGGGGACACCCATGGAGGTATTGGAGCCACTCACAGGAAGGGAGTGGCTGCCTCCATTCATTGATGGCTGCAATTTTTAAGGAACCCTTGATACTGTACAAGCAATCTGTCCAGCTTGGCTATGCAGCCCTAAGGTATACTTAACTTTGTTCACCAAATGTTCAAGTGCTTGTACTGTACCTACAATGGGAGGACAGAGTTGGTCCTTTGTAGTAGAGAATGTACTGGGGCATGCTGGGCCATTTCTAGGACAATTTCTGATATAGTAAACCACTTTTCCTGGTCCCTTGGAGTCTACTATAACGCAATTACACTGTACAAACGGAAACAGAATTGGTACAAATAAGAATATTGAAGAGAAATTTCAGCCAGAACTTTTTTGTTTAGGTAAAAAAGTGGGGTAGGTTTAGGACCTTTGTCAGTTGGTGGGGGAATACCGCCTAATTCTCTTCCTCTCTGACAAGTCGCTACCTGCATAGAAAGGTCCTAAATGGAAAGAAACTTCCTAAATATTTTTTTGTTTTCTCCAAAACAAGATTTGGGGATAGATCTGCCAATGGGACGCCTGTGAATGCAACAGTGTGATTTACTCTTACCATGGGGATATTTCCTATTGACCTCTAGTTGGGTCTTTGTAAGGGAAGCAAGAAGAAACTGCTCCTGAGTGGATGTGGATGGCAACAAAAACCTGACGTGTTACGTTTCACCACTGAAAAAAAAAGTTGTGGTTGCAGTTTGGTTGTAAGAGAATGCCTTTGTTTAAACTTATGTGTGAATAAAGTCTCTTAACAAATAAACTTGTTTGCGTAGTCCTCGTCTGCTATGCAGCCTGTGCATGCACAGTATAGTACTAATCGCTGCTTTAACATGCTGGTACGGTCACAGAAACGGGATGGCCATGGTGCTTAAACCACATCTCTGTTAAGGACTGCCATTTACTATAATTAAGCCAGTTAGTCGGTGGCCATGAAGAACTGTACTTTAAAAGTCCAGTTCTCCTTTAATAAGAGTAGGAGAAGTGACTATGGTTCCTGTGTATAGGCTCCTCTAAGAAGCCCCTTATGTAGGAGGTGTAGTCTATGTACCCTGGAGTTTTGTTTTTGAAAACAAGTGTAATGGAGAGGGTGATATCCTTACCTTTTTAATTGGCAGTAAATCAAATATGACAAAACTTCACTTTAAAGTGAACCTCCAGACTAAAAATCTACTCAGCAGCACTGAAAAGGCTTTGTGTTTGACAGCATTAGAACTTTTTTCTTACCCAAGCCTCATTTGTAGCTGCACAGAAGCTAAGCTCCGCCCCATCAAAGGAATCTGCCCAGGCATTTTTCCCCTGATGCTGTGCAAAGCATGATGGTATTTCTGATGATGCTGTTCTTGTTGCCTAGCGCGCACAGCTGGGAGGGGTGATCGGGACAAAGGACAGTTGGAACTCTCATATGCTCCCTGTCACCTCCCTTTTAAAAGAAATCAAACGTTTGCCTGTTCTTTTAAAACAGGGAGGGTTAGAGATTATATTACATAATTAATGTAACTTAATGACAGTATGTTTAGGCTGAAGTTCCTCTATAATGTTGCAGGCCTCACAACAACTCTGGCATTTCCATAGCGTGCATGTTCTGAGTCTAGAATATCTTCTTCAAATTGGAAGAAAAATTGAGGAAGGCTGTGAAGATGTAACACAACTTTCAGGTCAGAGCTGAAACAGTTGCTTAATAGGGATGGCTCTGCCTAGGAAAACTCAAGGCAAAGCATGTGATCACTTTGATCAGCTGATAAATTTGCAAGGCTCCAATTTGCTGGTCATAATCACGTGTTGAACCAGGAAGTCATCAAAGCAAATAAGAATGTTACAAATCCTACCAGCTGATCAATGTTCTGGTTTGCTGTGATGACTTCCTGGTTCAACACATGATCATGACCAGCAAATCAGAGCCTTACAAATCTTATCAGGTGGGGCCAATCTCTATTGCTGAATTACCATGTATAGGTGGGATTGTTTAAGGCTTGGTGTGATTAGACAGCTGAGGTGCATCCTGTAGAGCGACCAGGTTCTCTAACCCATTCTACAGCATAACCGTTCTCCAAGTCGGAACCACGATATATTCGATTGTCACTGACACCTTTGCAGAAACCCGTGTAAAAGCTACACATGTATGAATTGCTTTTAATGTTAGTGTGATATTTGTATTGCCACGGTCATAGGCAATGAGAAATTTGCACTTAATGACAGGAATATGAAGTGGAGTCACCGTGTGTCCCTGGTGTGGTTGGTGTTACAGCCTGCTGCAATGATGATGGACTTCTGTACATTTGTATTAATTGCTTTTTAGTATGTAATCTGAGTTTTGATGGCAACATAATAAACATGTAAACCAGAAGCTTTCCTTTCCTGTTACCGCCAAATGAGAAGCAGTGATGACAACATAAGCCGAGCGGGAGTACCGTACAGATTGCAAGATGTGTATGACCAGCCCCCCAGATGCTGTAGGGCAGGGCTTTTCAACCTTTTCATGAATTGTACCACTTTTATCGCATTTAAAAATTGAAAGTACCACCAGTGTGCCTGGACCCGATCACGCTCGGCTGTTTCCACCAGAGCCTGGGTGGAGAGCCGCTACTGCGCATTCGTTCATGCCGACAAGGAGCTTCTTTAGGATCCAGAGGCTTCTGCCTCCCATGGTAAATACCCCCGGGGCACTTTTTTCTTACAGGTTCACTTTAAGAAAAGGTGGGACATATGGGAGGGGAATAGCAGAAGGCATTGGTGGAGTGATGACACTTTCTGTATTTGAAGTTTACCCTCAGTCATTGTGAATCTTTCGCCTGGCTGTCTCCTCACCGCTGATCTGAGGTCTGATGTATGCCGCAGGGCAACACATCGAGAAGTGAGTGAGGTGGAGCTGAGGCAAACCCGGAGTGTACCACCTGCCCAACAGCAAAGTACCACTGGTTGAAAAGCCCTGCTGTAGGGGACTGGGCAGGTTCAGTTTTTTTTATTTACCTCTGCCCACTTTGCTGGTGAGTTCTATGCCTAGACCCAGCTTTGAAAGATGCAAACATATAGCGTACAGAGCTAAAAGTAAAAAAAAAAAAAACAACCTAACCATACACGTCTATGGATAAAATTTCCTACGAAGGGAGAAAGGGATCTTCTGTTTCCAATGTTCCTTTTCCTATAGCCAACATATGTATGGAGAGAGAGAAAAGGGTGCAATAGTGTAACTCCATATCTTTAAAGAGAACCCAAGGTGGATTTTTGGGGGGCTTATGGGACAGACTTCTCTGCCTCCTGACATGCCTCTGTGTCCCCCGCCCCCAAAACACAGCCGTGCTATAGCCCTGCAAGATTAGCGACAATATTTGTTGCTTACTCAGAGGTAAACACGGGGAGATTCCATGTTCAAAATGCCCGCCAGGGGCGTTCCTGCAGGGTTTCCAGAGCTGCCATTGGGCAGCTCTCTTCCCCTAGCTGGGCCCCCTGCTGCTCCGCCGCCTTCTTGCATGCTGTGAAAGACAGTCTCTCCGTGCCACGTTGAGTGAAAGTGGGCCATAGTGGCCCACAGGAGCGGCGGTTTTTGCGCTCAGCCCTGTGGATCAGGTAGCCTATATATTTTTTTTTTAAGCCCACCTCAGGCTCTCCTTAAAGGAGTCATCAGGGAAATTGTAATAAAATAAGTGCTACTGATCAGGGGCTTCCTCCAGCCCCAAGCTCCCAGCATGTCCCTTCCCGCAGCCGTTCGCTGCAGCTCTATCCCGGTCCCCGGCGATGACGTCAAGGCGACCTCCAGGTCGGCCTGTACTGAGCGTGCGCCGCTGTCAATCACCGCCACGTGGACCGGAGTGTACTGCGCAGGTGCAGTAGTTCATGGTGAGGGACATGCTGGAAGCTTGGGGCTGGAGGAAGCACCCGGTCAGTAGCACTTATTTTATTACAATTTCCCTGAGGACTCCTTTAAGCAACTTTCACCTCTCTTGTTGACCACTCCACCACCATACAATATAAACACTAAATCTCAAAACAGTTTAGCGCAAGGCACTCCTCCATTGTGCCTGTACTCACCCTGGAGTTGTCCTAGATATCCAGTGGCAAGAATGATTGGGAGATGGGGGATCCATAATTCCAAGCGTCCACTCTGATGGAAACGCTGATGGAATACAATATAGCAAAGTTACAAACAAGGGGTTCTCGAGCCACTGCTTCAACTGCAGCTTCTAATCCAAGCTTCCTATTCTAGAACAGACTCCCAGGCAATCCTGTCAGCCGTGGCTCTGCAGACTTTGTGATCCTCTTGAGTGGAACTTTGGAGTGGTGGAACCCTTATCCCACATAAACTATCATTCTTGCCTCTGTATATCCAGGAGGATGCCGTGGTGAGTACGTGTGCAGTGGTGGTGTAGTGCCCATGCACTTTCACTTCACACAACTTGTTTTTGTTGTATGAAAGTGTAGTTGTCACTGGGTGAGGTGACGGTTGCCTAAAGATACGGAGTTACACGATTGAACTCTTTTCTCCTAGGAGAGAATTTTTTTTTTATCTGTTTTAAAATAACTTTTCAGCATTAGTTACAAAGAGTAGGTGAAAAAGTCTGGTTGGTGTGCTGGTGGCTTTAAAAGAAACCTGTAATGAGTTTAAAAAAAAAAAAGTTTCACATACCTGGGGCTTTTGGCAGCCCCCTGAAGCCCCACCCTGTGTCTGCGCTGTCCTGGACCGATCCTCCGGTTCCCAGCTGCGGCTCACTTTCTCTTTCACCGATTTGCAAGTCGACGTCCAGTGCTCCAGGCCCAGGTAAGTGAAACTTTTTTTTTAATATTACAGGTTTCCTTTAAAAGGCATTTTTGATATGATGAAAATATCACCTAAGAGAAAAAATGAATTGGATCGGGCCCATATATCTGGGGGGGGGGGGTCCAAATGCCCTTTACTCACCTGGGGCTTTCTCCAGCCCCTTGCAGCTGACTCCCACGCTGTCACCTCTGCTCCCTGCCGCCTTCCCGTTCTCGCCGCTCGATATTCAGGCGCAGCTGCGCTGCTGTCAATCATGGCCACGTGGGCCAAGGCGCACTGTGCAGGTGCAGAACTGCGCTGCGGGGAGCGGAGGTGACAGCGTGGGACAGTCTGCTGCAAGGGGCTGGAGAAAGCCCCAGGTGCGTAAAGCGCATTTGGATTTTTTTTTCCCTGATAACGCCTTTAAATTTTGAGACTGGCATATATTCACCTAGTTCTTGGAAAAACTGGCTGATGTTGACGTGGTCCTTAGGTCAAAAAAGGTTGGGGACAGGGCCACCATCAGAAATTTTGGGGCCCCTCACATATCAGGCCTGGGCCTCCTCCCTTGCCCCACCCACTGGTTGCTGTGCCCGCCCACTAGCCACCCCACCCCTGTGTCCATGCGCGAAGTGCGCTGTGGCAAAAATGTACATGGCTCGAACACTGAAGAAAGTGGCATGCACAGCGTGATGTGTCAAAAAGTGGGCGTGATCATGGCATGTTGTGGGTGGAGCAAAATAGAGCAAGTCCTCGGTTAACAAATGAGACAGGGACTTATAGGACAGTTTGTATCCTTTATCTGTTCTCTTTTGTCCCCCTCTTTTCTTTCTGTGCCTCTTTTGTCCCCCTTTGTCTCACCTCAGTTTGTGCCTCTTTTGTGTCCCTCTGTGTGACCTCATGTTCCCGTCTCATCTCTTTTCTCCCTGTGCCTCTTTTGTCCACCTCTGTTCCCCCTGAGCCTCTTTTATCCCCCTGTGTTACCTCTGGTTCCTTTCTGTCTCAGCTCGTCCCCCTGCCCTGCCCAGGTATAGGTGCCCTCAGTATAGGTAGCCAGCTATAGGTGGTACCCCAGTATAAGTAGTCTGGTATAGCTGGTGCCCCAGTATAGGCCAGCAAGATACAGGTGCCCTAGTATAGGTATTTAACTATAGGTGGTGCCCCGGTATAGGTTGCCTGGTATAGTTGCCCTGGTATAGGTAGTCTGTATGGGTGGTGCACCAGTATAGGTTAGCCAGGTACAGGTGCCCCAGTATAGGTAGCAAGCTATAGGCGCCCCAGTACAAGTAGCCAAGTATAGGTGGTGCCCTCAGTAAAGGTAGCCAAGTATAGGGGTGCCCCAGTATAGGTAGCCAGGTATAGGTAGTGCCCCAGTATAGGTAGCTAGGTATAGATGGTAGCCAAGTATAGGTGATGGCCCAGTATAGATAGTCTGTAGCCAGATTTAGGTGGTGCCCCAGTATAGAAAGTCCGCTGTAGTGTGCTCACTCATCTGCTACCCACGGTCAAGCGCTGATGTCACTCTTCTCTCAGTGCTGGAACGCGGTGTGCTGGGTAGTGAGCATCCAGCACATGTGGCCGTTCCAGTGCTTTGTAGGGGCCCAGGGCCCCCAGAAGCCCCCCCCCAATGGCTGCCTTGTTGGGGACCACTGCTATAAAGAGACTGTAACTAAAAAAAAAAAAAAACCTCTGGGGGATACTTACCTCTGGAGGGGGAAGCCTCAGGGTCCCAATGAAGCTTCGCCGACCTGAAGACATAACATATCACACTTTTCTCCTGGTGGACTCAAAGCGCCAGAACTGCAGCCACTAGGATGTGCTCAGTAGGCAGTAGCAGTGTTAGGGAGACTTGCTTAAGGTCTCCTACTGAATTAGTGCTGGCTTACTGAACAGGCAGAGCTGAGATTCGAACCCTGGTCTCCTGTGTCAGAGGCAGAGCCCTACTATCCAGCCACTCTGAAGACAGCAGGAATCCAGCACTGGCTCCCCTAAATCATCCCCCCCAACAAGCTAAGATTTAATGACCTTTCTGGTAGTAGCGGCTCTTCATTCGGGTAAGGCAAAAATAACCAAACCCGATCATATCCGCTCCAATGCGCAGGTGCAGAGGACTCGCACCTGCGCAGTAGACCAGTTTCAATCAGGTTTGGCTATTTCCGTCTTGACCGAACAGGAAGCTGCTAATGTGCCTGCACAGGATCGTGGTAGGTAAATATTTACCTCGCCGCACTTCGGGGGACCCGTGCAATTCAACGGAGGGATGGAGAAGTACAGGGAAGCCTCATTAGGATCCAGAGGCTTTCCAGTCTCGTAAGGTAATTATCCCCAGGAGAGGTTTTTTTTTTTTTTCCATTACGGAACCTGAGATGGGAGATTCTACATAAAATATACATACCTGGTGTTTCCTCCAGCCCCCTCCAGGATGATCACTCCCACGGTGTCCCCTTCTCTCCCTCTGCGCCCGTTATTGGCCCCGGAAAGACCTCCAGTCTGAGGCAAACTGCACATGCGCGAGCCCATCAGTGTAGTCCAACCACGTTAATGTTGCTGGGTGCGCTTTGCGTCTGCGCAGAACGCTCCCAGAGCGGAGAGCCACCTGGCTGGAGGATTTTTTGGGGCCTGTTGCGCAGTGTAGCAGGGGGCACACAACTCACTCATCTATCTTTTCCCCTTTTGTGTTTGAAGCAGGGAGAAATAAAAGGGGATACATGGCATTGACTGCAAGCCAGATAAGTAGAGATTGAGGTGTTGGGGGTCCTGGGGCACATCTTAGCCTAATAGCAATCAGTGTGTGGTGGCTGGATTGGCGGGTGTACTTAAGTGTCTCAGCCTTGGGTGCTGGTGGACCTTGTCCCGCCTCTGGTCTGAATTACACACCTGGAACAAGCATGCAGCTAATTCAGTCAGACCCCTGTTAACAACTTCTGATCTGCATGCTTAGTTAGGGTCTATGGCCATAAGTATAGGAGGCAGAGGACAGCAAAGTGATCTGTATTGTTTAAAAGGAAATAAGATGGCAGACTTCATATCCCTTTCCCTTCAGGTGTGCTTTACAAGTATTAGGTCAGCTATCATTACACTCTGTACAAAAGCTTAAGTCCTTCTATATACACAACAGAGATATACAAGTTTATCAAAACCAGCGCAAACAAAATTGGAGCTGAACTGGTTCAAGACACTTGCAAAATTAGCGGCTGTTGCTCAGAGCTTCAGGTTAGAAGCCTTGATCTGGACCAGGGGCGCTGCCAGCATACAGGGGAGACACAACCCCGCTTGGGGCATCACACTGGGGGGGGGGGGGGGGAGGCGGTGTGGCCGCAAGGAGGCTGGACATAGTGGCGGGCAAAGTTTCAACACGCCTGCCTCAATCCTGCACGCAGCTTCTATCTTCATCCTGTCCCGGCATCTGTCGCTATGGTAACAGCGCTCCCTGTGATGACGTAACCGCATGTTATCACAGGTTCTTTTACCAATGCAACGCGAGCCAGGACAGGATGAAGATGGAAGCTTTGTGCAGGATCGAGGCAGGTGAGTTAAAACTTCGATCTACCCACTCCCCTCTCTGCTATGCCCACCCTCCTGCCTATCTAACTTATACTGGGGGCATCTACCTATCTACCCTATACTGAGGGGTTCCTACCTATCTAGCCTATACTCAGGGCAACTATGCTGGCTACCTGTATTTGAGGCACCTACCTATCTAACCTATACTGGAGGTAACTATGGGCTACCTATACTGTGGGCCCCTATACTTGTCTCCACGTTGGGGGCGCATTTTATGCCCTCGCCCTGGGTGCAATTTAGCCTAGAAAATGCTAGAATTTGGCTCCACCCACATCATGTTTTGGCCATGCCCATTTCTTGCCATTTTTCATGGATGGGGGCCTCAAGTTATGGGCTGCTTGGGGCCAGCAGTACTCTCACGAATGATTACTTGTGATTCAAATGGGCTGTAATTGCCGCAGCTGAGCGACTGCATGCGGCGGGGGTTAATTACCCATAATGCCGCCGTCCGCCCTGCATTTCAAAGAGCTTGCATGCGTCCTATTGGTCGCGTTGCAAGCGTTGCTATGGTGCACTTCCGGCTTGAAGGAGGAAGTGCGCCATAGCGAGGCTTGCAACGCGACCGATAGGACACATGCAAGCTCTTTGAAACGGCGGCATTATGGGTAATTAACCCCGCCGCATCCAGTTGCTCAGCTGAGGCAATTACAGCTCATTTGAATCACTCGTGATTACTTGTGAGAGCACCGCTGCTTGGGGCCACCAAAACCTTAGCTGCACTCCTGCCTGGTCTGGACAGCTGCTCCAGTTTTGTGCTGCTTTTGCTTTAATATTCCTTAGGGCCCTTTTCCACCTGCAATCGCTAGCGTTCACGCTGAACGCTAGCGATTGCTGAATCGCAAAACCGGCGATTCCCCCGACGTTTGCGGCCGCGATTTTGCTATGCTATGCACTGCATAGCAAAATCGCGGCAATTATCGCTCCGCCGCGCGTTCGCGTTCCCGACAAAAGCGAATCGCGGTAGTGGAAATGACCTACCGCGATTCCTATGTTAAAAAGCAAACCGTAGCGATTGTAAAATCGCTAGCGGTTTGCGGTTTTGCGATTCAGCCAGCGCAAACGCGCTGGTGGAAAAGGGCCCTTACCCAGGTTCTAAATTTAAAAAAAAAAATCGTTCTATAGCACTAATGCTTGTTGACCACAGTGTGGCAGCATTGTATAGCAAGACTTCTGTGTTGCAACGTGAAGTGGAACCTATTAGTAGTGGTAACTATGCACTACGAGTGCATATTGATTTATTTCAGTATTTATATAGCGCCGAAATATTATGCAGCGCTGTACAGAATATATTGTCTTGCCACTAACTGTCCCTCAGAGGGGCTCACAATCTAGTCCCTACAATAGTCATATATGTCTATATATGTATCGTACAGTGCATGTATCATAGTCTAGGGCCAATTTTAGGAGGAAGCCAATTAACTTATCTGTATGTTTTTGGGGTGTGGGAGGAAACTTGAATGCCCGGAGGAAACCCACGCAGACATGGGGAGAACATACAAACTCCTTGCAAATGTTAACCTGGCTGTGATTTGAACCGGGGACCCAGCGCTGCAAGGCGAGAGCACTAACTACTACGCCACCGTGCTGCCCACATTATGAGTAGCTGCAGCATAGCTACTCATAATCAAAATGTAACTTAGACAATGATGCCCTGAGGAGGGGAGGGGGGGGGGCTTAAAGAGAAACTGTATCCAAGAATTGAAATTCATCCCAATCAGTAGCTGATACCCCTGTAACCCCCCCCCCCCCCACACACACACACACACACACACACACACACACACACACACACACAAAGAGGGTTACAAGATTTTGCTCATGTATGGGGATTTCAGTAGCTAAGGCTAAAATTTGCCTTGGATGCCAGGTGTATGGAACTAAAGCGGCGCATGAGAAAGGAGAGTAAGCGCTGGGATGATCGCATGGGCTGTTGCTGGGCGGCCAGAGTGCTCAGAGCAGTGGAAGTTGTTGGAACTTTCCAGAAGCCCTGCGCGGCCTGTCAGGAAGCTACTGCGTAGGCGCAGGGGGTGCGTCTAGAAGGGTGTAGCCGGAGGGAACTGGCTAGAGCCAGCGAGAGAGCGCGCCAGAGAGTGAGTGAGTAAGAGAGAGGAGAGGACTTGGAACCAGGAGCTAGTGGTGAGGAGCGGGAAGGAGACAGAGCACGTGAGAGGGCCGTAGCAGTGTGCCCTGGAGAATAAGAGGGGACCTGGCGGTCACACGCAGAGACCACAGCAGAGTCAGTGAAGACAGCGGCAGCAGGCCTGGCAGCAACCAAAGGCGGCAGACCAAGACCAAATCCGAGCAAGGCCAGAGAAGCAGACAGATGAGTATAGGCCTGAGGACCAACTACAAGCCACAGTGTATGTTCAGTTAGTAGCCAGTGTCAGGAATATAGCAGCTAGTTATGAGGTTAAGGGTAATACAGGGACATATTTTGTCATTTTTCTGTCTGCACTGCCTCAGATATGGATGTCTGCTAAAAGCTAGTCTGGCTCTTGAAGGTGTCACCTGGCCTAGGAACCTGAATGCTATTGTGTTAGTCTGTATGTAGATCAACTCTACCATTGTCTGCTAGAAGGGAGCTGTTGTCTGGAATTACTAGCTTGGGGCAAGGAAATGCCCATGGCTCATTAGGCCATCTGCTGTCTCAGGTGTGATGGTCTGTTTGTCAATGACCACTACAGGTGCCTCTGAAGGTGACTAATGGTGAATAGGAACAGGAATGTTTGAAATTCACATGACAGCCAGGAAGCTTCACCCAAACTACAATCTTTTGATGTATAGACTTTTACCTGCTGGAATGTGAAAGCCTTAATCAATTGTCACCTGTTACTTCGACTAGGGAAGTCTTTTGTTGTGTGTGTGCTATAGTCAGGGGCGTAACTAGACATCACTGGGCCCCCCTGCAAAACTTTTGATGGGCCCCCCGTGCGAAACTTTGGATGGGCCCACCCCCACCCCCACCCCCCACCCCGCTTTCTGCACAGGAAAACTGAGGACCAATGTGTTTTCCCCATGCAGATAAAAACACTTAGACTTAAAGGAAACGTCAGGCAATCTATGCTACCCCCAGATCTACTTACCCAGGGCTTCCTCCAGCCCCTTGCAGCCGACAAGTCCCTTGTTGCAGCTCTGCTCCCAGTACATACATACACACACAGCCACATTATTTTACTACATGAGAGCACATGCTATATGGAGGAACAACAATGACATGCTGAACATAAGATATATTATTCACTGTAACTTTGGCAAAACTTTCAGAATGTCACTGATTGATACTCTTATTACAGGATCTTGGACTCAGTATGAGACACAAGCTCTCAATGAAGCAGCAACAGTAAGACATCAATCTCCACTCCATTGTGTTGTAAAAGTAATTAGAGGCCATAAGGTCATTAGCCTGTGTGATAAGAATCTAGGAATCCTTTCAGACTGAAAAAGGGAAAGTCTACAACTTTTTTTTCAAAATGTGACTCCGCTATTTGTTAGGTTGTACATGCAGTCTTCAGATCTTTGCAGCAGTGAGAGACAGATGTTTTTTTACGAACCCTAGGGAGCAGGGACAGTGTACAAATTCCAGAGTGTGTATGATTTCTTATCTGTGTGGTGGACAGATGCAGTCAATATAACAATGGTGGGAGAGCAGAATACGTTTTTTTCTCTCACTGTCCTTAGCTGTCAGTCTCTCAAACTTTTCCCCCCACGGGCCCCCTGTGGCTTCTGGGCCCCCCTGCGGAGGCATCCCTTGCAGGGTCTATTGTTACCCCCCTGGCTATAGTACACTTTTCACCTGTGGATGTTAGATCTCTGGAAATGGAATTGCTGTGAAATCTGCAAGTGTAAACAGGATACTTGTTGTTCTCAGGATACAATCTTACCTGTGAAATCTGCAACCTTCAAAAAGCTGAAACAGGAACCCTTTGAAGTTCGCATATCACAGGAAGATTATGACAAGCGTTCGGTGATGTCACAAACGGGGAACTTGCATTAGTTCCTGGGGGCTGGACATTAAATGCACCAAGGGACACTTCAGACTATTTAAGGTGGTCCAGAACAGTCACAGCTATCTTCTCTTGGAGGTAGCGAATAGCTAGGGATGATCGCGACTCCTGGTCAAAAACGGCGTCCTCCCGTCAAGCAACGTTCTAACCTAAGCTGGTAACGTTCTTTTTTTCCCCCGTTTATTTTTACACAAATATCCGTGTGTGTATTTTTGTAACTTTTATCTTTGTAACTTTTTACTTTGTTTATTGTAATCTTTTGTATATATTCTGTTCTGCATTGTTCCACTTTTTTTCCCTGGAATATTAAATTATTATTTAATAAGCTTGACTTCTGCTGTACTAAACTAACACTCATAGCCTAGAAGAGATTGAAGTGCAACTGTGTATAAATCCATGCCTAATTGTATGCTTGAGCAACACTACCATATGAAATTGTAATTGCATTGTGTGTGGCGGCGTTTGTCATATGTTGGCCTAAAGTGCGCAGCTGACCCAACGTACGAAAACGCCAGTGCGAGTAGCTAACAGTATCGTTCGGAACGACTGTTAGTGGTTTTGCTTCACTACAGTGACAGATTGCAACTGTGTGTGTGTGTGGGTGGGTGCGTGGCGTTCCCGTATTCGGCCTAAGCGCAAAGCTGACCTGAATATGAAAACGCGGATTGCGCGCTGAGGACTCGACAGCAGAGTGGAAGTGTCTAGCGAACCGCTAGTGGTGGCAGTGAGAGGTGTTCTGAGGGGTCCCAGCCTTGTTTTAGCTTGACTAAAGGTCCGTACACACGCCGGACTGGAGGCAACGACGGGTCCGTCGTCACCTCCCGCTGGGTGGGCATTCCAACGACAGTCCGGCGTGTGTACGCACTGTCGGCGGACTGATACGGCTGCTTCTGAGCGATCCGCCCGGCAGATCGCTCAGAAACAGCCGTATCAGTCTGCCGACAGTGCGTACACGCGCGGGACTGTCGTTGGAACGCCCACCCAGCGGGAGGTGACGACGGACCCGTCGTTGTCTCCAGTCCGGCGTGTGTACGGACCTTTAGGCTGCTTCCCCTCTCGATCTGGTCAAACCCGCAGTCGGGAACCGTATACGCAGGCGTGCCGCGGGCCGGTTCTTGACAGCCAGTGCTCAGCGGAGGCTTGCTGAAGATAGCGACCCAGAGCCTGAAGAAGCCATTGTTCTAAAGTGGTGTTACTAGAGACTGTGTAAGAAAGCTTTAAAGACACAGAGACGTGCTAAGAATACAGTTGTTTATGCAGAAGAGAACTGCTCAGATAAATTGAGTTACTGCTGATTATAAGAAGTGTATTAAGTGTGCAGGCCTTGCTGTTGCTGAAAGCCATTAGTAGCCTCCCTAAAGTACCTGCAAAGTTTGCGAATGACGTCATGTGCGGTCCTCCCCATAGTGAAGACCGGAGCTGTCCGGGGAGGCTACGCAATCGCTGGATCCAGGCTGGGTAATGTATAAACGGGGGAGCGGCGGGGATCGGAGGGTACCGAAGACTTCTTCTAGCTAGCCTAGTGCTAGCTAGATGGTTTACAGTCATTTGGCACAATTATTTAAAATCGGGCTAAAAGTAACAAAACCTCCTGAGCGTTATGCCACTCAGGAGGTTAAAGGGACTCCGAGCTCTGGCTAAAATAAAAATGTTCACTTACCAGGGGCTTTCTGCAGCCCAGTGCTGGTCGGGACGTCCCACGCAAGCCTCCTGGCTCTTCTCCCCATGGCTGTCCATATAGGGCTGTCCGGCGGCTCCCCGGGCGACACTGGCCGAGTGTCGGGGCTCCTTCTTCCGCAAACCTCATCAATGACGTCACACGCCGGCCGCCTCGCGTCATCACCGCGGCCGGCGTGACAGTACGGCGCATGCGCGATTTAATCGCGCATGCGCCGTGCTGTCACGCCGGCCGCCGTGATGACGCGAGGCGGCCGGCGTGCGACGTCATTAATGAGGTTTGCGGAAGAAGGAGCCCCGACACTCGGCCAGTGTCGCCCGGGGAGCCGCCGGACAGCCCTATATGGACAGCCGTGGGGAGAAGAGCCAGGAGGCCTGCGTGGGACGTCCCGACCAGCACTGGGCTGCAGAAAGCCCCTGGTAAGTGAACATTTTTATTTTAGCCAGAGCTCGGAGTCCCTTTAAGGGTAAAGTGAATTGAGTGATATACTACAACGAATAAAGAGTCTAAAAGATCTTTGAGGAAGGTGAACATCCTAATTCGATCAACCTACGAACTGTCAACTATTCAGTACCATCATAAGAACTGTCACAAGTTTCCCCCAAGGTTTTGCTGAGCAATATAGCTTGGACTAGGTTACAAGGGACTGAGAACTGTAGGAACTGGACTGAATTGCTCATTAGACCAGACCCTTTGAGTTGAACTTACCCGGGGCTTCTAATGGTCCCCCGCAGACATCCTGTGCCCACGCAGCCACTCACCGATGCTCCGGCCCCGCCTCCGGCTCACTTCTGGAATTTCAGACTTTAAAGTCTGAAAACCACTGCGCCTGCGTTGCCGTGTCCTCGCTCCCACTGACATCACCAGGAGCGTACTACGCAGGTGCAGACCGTACTAGGTCTGCACAGTACACTCCTGGTAACATCAGCGGGAGCGAGGACACGGCAACGCAGGCGCAGTGGTTTTCAGACTTTAAAGTCTGAAATTCCAGAAGTGAACCGGAGGCAGGGCCGGAGCATCGGTGAGTGGCTGCGTGGGCACAGGATGTCTGCGGGGGACCATTAGAAGCCCCGGGTTAGTTCAACTCATTTTCCCCCGACCCCCTACAGTATTCCTTTAATGTGATATGCAATAAAGCAAGTGGCTTTTTAGTAAGTATCATGGTGTTGTGCGATTCCAACTACAAGCGCGGTCTGCACAATTATTTTCCCTTCACATTCTAGATTGCGCTCTCCGCCAGAGTGGTGGAGGGCAGTACATTAGAAGTATTGTCTCGCACTCACTAATGGATTAAACCCATAGTCTTTAAAGAGACACTTAAGTCAGAAAAAAAAAGTTTTACTCACCTGGGGCTTCTAATAGCCCCCTGCAGCAGTCCTGTGCCCTCGCAGCCACTCACTAATCCTCTGGTCCCCCGCTGCCAGCTAGTTTCGTTTTTGCCGACAGGCCCGTCAGGACTGGCCACACGTAGCTTTTTCTGCATTCCCCACTGTAATTAGTGCTATTGCGGGCCGCAACGCGTACAAAAATACGCGTTGCCGCATTACGAACGCATAGATATGCGGCAATGCGTATTTTTGTGCGCGTTGCGGCCCGCAATAGCGCTAATTACAGTTGGGAATGTGGAAAAAGCTACGCGTGGCCAGTCGTGACGGGGCTGTCGGCAAAAACGAAACTTGCTGGCAGCGGGGGACCAGAGGATTAGTGAGTGGCTGCGAGGGCACAGGACTGCTGCAGGGGGCTGGTAGAAGCCCCAGGTGAGTAAAACTCATTTTTTTTTCTGACTTAAGGTTCACTTTAAGGGGAGTGCGACAGCTGAATAGAGGGATGACACTCTCTATGCAGTATTCAACAAGGAAGAAAGCTGGCACATCTAAAGTTAATCTTTATTGTTTCCATGTAAACATATGGCCAACGTTTTGGAGCCGCGTAGGACCCCTTTATCAGGGCAATATTTGCTCTGAGGCAAAGATCTGTCTGCTGCTGTGCAAAAGTTCCTGCATAGGAAGTTGGGAGTCTGGCTGACAGCGACGTGCATTCAATGGGATCAGCTGCTGAAATGGGATCAGCGGAAAGCGGAAGTTGTTGGAGCCAGAAAGTGGAATGCACGCCAGGGTGCGCAGCGGCTGGAGTGAGCAAGAGGCAGTGACAGGAAGCTGCGCTACAATCTGCAGTCAAAGAGCCAGTAATCACCATTTAACTTGGAGGACTCGGCCAGCCATTGGAGGTGGTAAGGCTCTGTGAGCGCTGGGATCACTACACTTTTTCAAAAATGTTTGCTTTTTTGGCAGCTGTTATTTCCCACAATGCAACAAGGCTCCCAGAGTTGGATGTCAGAACCATGGTCCTGACATCACCCTGTTGTAGGGGTTTCACCACAATATCAGCCATACCGAGCACGCTGATGATCCATTTGAGAAAAGAAATAGAATTCTCATGGGAAAGGGGGGTATTAGCTATGGGATGGAGTTCAATTCTTGGTTACGGTTTCTCTTTAAGTTTAACTTAATTTTCCACACGCATGTTTCAGGTACTATAGGTGATTCAGACACTACTGATGCATGAAAGATCATCAGAGACTGCTGGTACCGAAGAACGGGGCTTACCGACAAATCGCCACACGCTCACGGCGCTCACCAATTGCCGCATGCCTCTCGCTCTGCCGTTGCTATGACTGCATGCCCCTCGCTCTGCCGTTGCTATGACTGCAGAGCTCTGTGAGCTAGTCAGGACTCAATTCCATTGGCTTCTGACCCTGCCAAACGATTGGCTCACATTGATCACAGGGTCAGGAGCCAATGAAGTCGGCTTCTAACCGGCTCACAGAGCTCTGCCGTTATAGCAACAGCAGAGCGAGGGGCATGCAGCGAGAGTGGCAGGTCCATGCGGCGCGGTAATTGAAATCTACGCCCTGGGAGGAATAACCAGCCACAAATAGGGCTTCAATTTCAATTCTCTCCATATCCCTCTTAGGTCAGTTGTCCTTTAAACATTCTAGCAGACTAGGGGCTCGATTCACAAAGCGGTGCTAACCCAGTTATAGACTTTAGGCATGATAACCATTGCACCACGCTGGTGAAAAGCCAGTTTAGGTGTGATAAGTTTAGGTGTGATAAGTTTAGGCATGCTAAGTTTAGATAAGTGTAGATAGCATGCAAAGTCCCGCACGCATAGCAGCGCCATTAAACTCTATGCGAAGTGCACCAGACTTTGCTAGCGCAAAACTTTTGATCAGCTGTGCACTGCGGTGCTAACGCAGTTGGTGCTTAAACTTATCATGCCTAAACTTATCACACCTAAACTTATCATGCCTAAACTTATCACACCTAAACTTATCACACCTAAACTTATCATGCCTAAAGTGAGTTTAGGTGTGATAAAGGGCTTTTCACCACGGTGCTAACTGTTAGCACCGCTTTGTGAATCAGGCCCTAGAAACTACTTTAATGACACCTGCTAATCTTGCTAATAGTGACCACTAATGATCCATTCTTTTTCATCCAATCTTACCACTTCTGGGCCGGTTCACACGGACGCTTGGCGGCGTCTACCGTCAAGCGTTCGGGACCCATCGGCTAAACTCTCCCATTCAAGTGAATGGGAGCGTTTAGCATTGCGCGGTTACCGTCGATTACCATCGATTGCATAAACGCGGCGTTCTGATCCCGATTTAACGCATCGTTTCGGCCGTCCCTAGAAGCCGCATGCAACGTCCAGGGACGGCTAGCCGGCGCGGCTTCATGTCCCCCTGCGGGGACGAGAAACGCCGATGGCGACGATCTCCGTACTGCTGCCACCGAACAAGACGTCGCAGGACGACGCAACTTCCTGGCCGCCCCAACGCTGCCTGCCGCCCGTGTGAACCGGCCCTTATATAAGGATCTGCCTAAAGTATCCATTCAATATATTCCCACTCAGTTTACTCTTCTACTACGGTACATAGATTTGGTAAGATTGGACAAAAAAAATTGTATCATTAGTGGACACACCATTAGTCATTCACTGTTTTGCTCGCAGTGTCTTTTCCACAATATGACAGTTTGATTTTTGCCCCAGGAAATAAATGCTACACACATCTGATGTATCTTATTGTACTATCATGCTTTTACATGAGCTCATGTGAACGTGCTCTGATAAGTGAACGACAGACGCGATCCTTCTGTTCAGCGCTAGTCTCAGAGGATGGACTATTTATAATGGCTTTAACCTTTCACATGATCCCTTACAGGCAGATGTAGTGAAAGCGGCTCTCTGGACTATTTCCCAGCATGCTCTGCAACAGATGACCACTTAGGAGCCTATTTATAAAGATGGCTCTATCTGCAGAAATAAGAATCCTTGTCTGGAGATTTGGAGATTGTTGTATTTTTTTGATAAGTGGTGATTAGCCTACATGTCCCCCTATCCTATGGCCTTAGAACCCTGAAATACCCTTATACGCCTCACACACAGAGCCCAAACATCTTTTGTCTTAAATGTGTACCTGAAGTGACATATGCCGCGATGACATGAACATATAGTACCAATCCTACTTAGAACTTGCCTGTGTTCACTTTTTTCTTTATTTTTGTTCATAATATTGCAGGGGTTATAACCAGTTGCTTTCTCTCTGCAGTCAGACTTCAGTGGATAACTAATTAGAGGTCATAAAACTTTTGTGTGACCACATCTGGTGGCAGGATAGTGATTTAGGCTTCTTTCCCACCAGGACGTTGCGTTTAGGGGACGTTATAGGGCACATAACGTGCCCCTAACGCAACGCCTGGTGGTGTTGGAGCAGGACGCTACCAAGAGCCGCGTTACAAGCAGCTCTTGGTGCGCCTGCTCTGTCGGAGGCGCTGCGGAGACCACGTGAGCGGAGCTCTCCGCATCACGTGGTCCCGCCAGCCAATCAGTGGCCGCTCCAAGAAGTAAACACTGCAAGTGCAGTGAATGTCAGCCTCTCCCCGCCTCCCCTCCGCCCCTAAAATAAAAAAAAACATACTGAGCATGTGCAAACAGTCTAACGCGGCTTAAGCCGCTAGAACGCACAGTACGCTGCACTTTAACCACTTGCCGACCGCACGCTTATACCGTGCGTCGGCAAACTGGCAGCTGCAGGACGCAGTACTGCGTCGCCAGCTGCAGGCTGATTAATCAGGAAGCAGCCGCTCGCGCGAGCGGCTGCTTCCTGTCAAATCACGGCGGGGGGCTCCGTGAATAGCCTGCGGGCCGCCGATGGCGGCTCGCAGGCTAAATGTAAACACAAGCGGAAATAATCCGCTTTGTTTACATTTGTACGGCGCTGCTGCGCAGCAGCGCCGTAAGGCAGATCGGCGATCCCCGGCCAATCAGCGGCCGGGGATCGCCGCCATGTGACAGGGGACGTCCTGTCACTGGCTGCACAGGACGGATAGCGTCCTGTGCAGCCTCGATCACCGGGGGGGGGAGCAGGTAGGAGAGGGAGGGGGGAATTTCGCCGCGGAGGGGGGCTTTGAGGTGCCCCCCCGCCAGCCACACGCAGGCAGAAGAGATCAGACCCCCCCTGCACATCATCCCCATAGGGGGGAAAAAAGGGGTGCAATCTGATCTCTCTGCCTGCACCCTGATCTGTGCTGGGGGCTGTAGAGCCCACCCAGCACAGATCACTAAAAACCACGCTGGTCCTTAAGGGGGGGTAAAGGGTGGGTCATCAAGTGGTTAAACGAACGCAACGTGGGCACTGTGAACAGCCCATTGATTTTTAATTGCTGTGCAGTGGGGTGTGTTACAGGCTGCTCTAACCTTAGCCTTAAGGTTTAATAGGTCATCATTTCTCTGTGTGGGGCTGAATGAACAGCAGTAATGAAAAGTAGGATGGTAAACTTGGCTCAAACTTCAAAACTTGATTTTTTTTTCAACCTTGAAAACAAAAAAAGAACACGAGACACTCATAAAGTTCTATTTAGGATTAAATCTTTGGATACAATTACTCATATTTTAAGGATAACACTATTGTTCCTAGAACTGACAATGTAAATAATCCTGGTTCATTAAAATAACTCAAATAAGTGAGTCGTCCAGCAGGGTAGAGCAGGGATGGGCAAACTACTTCCCACGGGCCATACCCAGCCCACTTGGCTGTTTCATCCAGCCCACCAATGCAGGGTCGGATCCAATGTTGCAGATCTTAACCCCTTTCAGGTGATCTGGCGTTTCAGCGTCCGACAGACACATTGCCAGTAGAGATGGCCCGAACGGTTCGCCGGCGAACGGTTCCCGGCAAACTTCCGTGGTTCGCAATGGTGGCGAACCGGGAACTTTTCTGGAAGTTCGGTTCGCCCCCATAGTGCATCATAAGGGTCAACTTTGACCCTCTACATCACAGACAGCAGGCACATTGTAGCCAATTATGCTACACTGCCTCCTGGAGCCCCCCCCCCCCCACACACACACACACACACACCTTATAAAAGGCAGGCAGCGTCAGGCATTGGACTCATTTGTGTGCCTGCAGTAATTAGAAAAGGGATAGCTGCTGCAGACTCTCATAGGGAAAGCTTAGTTAGGCTCTTTTAGGCTTGTTACCTTGCTCCTGGCTGATTGTTATTGCTAAAAAAGCACCCCTCAACAGCTCTTTTGAGAGCTAATCTTGTTCTTGTGATCGATTTTTTTTTTTTGTGTAGCCCACTTGCATTATATACAGCCCGGTCGGTCAGTGTCTGTTATGATCGCTTCTGCAGCGTTTACTGCTGACTGCAGTGGTATTGCAAACCAAGCAGTTCTAATGTCATTACATGCATTTGCTTGCATAGTTTGGTTTGCACTTAAACTAGTTGCTGATTCCATCTGCAGTCGCTCTGAAGTTAATGACAGTTTAATATGCTTTTGTGTAAACAAACATTGTCTGCTGCAGTGGAGGGGCGGTCCCTTTCCTGCAGGCTGCATATCATTGTCTGCCTTTTCCTGCTATCAGCCTGTGATTAATTACCATTCACTTGTGTGGGAATCTGCAGGTCTGCTCCCATTGGATGACCTCAGTATAAAGAACTGCTTCCTGCAATGCCTCATGGGCTATCATAGTCTCAGATTGTATCTGTTACTCTGCTCGTGCCCCACCTCGTTCCTGGTCCGTGTGGACTGCGCTGACTCCTGCGAAGGGGTCAGCGAGTCCTCCTAGTTCTGCTCTTGTTCTAGAAGTTGCTACTTGCTTGTCTTGTGTCATATATTGGTTCATCGCCAATATATACGCATACTTGCGCATTTTGTTATTTTCCTTGTATTCGGGTTACGTTAATATATCAGTGTTGCTGATATATACGTACACGAACTGTTTATTTCCTGTGTTCAGTTAGTCAGTTTTCCAGCACGTTTTGGTAGTTTGCGCGTACCGTGAACACCCGTGCTGAGCTAGTTATCCTGTTCCTGGTTCTGTTTGTGGATTGCGTTCATCTCTGCGAAGAGATAGCGAATCCTTCTGAGTCCTGTTCCCTGTATTACTCCAGTCTTAGTCAGAGTTCCTGCTTATGTCATATATCGGTTCATTGCCGATATATACATATGTTAGTCAGACCTTACAAAGAGTTTCATTGATAGCTGTAATTGTAATACGCTAGGAAAACATACTTATTGTATATTTATCTGTGTTACGTTCATCTGTCTCGATCCTGCTATTTTCTGACTATCCTGTCCTGTCTTTGTGAGGCACGCCATCGCTGCAACGCATTGGCTGCCTCATTCCAGTCTGTCTGGTTTTGGACGCTTGCTGTCGCTAAGTAGCCGCTAGCTAGCAAGCGTTCATTCTGTCTACTTATTCTGATCTCCTCAGTCCTGGTTTATGCGCTCAGCGCTACTTTGCGCTGAGACGTTATTACGAAAGTGTTGTTTGTGGCTGTTCGGATCTGCACCGGCTCTGTGCGCCACAATCTCCTATTGGAGTCAGTCCTCTCCTCCACTAAACTGGGGATATTCTGATCCCTTGTGCTGGTGTGTGTACCTCCTTCACGTCAGCTTATGTGTTGTATGCTGACTGTGGAGATTACACCTCCAAGCTTAACAGTGTCACTGTGCCTGTCCGGTACCTGTCTGTGTGTGACAGGTGCACATGTAATACCCATCACTGCATATACCTACTACCTGTTGTTCACGCACGCACCTGTTGTGAGCGCACGCAGTGTGATATACCGCTCCGTGCATACCTGTTAACTGCACCTGTGTGACTGACTGCACATTGTATTAGTCAAGTCAGTGCATACCTTTAACTTCATCCCCCCCAATATGGACAAAACAAAAGGCAGAGGCAGGCCACCTGTCAGGTCTGTTCGAGGTTGCGCTGTCATGATTTTGTGCAAGTACAGTGTTCAGAAGAAGGCACGTGCCATCAACCCCCAATATTGTCAGGACGTAGTTGACACACAGAACACCTCATCTTTCTCAGCTTCCGCACAGAAGCGTGACATATCTTCCTCCTCCTGCTCTGATTCTGGCACCCCCACTTAACACTCAGTCGGCCGCCTCCACCAAAGTGCCATCACCCCAGGGCTCAGCGGTGTGGAAATTTGTTTGTGTGTCTGCCTCAGATGAGAGCAATGCCATCTGTACTCTATGCCACCGAAAATTGAGCCGTGGAAAGAACAAGACCCTCGTAGGGACAACTACCTTACGAAGGCACATAATTACAAAGCACAAACTGCAATGGGATGACCACCTGAGGGAAAGCAGCACACAAAAGCAAATCCACACACTGCAGTGGAAGATATGCAATTATTTCTAAAAAAAAAAGGCGATACCCAAACTGTACCAAACTGATACCCAAACTGTGATGTTGAAAGGCAAGTGGTGTAATCACTGGCACACAGCGTTGGGTCAAGGGTCCATCTGACCACGTGGTCTGCAAAGCACGATCAGGCCTGTCTGAAGATTAAGTCAGTCCCCACACACAGCATCTCTGCCTGCACGCCGTGTGACTGCCTGTCCCAAGACTAAGTCGCTCACCACACAGCACCTCTGCCCGCAGGGCGCTTGACTGCCTTCTCCGCTACCACCAACAGGGTCCAGGACTCCAGGTGGATTCCTGAATTTTTAAGGCCGCTGCTAGCATACTAATTTTTCTGGTGCGTGTACATGCTGCCTAATTTTTCTGGCTGCACTGCAGCTGCAACAACAAAACAAAAGGCATGTACATGTGCCAATTCCCCTTCGTGATCGTTACCTTGCCGTGGTGAAGGGGCTTGCGTATCACAATGAAGCACTCTCGCCATGGTGTGCACCAGTCCAGCACGGCCATCACAACACAAACAGCTGTTTGCGGTGCGTTACACAGTGAGTTTGGTGTGTCAGTGTGAAGCAGTACTCTAATTACACTCTCTTATTGATGTATACACATGCAAGATGTTTGAAAGCACTTTAGGCCTGCAATTTAGCATTCAATGTGATTTCTGCCCTTAAAACGCTGCTTTGCGTCAAATCCAGATTTTTCCCCGGGACTTTTGGCGTCTATCCCACTCCACCATGCCCCCCTCCAGGTGTTAGACCCCTTGAAACATCTTTTCCATCACTTTTGTGGCCAGCATTAGAGTTGGGCCGAACGGTTCGCCTGCGAATGGTTCCATGCGAACTTCCGTGGTTCGCGTTCGCGTCCCGCAGGCGAACCTTTGCGGAAGTTCGGTTCGCCCCATAATGCACATGGAGGGTCAACTTTGACCCTCTACATCACAGTCAGCAGGCCCAGTGTAGCCAATTAGGCTACACTAGCCCCTGGAGCCCCACCCCCCTTATATAAGGCAGGCAGCGGCGGCCATTACGGTCACTCGTGTGCCTGCATTAGTGAGAGTAGGGCGAGCTGCTGCAGACTGTCTCTCATAGGGAAAGATTAGTTAGGCTTAGCTTGTTCCTGGCTGCATACCTGTTCTGTGAACCCACCACTGCATACCTGTACTGTGAACCCACCACTGCATACCTGTTCAGTGAACCCAACACTGCATACCTGTTCTGTGAACCCACCACTGCATACCTGTACTGTGAACCCACCACTGCATACCTGTTCAGTGAACCCACCACTGCATACCTGTTCAGTGAACCCACCACTGCATACCTGTTCAGTGAACCTGCCACTGCATACCTGTTCTGTGAACCCACCACTGCATACCTGTTCAGTGAACCCACCACTGCATACCTGTACTGTGAACCCACCATTGCATACCTGTTCAGTGAACCCAACACTGCATACCTGTTCTGTGAACCCACCACTGCATACCTGTACTGTGAACCCACCACTGCATACCTGTTCAGTGAACCCACCACTGCATACCTGTTCAGTGAACCCACCACTGCATACCTGTTCAGTGAACCTGCCACTGCATACCTGTTCTGTGAACCCACCACTGCATACCTGTTCAGTGAACCCACCACTGCATACCTGTTCTGTGAACCCACCACTGCATACCTGTTATGTTCAGTGGACCCGCCACTGTATACCTGTTCAGTGAACCCGCCACTGTATACCTGTTCTGTTCAGTGAACCTGCCACTGCATACCTGTTCTGTGAACCCGCCACTGTATACCTGTACTGTTCAGTGAACCCACCACTGCATACCTGTTCTGTTCAGTGAACCCGCCACTGCATACCTGTTCTGTTCAGTGAACACACCACTGTATACCTGTACTGTTCAGTGAACCCGCCACTGCATACCTGTTGTGTTCAGTGAACCCGCCACTGTATACCTGTACTGTTCAGTGAACCCGCCACTGCATACCTGTACTGTTCAGTGAACCCGCCACTGCATACCTGTTGTGTTCAGTGAACTCGCCACTGCATACCTGTTCTGTTCAGTGGACCTGCCACTGCATACCTGTTCTGTGAACCCGCCACTGTATACCTGTACTGTTCAGTGAACCCGCCACTGCATACCTGTTCTGTTCAGTGAACCCGCCACTGCATACCTGTTGTGTTCAGTGAACCCGCCACTGCATACCTGTTCTGTTCAGTGAACCCGCCACTGCATACCTGTTCTGTTCAGTGAACCCACCACTGTATACCTGTACTGTTCAGTGAACCCGCCACTGCATACCTGTTCTGTTCAGTGGAGCCGCTACTGTATACCGGTTCTGTTCAGTGAACCCGCCACTGCATACCTGTTGTGTTCAGTGAACCCGCCACTGTATACCTGTACTGTTCAGTGAACCCGCCACTGCATACCTGCACTGTTCAGTGAACCCGCCACTGCATACCTGTTCTGTTCAGTGAACCCACCACTGCATACCTGTACTGTTCAGTGAACCCGCCACTGCATACCTGTTGTGTTCAGTGAACCCGCCACTGCATACCTGTTTTGTTCAGTGGACCCGCCACTGTATACCTGTTCTGTTCAGTGAACACGCCACTGTATACCTGTTCAGTGAACCCGCCACTGTATACCTGTACTGTTCAGTGAACCCGCCACTGCATACCTGTTCTGTTCAGTGGAGCCGCTACTTTATACCGGTTCTGTTCAGTGAACCCGCCACTGCATACCTGTTGTGTTCAGTGAACCCGCCACTGTATACCTGTACTGTTCAGTGAACCCGCCACTGCATACCTGTACTGTTCAGTGAACCCGCCACTGCATACCTGTTGTGTTCAGTGAACCCGCCACTGCATACCTGTCCTGTTCAGTGGACCTGCCACTGCATACCTGTTCTGTGAACCCGCCACTGTATACCTGTACTGTTCAGTGAACCCGCCACTGCATACCTGTTCTGTTCAGTGAACCTGCCACTGCATACCTGTTCTGTGAACCTGCCACTGTATACCTGTTCTGTTCAGTGAACCCACCGCATCAGTGCGCATACCTGTGCAGTTAAGTGAACCCACCTACCTACATGAGTGCACGCAGTGTGATATACCACTCCGTGCATACCCGATATGGACAAAACAGGTAGAGGAAGAGGTAGTGCCAGAGCCAGAGGAAGGCTACCCGGCAGGTCTGCGCGAGGTCGTGTAAATGAAATTTCGTGTGGACCTGGCCCACAGTACAGTGCTCGGAAGAAGGCACGTCCCATCACCTCCCAAGATTGTCAGGACGTGGTTGAGTATTTAGCGACACAGAACACCTCATCTTGCTCAGCCACCAGCGCTACTACTAGCACCACTTCCGCTGCATTTGACACTTCGCAAGAATTATTTAGTGTTGAAATCACTGATGCACAGCCATTGTTGTTACAGCCAGATGAATTTTCACCAGCTCATATGTCTGAGTTACGCGGCAACACTATGGATGTAACGTGTAAGGAGGATGAAGGACCTACTGATGGTGCATGTTTGGATTTGTCTGAGGCAAGCGAAGCTGGGCAGGATGACTACGATGATGACGATGATAGGGATCCTCTGTATGTTCCCAATAGAGGAGATGAAGAGGGGGACAGTTCAGAGGGGGAGTCAGAGAGTAGTGGGAGGAGAGAAGTTGCTGAAAGAAGCTGGGGCAGCTCTTCGTCAGAAACAGCTGGTGGCAGTGTCCGGCACCATGTATCGCCACCTATGTACAGCCAGCCAACTTGCCCTTCAGCATCAGCTGCTGAGGTCCCCATAGTGCCCACATCCCAGGGTGGCTCAGCGGTGTGGAAATTTTTTAATGTGTGTGCCTCAGATCGGAGCAAAGCCATCTGTTCGCTCTGCCAACAAAAATTGAGCCGTGAAAAGGCCAACACTCACGTAGGGACAAGTGCCTTAGGAAGGCACCTGGAGAAAAGGCACAAACAGCAATGGGATGGCCACCTGAGCAAAAGCAGCAGCAGCACACAAAAGAAAAGTCACCCTCCTTCTCCTCTTCCTCCTTCAGGTGCATCATCTGCTTCTGCTGCTTTCTCCCTTCCACCTTCACAGGCACCCTCCTCCACTCCGCCTCTGCCCTTGAGCGGTTCCTGCTCCTCTGCCCACAGCAGCAGTCAGGTGTCTGTGAAGGAAATGTTTGAGCGGAAGAAGCCAATTTCGGCCAGTCACCCCCTTGCCCGGCGTCTGACAGCTGGCGTGGCGGAACTGTTAGCTCGCCAGCTGTTACCATACCGGCTGGTGGACTCTGAGGCCTTCCGTAAATTTGTGGCCATCGGAACACCGCAGTGGAAGATGCCAGGCCGCACTTATTTTTCGAGAAAGGCCATACCCCAACTGCACCGTGAAGTTGAGAGGCAAGTGGTGTCATCTCTTGCGAAGAGCGTTGGGTCAAGGGTACACCTGACCACGGATGCGTGGTCTGCCAAGCACGGGCAGGGCCGCTACATTACGTACACAGCCCATTGGGTCAACCTGGTGGTGAACGATGGCAAGCAGGGCGCAGCGGACCAAATTGTGACACCTCCACGGCTTGCAGGCAGGCCTCCTACCACCTCCTCTCCTCCTGCTACATGCTCTTCGCTGTCCTCCTCCTCCTTGGCTGAGTGGCAGTTCTCTCCAGCTACACAGCCCCAGCTCCGCAGGGCCTATGCTGCATGCCAGGTACGACGGTGTCACACCATCTTAGACATGTCTTGTCTCAAAGCGGAGAGTCACACTGGAGCAGCTCTCCTGGCTGCTCTTAAGAAACAGGTGGATGAGTGGCTGACCCCGCACCACCTGGAGATAGGCAACGTGGTGTGCGACAACGGCAGCAATCTGCTTGCCGCTTTGCATATGGGGAAGCTGACACACATACCCTGCATGGCACATGTCATGAATCTAGTTGTTCAAAGATTTGTGGCAAAGTACCCTGGCTTAGCGGATGTCCTGAAGCAGGCCAGGAAGGTCTGTGGGCATTTAAGACGTCTTACACAGCCATGGCACGCTTTGCGGAAATTCAGCGGAAAAACAACATGCCAGTGAGACGCCTCATTTGCGATAGCCCGACTCGCTGGAATTCGACCCTGCTCATGTTCTCCCGCCTGCTAGAACAGAAGAAAGCCGTCACCCACTACCTCTACGACTACAGTAGAATGAAACAGTCTGGGAAGATGGGGATGTTCTGGCCCGACAACTGGACACTGATGGAAAATGCATGCAGGCTCATGCGGCCGTTTGAGGAGGTGACCAACCTGGTGAGCCGCAGTGAGGGCACCATCAGCGACTTAATTCCCTACGCTTACTTCTTGGAGCGTGCTGTGCATAGAGTGGCGGATGAAGCTGCGAATGAGCGTGACTAGGAACCGTTACGGCAGGAACAGGCATGGGACCAATTTTCATCAGACCCAGCTGTTTCCTCAACACCTGCGGCAGCACAGAGGGGGGAGGAGGAGGAAGAAGAGAAGTCGTGTGCAGAAGATGAGTCAGACTCAGAGGATGATGAGCAAGGTGTTTCTTTGGGGGAGGAGGAGGAGGAGGGGACGGCGGCAGGAGAACACCCGCAGCAGGCGTCGCCGGGGGCTTGTGCTGCTCAACCTTCCCGTGGTATTGTTCGCGGCTGGGGGGAGGAGGTTGACTTACGTGACGTCACTGAGGAAGAGCAAGAGGAGATGGAGGGTACTGGATCCGACTTTGTGCAGATGTCGTCTTTTATACTGTCCTGCCTGTTGAGGGACCCCCGTATAAAAAACCTCAAGGGGAATGAGCTGTACTGGGTGGCAACACTACTAGACCCTCGGTACAGGCACAAAGTGGCGGACCTGTTACCAACTCACCTGAAGGTGGAAAGGATGCAGCACATGCAGAACCAGCTGTCAACTATGCTTTACAATGCCTTTAAGGGTGATGTGACAGCACAACGCCAGCAAGGTACCACTGCCACTATTCCTCCTCCCGTGTCCACGCAGTCAAAGACAGGACACTCCAGCGATCTCATGGTGATGTCGGACATGCGGACGTTCTTTAGTCCAACGCCTCGCCGTAGCCCTTCCGGATCCACCCTCCACCAACGCCTGGAACGGCAGGTAGCCGACTACCTGGCCTTAAGTGTGGATGTAGACACTGCTGTGAACAGCGATGAGGAACCCTTGAACTACTGGGTGCGCAGGCTTGACCTGTGGCCAGAGCTGTCCCAATTTGCCATCCAACTTCTCTCCTGCCCTGCCGCAAGCGTCCTGTCAGAAAGGACCTTCAGCGCAGCTGGAGGCATTGTCACTGAGAAGAGAAGTCGCCTAAGTCACAAAAGTGTTAAGTACCTCACCTTTATCAAAATGAATGAGGCATGGATCCCGGAGGGCTGCTGCTCGCCCCAAGACTAAGTCAGTCCCCGCACACACAGCATCTCTGCCTGCACGCCGTGTGACTGGCTGCCTGGCCTGCCCCAAGAAGACTAAGTCGCTCCCAGTCCCTCCACACAGCATGTCTGCCTGCAGGCCGCTTGACTACCTTCTCCGCCACCACCAACAGGGTCCGGGACTCCAGGCGGATTGCTGAATTTTTTAGGCCGCTGCTAGCAGCGGCCGCTGTAATAATTTTTCTGGTGCGTGTACATGACTGCCTAATTTTTCTGGCTGCACTGCGGGCAGCTGCAACAACAAAAGAAAAGGCATGTACATGCGTCCATTCCCCTTCGTGATCATTACCTTTCCGTGGTGAAGGGGCTTGCGTATCACAATGAAGCAATGACCGGCGCCTAGATGAGTGTCTCGGGGGGCACACAAAAGATAATAAGGTCGTTGCTTCATTGTAGTCAGACCAAATTTGATCAGCTGGACAGTCACTGTTCTGTCATTCAGCTACATCAGCCAGGCGACCATATGGGCTGTAAAGCCACCAAAACCTGCACTCTCGCCATGGTGCGCACCAGTCCAGCACGGCCGTCACTACACAAACAGCTGTTTGCGGTGCGTTACACGGTGAGTTTGGTGTGTCAGTGTGAAGCAGTACCTTAATTACACTACCTGATTGATGTATACACATGCAAGATGTTTTAAAGCACTTTAGGCCTGTCATTTAGCATTCAATGTGATTTCTGCCCTTAAAACGCTGCTTTGCGTCAAATCCAGATTTTTCCCGGGGACTTTTGGCGTGTATCCCACTCCGCCATGCCCCCCTCCAGGTGTTAGACCCCTTGAAACATCTTTTCCATCACTTTTGTGGCCAGCATAATTTTTTTTTTTCAAAGTTCGCATCCCCATTGAAGTCTATTGCGGTTTGCGAACTTTAACGCGAACCGAACGTTACGCGAAAGTTCGCGAACCCGGTTCGCGAACCTAAAATCGGAGGTTCGGCCCAACTCTAGCCAGCATACGTGTTTCTAGTTTTCAAAGTTCGCCTCCCCATTGAAGTCTATTGTGGTTCCCAAAAGTTCGCGCGAACCGAACTTTCGCTAATCTCTAATTGCCAGTTCAGTGGCCACAGCTCACCTCCAGGCTATCGTTGTGAGTCTGTGGCTTCCGGCACAAGGGCTACGGTAAAATGGCGTCCAAAGCCCAGCACTAAAGTCTATTTGTGTCTTCAGTGCAGGGCATCGGCACCATTTTCCCGTAGCCCTCCTCTACCTGTCAGCACAGTAGATTTGCAACAGTACCTGCTTCAATGAAAATTGGGGAGCGACATTGGAGGTCGAGAGTCACATGCTAGGTGAGTAGACTGTTTCTATTTTGAGGTGCAGGGACATTAGAGACACCATCTTGGGGAAGGGAGGTGGATGGGACACACTGAAATAACATTTAAGGGAACCCTGCCTAATGTAATTTCTTGGGGGACGGACGGGACGCATGGTAATAACATTAAATGGGAACCCTGCAAAATGTGTTTTTTTAAGGGGGGAAATGTTGCCTCATGTTTTTATGTGTATTTTTGTGGGGAAATCATGCCAACGGGTGTGTATTTTGTATGAAACACTGCCGCATTACATGTATTTTATGGAAAAAATGCTGCCACAATATGTGTATTTTATGGGGTAACACCTCCATATGATGTGTATTTTGGGGTAATTGCTGCCACATTATGTGTACTTTGGAGGAATTGTTGCAGAATTATATGTCTTGCTGTCTGAGGGGGTCTGCGTGATTTCCCTGGGCCTGTGTTGTTTGGTGGCAAAGAGGTCTAGCTGCTGTCATTTTCTGTTTGTGGGTGGGAACGTTGTCTACTTACCATTAGGGTTACTTTGCCAAAGTGTGTTTAGGGAGAAAACTCGGACCGCTGTCTATGCGTTACACTGTTACATTACAGTTAGCTCCGCCCATATCCTGTCATGGCCACACCCATTTTGGTTCACTGCTATTCTGATCTGGCCCTTCGGTCAAACTTGAGAACCCGATGTGGCCCTCGAGAGAAAAAGTTTGCCCACCACTGGGCTAGAGAGAGTACCGATATTTCAAAATTCTGTTGCTGACAGCTTCTAAGGGGAAAACGGAGAATTAAAAAAGTTAAAATAAACATTATTCCTATTCATGCTCAGTCCAGTGACACTTAAAAGGACTCCCGCGGCGACGAGTATAATCTATGTTTACTTACCTGGAGCTTCTTCCAGCCCCTAGCAGCTATTTCAGTCCTTCACCACAGCCCTGATCCTGCTCTAAATGATCGGCGACCTGCCGGTGGGTCGTCTCTTCTGTGCCTGCGTGGGGACTTGTGCCCGCCTATCTATGTCATCTGGCGCGTACAGTGCCTGTGCTCAACTCAGAAATACCAACTCGGCGCCGAGTGGCGGCTCTGTACGGGGGCGGCCAGCGGGACACCGAGGACGACTGGAGCTGCGGCGAGGGACTGAAATGGCTGCTAAGGGCTGGAAGAAGCCTCAGGTTAGTAAACATAGATTATACTCGTTCACCTCAGGAGTCCTTTAAGGAGACGTCCTTTAAACTTTTGTCCACCACGCACAAGTTATCTTACGTGAGACGGTGTTCGGTTAGTGCTGCTGGAGGGTATTATGGGGTTAATGTATGACCTGCATGACTTTGCACATGCTCAGTTGCATTTGTATGCTATTTTGATGGGTATGCTGAAATGTTGGAACACCGGCTTTATTCGCCCTACCTCCTCCTTCCAGCCAGCCGTCAAGTGCAGAGTAGCGCAGGGAGAGCTTGCTTCAATTCGATATTTAACTGATCCGGGCACTGGATCGGGTCTCTTTATTGCACTGCTATGAGTCAATACAGGTGCTCTTTATGAGGTGTTGGAGATGTGACGTAGTGAAGGAGGAATAAAGAAGGAGGAATAAAAATGATTTACAAAGATGATCTTTAACTTAACTTTAATCAAGCAGAGCAGTAAAAAGCCACACATCATAAGGATTATTATTTCACTGTCTTATTAAAGCAAAGCCAAGTACTGACAGATGTAAAAGTGTCCTGTCCCCACCGCAGACGACGGTTACACACTGGCCTGAGGTAACATTCGTGCCTCTGAGCCCTCATGCAGTCTGTTTGCTGGCCGTTCTTTCTGTTTGTGTTAGACGGATGACATAAATCCCCCATAGGATTCTGGGAAGCCAGAGAGGAAGTCGGAGAATGTCTGAAATACTTTCCACTGACTGCCCCATGATCCATGTATGAATATCTCCCTTCCTTCTCTGTGATGCTGAGGAGCGTTGTATGCCCAGCTGTCCTGTATGAAAGGGGCCATTGTAGCACCTGTAGCAGAGCAGGAGGACTGGGCTTGTGCAAGGTTTTTTTTTTCATCTTGCTAGCATCTTGTTAAAGGGGAACTTTGGCCTAAACAAACATACTGTCATCAAGTTACATTAGTTATGTTAATTAGAATAAATAGGTAATATAATCTCTTGCCCACCCTGTTTTAAAAGAACAGGCAAATGTTTGTGATTCATGGGTGCCGCCATCTTTGTCATGGGGGCAGCCATCTTTTTGGTTGAAAGGAGGTGACAAGGAGCAGGAGACACAGTTCCAACTGTCCTGTGTCCTGATTACCCCTCCTAGCTGCACACGCTAGGCTTCAAATGTCAAGATCAAAATGTAAAAAAAAAAAATTGCACCAAAACAGCAGAACGAGAACAACAACATCAGAAATCCCATCATGCTTTGCACAGCATCAGGGGAAAAAAGCCCGGGCAGTTTTCTTCTGTGCAGCTAAAAAAGGAGGCTTGTATAAGAGAAACAAAGTTCTGATGCTGTGAAACTGTTAAAGAAACACCAAGTGTCAGGCATGGACTTACCCCCACTGCGGCTAGCAGCATGAACGCCGCTCTCGGGGCGGACGTCACCGGGACTCCGAACTTCCGGTCCGTCTCGGCTGCCAGCGCCGCCGGCCAGCGTTCCAGCCGCATGTCGTCACAGCAGAGCAGGGCAACACGCTCACGCACGGAGCGTCATGCCCTTTATGCTCTAAGGAGGAGGCCTTCCTGATCAGCCTTGCTGAGTCACTCCCGCCCCCTTTCTGACATCATCTGGGGGGTGGGGGTTGCTGGGTTGACAGCCTGCATTTAAGCAGCAGACTGCCAGTGCTTCTTGTCCGCTGTAACGATCACACTCCTGTGTTAGCTCTCGGATCCACAGTATACTTATATATTGGTTACGCCAATATATAAGTACTGGAAGAAATATACCATTGTATTTACCTGTGCCTTTGACCTTTTGCCTGTTCTTGACCTCGAATTTTCTCTTGATCCTTTTGTACCGCTGCCTATCTGATTTACCGTTGCCAACCTTGCTGTGCCCTCGTTTATTCTCTTGCCTATTGTCTCTGTACCTCGTATCTCTGATCTCTGTTGCCGAACCTTGCTTGTCGACCATCCCCGCTAGCGGGCCCGTGCCGCTGGACGGAAGTCCGTGCTCTGTGGGCCCTCGTCACAGAGCAATACGCTATTACTGTGTGCACCAATCACTACACACTATTTGGGTGGATAGAGGTTAGTTAGTATATCGGATTATCGGTGAGACTGCAGATCACTTATAATCGGGTATATATCTGTGTTTCCGGCGATACTGCAGATCACCGGTAATCAGATACTCTCTGTCCTCACCGATTGTTACAGAACGTGACAGTACAGCGGACCATACAATATGGAAGCTCTGGTCCAGCAGGTTAATACTCTGACGACAGTCGTTACTCAATTGAGCCAGACCGTTAAAGACCAGCAGGTCCAGCTCAACCGACTAGCAGAGGTTGTGCAAAACTTGCAGGCGCCAGTTATTCCCGCTCCTATATTACCTGTCGAACCTAAAATGCCGTTGCCCATACCGTTTTCAGGGGAACGTTCTGATTTCCGTAATTTCCGGGATCGTTGTCAGTCATATTTTCTGATGCGTCCCACTTCCTCTGGTTCTGAATTACAACGGGTCACGCTCATAAAGACCCTCCTACAGGGCGATTCGCAGACCTGGGCCTACAGTTTACCCTTAGGTCATGAGGCCCTTACCTCTGTTAAGAAATTTTTTGAAGCCATGGCGGTCGTATATGACGATCCAGATATTTCCGCCACGGCTGAGAGAAAACTAAAAAGACTCAGACAGGGTCAGAACTCTGTTGAGACTTATGCTGCGGAATTCCGCAAATGGTCATTCTCCACCAGGTGGGAGGCACAGTCTCTTCTGGATAGGTTCCTGACGGGGTTGGCTGACTCCGTGTCGGAGTTGATGTTAAGTCACCCTGAACCCAGAACCTTGGATGAGGCCATAAGTCTTGCAATTAAGATAGACCGCAGGGTACGCTTTCACAGGTCGGCCAGACAGCGACCCATCATGCGGTTTCAGCCTACCACGAGTCTTCCTAGTTCCACTTCCACTGACGAGCCCATGCAGTTGGGCCACTCCAAACTATCTGAGACAGAGAAATTAAGAAGGAGGAAGGAGGGTCTGTGCCTATATTGTGGGGAGAAAGGTCATATCGCGTCCGTTTGTACCAGGAAGGCGGAAAACTTCTCCGCCTAGGGTTAGTCGGGGGTACTACCCTAGGCGAGAATTCTGTACCTCCCAGAGATAAGGTCTTATTACCCATTTCCATTTCTTGGGACAAACAAGACAAGTTACTGCAGGCTTTTATTGACACGGGCGCTGCAGCCAATTTCATGGATTCAAATCTGGCACTTAAGTTAGGCATACCGATCATCCCTTTAGAAAAACGTATCATAGTCACCGCCATTGACGATTCACCATTACAGGATAGTCAACCTGTCTCTGTCACACCTGAGTTAACTTGTACCGTGGGGGTTTTACACTGCGAAAAGCTACGATTTTATCTCATTAGAATGCCGTCTTGCTCTATTATTCTGGGCTTGCCCTGGTTACGTTTGCATTCTCCACAGATTGATTGGGCTTCTGGGCAGTTGCTGTCCTGGTCATCTTACTGTCAGAAGCACTGTATATCTAACGTCTACTACTCACCTAGTTCTTCAGGGTCTTCCTCAGCATTACGTATCTTATGCCGATGTGTTTAGTCCACGGTCTGCTGATTCACTACCACCTCACAGACCGTATGACTGCCCCATTGAGCTCAGACCTGGGACCATGCCCCCCAGGGGTCATCTTTATAACCTCACTGGCCCCGAGAAAGTGGCCATGAGGGAATACATCCGGGAAAACTTAGACAAAGGGTTCATCCGCCCCTCCAGGTCACCCGCTGGGGCAGGGTTCTTCTTTGTGAAGAAAAAAGATGGTGGTCTGCGTCCCTGCATCGACTACAGAGCTCTCAACGCCATCACGATTAAAAACCGTTACCCGCTTCCTCTGATTGATGATCTCTTTACTCAGGTCACAGGTGCCCAGATATTTACTAAGTTAGATCTCAGGGGAGCTTACAATCTGGTCAGGATTAGACAGGGTGACGAATGGAAGACAGCGTTCGAATATCTGGTCATGCCTTTTGGTCTGTGTAATGCCCCCGCTGTCTTCCAAGAGCTGGTTAATGATATTTTCAGGGATGTAGTGGGGAGATTTGTGGCTGTTTATTTGGATGACATCCTGATCTTTTCTCATAATATCAAAGAACATAGGTCGCAGGTTCAGTATGTGTTGCGTAAATTACGCGAAAATTCATTATATGCCAAATTGGAGAAATGTTTGTTTGAGGTCACTGAGGTTCCATTTCTAGGTTATATGATCTCCAGTTCCGGGTTATCAATGGATAACAGCAAAGTCGCGGCAGTTTTGAACTGGCCTCAACCGGTTGGTCTGAAGGCTTTACAACGATTTTTGGGTTTTTCTAATTATTACAGGAAATTCATAAAAGGGTATGCCTCTCTGATAGCTCCTCTTACTGACATGACGAAAAGAGGGGCTAATACTATCAACTGGTCTTCTGAGGCCATCTCTGCGTTCCAAAGCCTAAAATCAGCCTTCTGTTCCGCCCCCATTCTGCACCATGTCGATTCTTCCAGGCCATTTATCGTGGAGGTAGACGCATCTGAGATTGGTGTTGGGGCAGTCTTGTCGCAGTACTCCGGGTCACAAGGGAGACTTCATCCCTGTGCTTTCTTCTCAAAAAAAATTTCTGAGGCGGAAAGGAATTATGATATCGGGAACAGGGAGTTGCTGGCAGTAAAGTTGGCTTTTGAGGAATGGCGACACTGGCTTGAGGGAGCGGAACATGTGATCACAGTTTATACGGACCATAAGAACCTGGAGTATCTGAAAGGGGCTAAGAGATTAAATCCTAGGCAGGCACGTTGGTCTTTGTTCTTTTCTAGGTTTGACTTCATTATCACGTTCAAACCTGGAAGTAAAAATATCAAGGCAGATGCTCTTTCCCGATGCTTTGACATAGAATCAGTACTACCCTCTGAACCAGATCCAATTTTATCTGAGAAAGTTGTGTTAGCCAGTATAGACTCAAGTGAGGATCTTGCTTCTGCCCTTCTTCCTCATCAACCGGACAGTCCGGCAGGGAAACCTCCTGAGCTTATGTTTGTGCCTTTACAGTTCAGATTACAGGTACTGCAGCTTTTTCATTCGTCTAAACTAGCGGGTCATCCTGGAGTAGCCAGAACCAAAGAGTTGTTGTCTAGAAGTGTCTGGTGGCCCACTTGGAGGAGTGATGCCGAGGAGTTTGTTGTCTCTTGTGCAGTATGCTCACGGAGCAAATCCTCACGAGTATCTCCGGTGGGTACCCTCCAGCCTCTACCCATACCCTCCGAGCCCTGGACTCATATATCCATGGATTTCGTGGGAGAATTGCCTCCTTCGGATGGTAATACGGTGATTTGGGTTATTGTTGATCGATTTTCTAAGATGGCTCATTTCGTGCCTTTGAGGAAATTTCCCTCTGCTAAAGAACTGGCAGATCTTTTTGTGATCCACGTTCTTCGCCTTCATGGGGTTCCTGAGAACATAGTGTCTGACAGGGGGGTGCAGTTTGTCTCAGAATTCTGGAAGGAATTTTGTAGGGTACTGGGGATCACCCTCTCGTTTTCGTCCGGTTTTCACCCCCAGACCAATGGTCAGACAGAGAGGGTGAACCAGTCACTGGAACAGTATCTCCGGTGTTATGTGGCAGACAATCAAACGGAATGGGTCCAATACTTACCATATTCCGAATTCGCCCATAACAATCTTCGGAGCTCTTCCTCTGGGTTTTCACCTTTTCAGATTGTTAATGGAAGATCTCCAAGGTTTTCTCCCCTTCCTGTCGGTACTTCCTCTTTTCCTGCCCTGGAAGCCTGGCAGGAGACGCTAAGATCTCTTTGGAAGGAGGTAAACGCTAATTTGAAAAAAACAGTTTCTCTCCAGAAACGACAGGCTGACCGAAGGCGTTCACCCGAGTGGGAGTTCTCTCCCGGAGATCTTGTCTGGATCTCTACTCGGCATATCGCCTTGCGGCAGCCATCAGCGAACCTTGGGCCTAAATTTATAGGTCCATATCCTATAGCCAAAAAGGTCAATAGAGTATCTTATCAGGTAACGTTACCCCAATCTATGCGTGGGGTAAGAACGTTTCATGTGTCTTTGCTAAAGCCCGCGGTACATGTGGACTCTTGCCCTCCCCCCGTTATTGTGGACGGCGAACCTGAGTATGAAATCGAGAGAATTCTGGATTCTCGTTTTGTTCGGAATTCTCTCCAGTATCTGGTTCATTGGAGAGGATATGGTCCTGAGGAGAGGTCCTGGGTACCAGCACATCGATTCCACGCACAGGAACTCATACAGGAGTTTCACGACTTTCATCCTGATAGGCCTTCATTGGCGCGTTCGGAGACCACGCCTCAGGGGAGGGGTAATGTCAGGCATGGACTTACCCCCACTGCGGCTAGCAGCATGAACGCCGCTCTCGGGGCGGACGTCACCGGGACTCCGAACTTCCGATCCGTCTCGGCTGCCAGCGCCGCCGGCCAGCGTTCCAGCCGCATGTCGTCACAGCAGAGCAGGGCAACACGCTCACGCACGGAGCGTCATGCCCTTTATGCTCTAAGGAGGAGGCTTTCCTGATCAGCCTTGCTGAGTCACTCCCGCCCCCTTTCTGACATCATCTGGGGGGTGGGGGTTGCTGGGTTGACAGCCTGCATTTAAGCAGCAGACTGCCAGTGCTTCTTGTCCGCTGTAGCGATCACACTCCTGTGTTAGCTCTCGGATCCACAGTATACTTATATATTGGTTACGCCAATATATAAGTACTGGAAGAAATATACCATTGTATTTACCTGTGCCTTTGACCTTTTGCCTGTTCTTGACCTCGAATTTTCTCTTGATCCTTTTGTACCGCTGCCTATCTGATTTACCGTTGCCAACCTTGCTGTGCCCTCGTTTATTCTCTTGCCTATTGTCTCTGTACCTCGTATCTCTGATCTCTGTTGCCGAACCTTGCTTGTCGATCATCCCCGCTAGCGGGCCCGTGCCGCTGGACGGAAGTCCGTGCTCTGTGGGCCCTCGTCACAGAGCAATACGCTATTACTGTGTGCACCAATCACTACACACTATTTGGGTGGATAGAGGTTAGTTAGTATATCGGATTATCGGTGAGACTGCAGATCACTTATAATCGGGTATATATCTGTGTTTCCGGCGATACTGCAGATCACCGGTAATCAGATACTCTCTGTCCTCACCGATTGTTACAGAACGTGACACCAAGCCTTTTCAGTGCTGCTGAGTCGATTTTTAGTCTGGAGGTTCACTTTAAAACCAGTAATGAAAACGGAAAAAGGTGACGTGGCTTACCACAATGACGAGTCTCATTCGACAAAAAGAGTTTATTGAGCACAGGCAACGTGTTTCACGCAGGGCTGTGGAGTCGGTACAAAAATCTTCTGATTCCTCAGTTTATTAAACCACAGACTCCGACTCCAACTCCGACTCAAAATGGCTCAGACTCCTCGACTCTGACTCCAACTCCGACTCCACAGCCCTGGTTTCATGGGTCCAAGCCTGCTTCCTCAGGCTAATAAAAGTGCCGGAATGTAGATAGCCATACGTATAGCATTGAGCGCCTCTCTCTATTTTATCCACACCAGGGCACCTCTTTACCCTTTTTTTATACACCATTAACGACGTTTTATCCACACCTGGGCACTTATTGTGCATACATACCCCCCAACACATTGTAGTTGGAGGGCTCAAGTCTGGCCTCACATGGTGAATACCAGTGTGATAGCCAGTTTTTTTCTACCAAGGAGAGCCACCGTATCCAGTCCTGTCTGGACTCCCCGAGTGGAGTTGAGTTGATTGTCTACCCCCTGCTTCAAGCAGTTGGTTGCCCCTGCTGCAACCAACCTTTGTGAGGAGCCCTTTTTGTCTATTACTTTCAGTTTCTGACAACTAATATACTAAGCTAAAATGTAGAGAAACCGAGAGCCCAATATAGTGTAGTATGTTAAAACATAAACGAAGTAAGGCAAATCAGTGAGAAGAATATACTCACAAACGTGGGTTACCACACAGGCAACCACTGTATAAGCAGGTGAGGAGATTAGACCTGTCCTCACTCAGGGCTAAGAAGTCGCTCTCTGTAGATGAGAAAAAGGGGTAGATCACCCCTCCACCAGGGGTGGACACGGTATAGCAGTAGGAGAACAGAGGCGCCAGCAGGATAAAAGTGGATAAAGCCTTTAAAATTTGCTTGGAGGAATTGGTGGACTTACCTTCATAAAGCAGACAGGATAGACTGTCTGAAAAGTAGCAATCACATTTATTATATAGTACCCCAAAAGTGCAACGCGTTTCGCAGGCCCAGCCCGCTACATCAGGCAATAAACGTGGAGACAAAACAGAATTCCAGTAATAGCAGGTGTAGCACTACACCTGCTATTGCTGGGATTCTGTTTTGTTCCCACGTTTATTGCCTGATGAAGCGGGCTGGGCCTGCGAAACGCGTTGCACTTTTGGGGTACTATATAATAAATGTGATTGCTACTTTTCAGACAGTCTTTCGTGTCTGCTTTATGGAGGTAAGTCCACCACTTCCTCCAAGCAAATTTTAAAGGCTTTATCCACTTTTATCCTGCTGGCGCCTCTGTTCTCCTACTGCAATATACTAAGCTATTTGGGCTCCCATTTTCTCTGTGTCCTTTTTTTCCTTAGGGTGTCAAGACACCCCATCCCTTGACAAATTGCTAATGGTGTGTCCCAACCATTTCTAATGCAAGTCAATGGCTTGTTATACAAATTTTTGCATCTGAATTTTCTTAAGGGTCATCTGACTGACCTATCATTTCCGAGTCTCGGTAATGCAGTATTATTCTGTGGCATTCTTATTTCCCGTATACTGATTTCCGCTGCTGAAAGCCAGAAATTGGAATTCTGCAGAATTCAGAAGCTCCTCCTTACTCTGTACTCAGGGAGATGTGAGCTGTACTCAAAAATCTGTAAATGTTTCAATATCTTTTTATGAAAATATTTGAACACCTTGAAAATATATGAACACCAACAGATGCAGCATCGCCTGAATTGAACCTCAGGTTTGTACTTTGTAGCACCACAGCTTCCCTTTTCTGTATGAATGAAGTAACATTTGCACTTCTTCTTTCATTGTTGGTACTTCACTTCCTCTACACCTGTTCTGACTGTCCCACAGACAACCACAGCACACCAGGCTGCCTCTAATCAGTGATGGTCAGGCCCGGAATTCACAGCCTACAGGCACCTATGTCCTGGCATCTTAGACTTCACCTTCCATGAACCTACAAACCCCCATCGAACTGCACCGCAAGTGTGCTGGCTAGCCCTGCTGTCACTTCTCCCTTACTTCCCTTGCTTGTTATAGGTAGCTACAGGTGCCCCTTAGCATTAGGCAGGCAGAGGTACTCTCAATATTAAGTAGCTAGTGGTGCCCCCAACAAAAGAGAGATCTGTTTAGTGAAATGCCGAGAGCTGGGTGAGTAACCTCTCATACACATTTACGCTCTGATAGGGGACTCTGCATAGGGAAGGAGGGAGGGAGGCACTAGGGGAGGAGGGGAGTGAGCCACTCTGTCATCATCAGGCGCCTGTAGGCACATACCTACAGTGCCTTATGGTAAATCCAGCCCTGGTGATTTTAGAATACATTATATAAGGAGAAGCTGCCCAGTGAAATAAGGAGGATGCACAGCCATATAAGCGGTGGCGGTTCCAGCTTCAAATTTTTAGGGGGGCACAAAGGGAGGCTGGCTGGAGAGGTCAGTTTGGGTGAACAAAATCGGTGTTTGTATGGTTAGCTTTAGATATTTTTTGCCTAACTCAGGTATTAAGATTAAAGGTGGCCACACACCATACAATTTTTTTAAATATCTGTTCAATTTAAGAATTGCAATCAATTTTTCTGTACTGTAACATTTCAAAAATATGACCAATGTACCACACACCTGTGTTAATTTTTTCCCTAATTATGATAAAAATGATTGGAAACTCTGAGAAAATTTCTACGGTGTGCATATTAACCATTTTTGCCTCGTGGACGTGACTTTCACGTCTAAAAGGCTTCTGGTTTGCTGCTGCGCTCGTTTGCGTGCTCCTGCCCGCAACCGTGCACATGACGCCGCGCTCCCATGCCGCCCTGCCCCCCCCAGGTAGCCCGGAGATCAATGAATGGGAACATAAATAGTTACCTAAGGGTCTGAACTTTTTTAATATGCATGTAAAGAGAGTATGCAACTAATATTTTTTTAATTATAAGCTTGTAAATAGTGATGAATGCAAAACTTAAAAAATGCACCTTTATTTCCAAATAAAATATTGGCGCCATACATTGTGATAGGGACATAATTTAAATGGTGTAATAACCGGGACAAATGGGCAAATAAAATACGTAGGTTTTAATTATGGTAGCATGTATTATTTTGAAACTATAATGGCCGAAAACTGAGAAATAATGATTTTTTTCAGTTTTTTTCTTAATATTCCTGTTAAAATGCATTCAGAAAAAAATAATTCTTAGCAAAATGTACCACCCAAAGAAAGCCTAATTAATGGCGGAAAAAACAAGATATAGGTCAATTCATTGTGATAAGTAGTGATAAAGTTATAGGCGAATAAATGGGAGATGAAAATTGCTCAGATGCATAAGGTGAAAAACGACTGAAGGTTGAAGTGGTTAATAAATTGATCTAATGGTGGCCATACATGGTACAATTTTTTCATACAATCTTACCATTTCTATGTAATAGAAGGGTAAATGAAGTGAATATACTGAAAGGATAATTTATACAGTTCCCTTATTACATAGAAATGGTAAGATTGTATGAAAAAATTGTACCATGTATGGCCACCATAACGCACACCATACATACAATTTTTAGAAAAATTGAAGAAAAATTTCCAGCATAAGATCAGACATGTTGGAAAAAATTTATCAGGCAGGTAAATGTAACAGAAAATTGTATTGTGTATTGTGCATAAGAACGTACAATTAGAAGGATGTCAGAACATACAATCAGGAGGTAGGGAGATTTTTTTTTGCAACTATACGGTAAGTGTCATCCAGATTAGAGTTGTCCCGAACGGTTCGGCCGCAAACTTGATCGCGTGAACATCGGTGGTTCGTGTTCGCGTCGAAACGCGAACTTTATGGCGAGTTCGACCCGCCCCTTTACCACATCATTGGGCTAAACTTTGACCCTCTACATCACAGTCAGCAGACACATGACAGCCAATCAGGCTGCACTCCCTCTGTGACGAACATTACGGAAAGTCATGTGCAAGCGCCAACGATTTTCGTATGGTCGTGCACAATTGCTGTCAGTTTTGTGTAAATGTACAATAGATTTCCTTTTTCCTCTCTTCTTACTGAGAGCAACAGTAACCTTCCCCCACATCCTGTGTCAGGAAAGAATTTCACAAGTGGCCAACTCCCCTGCCGAGAAGCCATTTGGCTACACAGCTCATCTTCCCCCAAAAGAAAAACCAGCTCGAACCAGTAAGTTTAAAAATTCCCTCCAAGCTCATAGCCTCAAACAAAGGAAACGTTAATTTATTAATAATTCAAAATAGGTTTGGCACAGCAAGACAAAAATTACATTTCCTGATATCTAGAAATCAGTTCTATCAGTCACCTAAATTGCAATTTTCCAGCTATCAGGAATCTGTAGAGAAACCACTTTATCCGGCCTGCGTAGAGCGAATGCGACATACTAGGCGTGTATAGCCTCGTTTAATACAGGGTCGCAAGCCGCTTATGAATATAGTCTCGGATTTGCGATGCGCCAATCTGGGGCGGAGTTACACAGAATATTAATAATCGGTATATTTCTTGCTCTGAGTCTGGGGGGCGGCAACCTGCTGATTAGGAGGTAAACCCGCCTTAAACACACCTACTTTCCAGGTAGTGACAGCCCCAAGACTCAGGTCCTATAAAAGTGGGGCGGGACCAAACCTGCCTAGTTCTCCAAATTTCATCGACCAGGGAAGTCCAAGCATGCGTTCCACAGAGAACCGCCGCATGCTGTGATTCAAGGACTTTTAACCTGAATGTCTACTTTTAAAACTGGACTCTTTTTCTTCATTCTTCAAATGGACTGCTCAGCATAACTAAGTAAGAATTTTCTGATTTTATTCCTTTTTATTTTTAAGCTCTGTGTATATATGTTAAGTGGTGTATATAACTGTATGTAATGCATTTTTGTTATTAAACGTTTTAAAAAATCGTTTAGCGGTTATGACCCGTTGCTGAACATACATAATCGTACCTATTCTCTTGAACTCGCTACCCTGTATTTAATCGAAGTATACCTTTATAACCCGCATGCGAGAACCCGGCCCAGATATAACGATCTGACCCAGGTTCCTGCATACTGCTAGGGGTTACTAAAGTGTTCTCCAAGTCCTAGTAATTACAGTAGCGGGCTGTGTAACTCGCTTGGTGGCAGATCTTTGAATTGTATGTGTGTTGTGAATCCGTTGGTATCCGAACGCTCCCTTCGCGAGTCAGTTCATCAAATTGCGAACGCGGGTTACCCTTCGTGATGAACAAATGACCGTGTGAGAGGATTTCTGACGCTGATCGATTTACCCCATCCGCAGACCGGCCTTGCGGTCTGTGACATTTGGTGGCAGCGGTGGGATTTGTGTATGTTCAGAACATTAACGGCAACGTTATTTGATTAACCTGCCAGAACAGATCAAAAATCTGTGGTCGATAACCGGTGCATTACCATTTATATAGACTAAACGTGTAGCACAGAGCCCCCCCCCCCCCCCAATCTCTTTTGCTATCCTATCTTTTATTTGGCAACCATGGCTGAGGCAGCAAGATACAAGAAAATGGCAGTGCCAGACCTAGTGAACTTGTGCGAAGAAAAAGGCATTGTGACTTATAGGAAAAAGAGAGCGCAATTGATCGAGGACTTGTTGCGACTGAATACCCAGCCAGAGCAGATGCTGGGAGAGCACACTCCTGGTTCAGACGGTGCTGTAACTGGGGCAGAGGGAAGTGAGCGGTTGCAGCAAAGTAACCCACTTCCAGACCCAGAGGAAAACGGGACAGCGTCTGAACCGATCGCTTTAAATGCTGAGGAGCATGGTGGCCGGCAGGAGCCCGCCCATGCCAACGTTCCTGTGTTCCTGTGGCTGGAATGCAGCATGCTTTACAAAGACTGGCGGATACAAATCCTGAGCTGTACCTGCAGATTGTCAGAGAAAACGCTGACCGCTCAGAACGCCAGGCGGAACGGGAAGCCTCAGAACGCCGGTGGCTTGCCGAGAGAGAGGCGGCAGAGAGAGAATCCGCCCGCCGACACGAACTTGAAATGGCCAAACTGTGACAGCAAGGCCAAAATCCCTCGCAAAGTGCTCCGGAACCCCGGCCCACAGCAGGCCCGTTTGGGACTCCAAAGTTTAAATTCCCAGAAATGGAGAAGGGAACCGACCCGGACACTTATTTACACTCCTTTGAAAAGACTTGTCGTCAGCATCATCTGCCCCAGGAGCAGTGGGCGAGATATCTGACACCCAACTTGCGGGGCAAAGCGCTTGAGGCGTTTGTGGACTTACCCGCTGAGAAAGACAATGACTATGAGGCGATAAAAGCTGCAATTATCACCAAATACCAGCTGACCCCAGAGGTCTATCGCAAAATGTTTCGCTCCCTGCAGAAAGGCCACTACGACTCTTACACCGACCTGTAGAGTCGCCTGCTGACCGTGTTCAGGCAGTGGTCGCGGGGCCTCAAAAAAGACTCTCACCAAGGTCTGGAGGACCTCATCGTGCAGGAGCAGTTGCTGAACTGCTGCACTCCAGATGTCCAGCAGTTTGTCTTGGAGTGGAAGCCTGACTCCGCCAAAGCTGCCGCAGAACTTGCAGACACTTTTGTGGCCACCCGGGTGCCAGACAGCCGCCAACCTCCAGCCCAGAGCTGGAAAGGGGGGAGACCTATGCAACCCAGCTATCCTCCCCATGCTAACCATGGGAATCAGGTCCCACAGCCACAGATGCCGGATGCTGCACCTGCTACTCATCCGCCTGATGCCACCTATGTTACGAAGTGTTACCACTGTGGACAGCGAGGACACCTCAAGTCTGCCTGCCCCGAGGTGAGGACGCCGTCTCCAGAGCCTAGCGCAGAATTGGCTAGCGCATCCTCTACTGCACACGCCTACCTCGTCATGGGAGCAGCAAATCCTCGACTTTCCAGAAATCGTCAAGTCGTGGAAGTTAACGACCAGATCGCTGTTGGTTTCCGCGACACAGGCGCAGAGCTTACCTTGGTTCGCTCTCATCTTGTAGCCAGGGAGAATTTCCTGCCTAATGAGTGTGTCACACTTGTGGGAGTTGGTGGCACACACGCACAAACATCGCCAAAGCCCTTGTTGTTCTTGATTGGGGAAGGGGGCGCCAGACAAAAGTTGTGGGGGTGACAGATGACATCCCAGTGCCTGTGCTGTTGGGCACCGATCTTGGCACCCTGTGATCCTTTTATGAACCTGTGATCAACACCCCGGATTGCCAGTCTGGACCCACTCAGGTACTGTACAAGCTTGGGGTGGGACAGAGTGAGGCATCCTGGGTAATGGTGCCTAGCTCTCCTAGGGAAGGAGGCAAGGAACAGGTACCTGTTTCTAACGGACAGCTGTCTAATCACTGTTTGTCTGATTCTGAACCTATCACTGTTGTTCCAGATACCTGTGTACATGATGTGAAAAATGAACGTAACTGTGATGTTAATGCCGTACCAGATGTTGCTAATAGTTTTCATGCTGAATCTCCTATTGCTAAAAATGGTTTATGTTTAAGTGTGATTGCCTCTAACCTAAGAGGTAACAGTCTTGTTTTTCCTGGGTCACATCCGTGCAGGGCAGTGGAAGCAGGCCAGGTGTCAGAGCAGGCAGCTGGGGGCCTAGACCTCCCCTCCTGCTATGACAGCCAGAGTGCTCCACCATTGCCTGCTGTTAACAAACAGCTGGTGGAGACAGGCCGTGCCTTCCCGGTCTCACCCTTGCATGTCTTCCCCTTGCAGAAGCAACCCAGTGCAAAACTGCTCAGAGGTCCACCCTCTATCCTTCCTGGAGAAGGGGCAAGCCTCGCCATCCAGGTGAAGGCTAATTCGTTTTTTAAAATGTGCTCTAATGTCCACCTAGGTTGTGCTGACCAAAATGTTGTGCCAAGGTGTAGTCAGTTAGAGCAGGAGAGCAGGGGTATGCTACGCTGCTTCCAGATTCGCAGGCTGACACCCGAGAGTCAGGAAGTGACCCGGATGTCAGCCAACGACTCTCTCCCTTACAGGAAGCGCTACGCAAACCCAGCCAGGCCTTTAGAGGTAAGCCTGTTGGGGTGCATCGCACCGTCCGCAAAGCGGACACTGGGGCACACCGGACCATGAGGCCTTATGCTTCTGGTGAGTTGCCTAAAGGGCAGTCAGAACCCATTCAGTAGCTAAGCGGCGCATAGAGCGGGTCTGGCAGACCCACTCTGGGCGACCGACTGGTAGGGGAGAGATGTGACGAACATTACGGAAAGTCGTGCGCAAGCGCCAACGATTTTCGTATGGTCGTGCACAATTACTGTCAGTTTTGTGTAAATGTACAATAGATGTCCTTTTTCCTCTCTTCTTACTGAGAGCAACAGTAACCTTCCCCCACATCCTGTGTCAGGAAAGAATTTCACAAGTGGCCAACTCCCCTGCCGAGAAGCCATTTGGCTACACAGCTCATCTTCCCCCAAAAGAAAAACCAGCTCGAACCAGTAAGTTTAAAAATTCCCTCCAAGCTCATAGCCTCAAACAAAGGAAACGTTAATTTATTAATAATTCAAAATAGGTTTGGCACAGCAAGACAAAAATTACATTTCCTGATATCTAGAAATCAGTTCTATCAGTCACCTAAATTGCAATTTTCTAGCTATCAGGAATCTGTAGAGAAACCACTTTATCCGGCCTGCGTAGAGCGAATGCGACAGACTAGGCGTGTATAGCCTCGTTTAATACAGGGTCGCAAGCCGCTTATGAATATAGTCTCGGATTTGCGATGCGCCAATCTGGGGCGGAGTTACAGAGATTATTAATAATCGGTACATTTCTTGCTCTGAGTCTGGGGGGCGGCAACCTGTTGATTAGGAGGTAAACCCGCCTTAAACACACCTACTTTCCAGGTAGTGACAGCCCCAAGACTCAGGTCCTATAAAAGTGGGGCGGGACCAAACCTGCCCAGTTCTCCAAATTTCATCGACCAGGGAATTCCAAGCATGCGTTCCACAGAGAACCGCCGCATGCTGTGATTCAAGGACTTTTAACCTGAATGTCTACTTTTAAAACTGGACTCTTTTTCTTCATTCTTCAAATGGACTGCTCAGCATAACTAAGTAAGAATTTTCTGATTTTATTCCTTTTTATTTTTAAGCTCTGTGTATATATGTTAATTGGTGTATATACAGTAACTGTATGTAATGCATTTTTGTTATTAAACGTTTTAAAAAATTGTTTAGCGGTTATGACCTGTTGCTGAACATACACAATCGTACCTATTCTCCTGAACTCGCTACCCTGTGTTTAATCGAAGTATACCTTTATAACCCGCATGCGAGACCCGGCGCAGATATAACGATCTGACCCAGGTTCCTGCATACTGCTAGGGGTTACTAAAGCGTTCTCCAAGTCCTAGTAATTACAGTAGTGGGCTGTGTAACTCGCTTGGTGGCAGATCTTTGAATTGTATGTGTGTTGTGAATCCGTTGGTATCCGAACGCTCCCTTCGCGAGTCAGTTCATCAAATTGCGAACGCGGGTTATTTTTGTGTGTCTGCCTCAGATGAGCGCAATACCTTCTGTACTATCTGAGATCAAAGATTGAGTCATGGAAAGGCCAAGACCCGCGTAGGGACAACTGCCTTACGAAGGCACATGGTGAAAAAGCATAAACGGCAATGGGAGGAAGACCACCTGAGGAAAAGCATCAAACAAAGGCAAAGCCACCCTCCGCCTCCTCTTCATGAGTCATGGAAAGGCCAAGACCCGCGTAGGGACAACTGCCTTACAAAGGCACATGGTGAAAAAGCATAAACGGCAATGGGAGGAAGACCACCTGAGGAAAAGCATCAAACAAAGGCAAAGCCACCCTCCGCCTCCTCTTCCTCCTTTAGGTGCAGCATCTTCTTCAGCCGCTTTATCCCTTGCACCTTCACAGCCACCCTCCACCACTCCGCCTCTCACCTTGAGTGCTTCCTGCTCCTCTTCCCACAGCAGCAGCCAGGTGTCCGTGTAGGAAATCTTTGAGCGGAAGAAGCCTATGTCTGCCAGTCACCCCCTTGCCCAGCGTCTGACAGCTGGCATGGTGGAACTGTTATCTCGCCAGCTGTTACCATACCGGCTGGTGGACTCTGAGGCCTTCCGAAAATGTGTGGCGATTCGGACATCACAGTAGAAGACACCAGGCCGCAATTACTGTTCTCAAACTGTACCATGATGTAGAAAGGCAAGTGGTTTCATCTCTGGCACACAGCATTGGGTCAAGGGTCCATCTAACCACGGATGCCTGGTCTGCCGAGCACGGTCAGGGCAGGTACATTACTTATACAGCACATTGGGTCAACCTGGTGACCGCCGGCAAGAAGGGAGTACGTGGCTGTGTAGCGGACCTAGTTGTGACACCTCCGCGGCTTGCAGACAGGCCTGCTGCCACCTCCTCTCCTTCTCCTCCTTCTACATCCTCTCCAACTACACACCTCCAGCTCTCCAGGGCCTATGCTGCATGCCAGGTACGACAGTGTCACACCATCTTGGACATGTCTTGCCTCAAAGCCCAGAGTCACACCGGAGCAGCTCTACTGGCCGCTCTGAACAAACAGGTGGATCAGTGGCTGACCCCGCACCAACTGGAGATCGGCAACATGGTGTGTGACAACGGCAGCAATCTCATTTCGGCTTTGAGTTTGGGAAAGTTGACACATGTACCCTGCATGGCACATGTGCTCAATCTCATGATACAAAGATTTGTGTGCAAGTACCCAGGCTTACAGGAGGTCCTGAAGCAGTCCAGGAAGGTGTGTGGGCATTTCAGGCGGTCCTACACGGGCATGGCGCGCTTGGTTGATATTCATCGGAGAAACAACTTCCCGGTGAGGCGCTTGATTTGCGATAGACTGACTCGCTGGAATTCAACGCTCCTGATGTTTGACCGCCTGCTACAACAGGAGAAAGCCGTAAAACAGTATCTGTACAACTACAGTGAAAGGACATGCTCTGGGGAGCTGGGGATGTTATGGCCGAAGTATTGGGCACTCATGCGTAATGCCTGCAGGCTAATGCGTCCGTTTGAGGAGGTGACAAACCTGGTGAGACGCAGTGAAGGCACCATCAGTGACTTGATCCCATATGCTTTCTTCCTGGAGTGTGCCGTGCGTAGAGTGGTGGATAAAGCTGTAGAGGAGCGTGACCAGGAACAGGAGGAGGAGGAAGAGTTTTTGGAAACATCACCTGCGGCATCATCAACACCTGCGGCATCACAGAAGAGGGGAGGAGGAGGAGGAGTAGTCAGATGAGGAAAGTGTTTTTTTTGAGGTGGAGGCGGAAGAACAACCGCAGCAGGCGTCGCAGGGGGCTTCTGCTGCTCACCTTTCCCGTGGTATTGTTCGTGGCTGGGGGGAGGAGGAGAATTTACCTGACATCACTGAGGAAGAGCAAGATGAGATGGCTAGTTTGGCGGCATCTGACTTTGTGCAGATGGCGTCCTTCCTGCTGTCCAGCCTGTTGAGGGACCCCCGTATTATTGGGTGGCAACACTACTAGACCCTCGGTATAAGCACAAAGTGGCAGAGATGTTTCCAAATCACCAGAAGGCAGAAAGGATGCAGAACTTGCAGAACAGGCTAGCAACTATGCTTTACAGTGCGTTTAAGGGTGAAGTCACAGCAAAACGGAATAAAGGTGCCACTGCCAGTAATCTTCCTCCTCCTCCCACATCCATGCAGGCAAGGACAGGACGCTCTAGCAATCTCATGGTGATGTCGGACATGCGGACATTCTTTACTCCAATGCCTCGCCTTAGCCATTCCAGATCCACCCTCCACCAACGCCTCGACCGGCAGGGAGCCGACTACCTGGCCTTAAGTGTAGATGTAGACACCCTAAGCAGCGATGAACTCCTGGACTACTGGGTACGCAGGCTTGACCTGTGGCCAGAGCTGTCCCAATTTGCCATCCAACTTCTGTCTTGCCCTGCCTCAAGCGTCCTGTCAGAAACGACCTTCAGCGCAGCTGGAGGCATTGTCAGTGAGAAGAGAAGTCGCCTAGGTCACAAAAGTGTTTAGTACCTCACCTTTATCAAAATGAATGAGGCATGGATTCCGGGGGGGCTACTGTCTGCCTGAAGACTAAGTCAGTCCCCACACACAGCATCCCTGCCTGCAAGTTGTGTGACTTTCTTCGCCGCCACCACTAACAGGGTCCAGGTCCAGGTCCAGCGGCCGCTATAATAATTGTTTTCTGGTGCGTGTACATGCCTGCCTAATTTTTCTGGTTGCACTTCGGTTGCAACATCAAAACAAAAGGCATGTACATGTGTCAATTCCCAGTTTTCAGATCTTGCCACAGATTCTCGATTGGATTTAGATCTGGACTTTGACTGGGCCATTCTAACATATGGATATGTTTTGTTTTAAACCATTCCATTGTTGCCCTAGCTTTATGTTTAGGGTCGTTGTCCTGCTGGAAGGTGAACCTCCGCCCCAGTCTCAAATCTTTTGCAGACTCCAAGAGGTTTTCTTCCAAGATTGCCCTGTATTTGGCTCCATCCATCTTCCTATCAACTTTGACTAGCTTCCCTGTCCCTGCTGAAGAGAAGCACCCCCAGAGCATGATGCTGCCACCACCATATTTGACAGTCGGGATGGTGTGTTCAGAGTGATGTGCAGTGTTAGTTTTCTGCCACACATAGTGTTTTGCATTTTAGCCAAAAAGTTCAATTTTGGTCTCATCCGACCAGAGCACCTTCTTCCACATGTTTGCTGTGTCCCCCACATGGCTTGTGGCAAACTGCAAACTGGACTTCTTATGCTTTTCTGCCAACAATGGCTTTCTTCTTGTCACTCTTCCATAAGAGCCAACTTTGTGCAGTGCATGAATAATAGTTGTTCTATGGACAGATTCCCCCACCTGAGCTGTAGATCTCTGCAGCTCGTCCAGAGTCACCATAGGCCTCTTGACTGCATTTCTGATTAGCGCTCTCCTTGTTCAGCCTGTGAGTTTAGGTGGACGGCCTTGTCTCGGTAGGTTTACAGTTGTGCCATACTCCTTCCATTTCTGACTGATCGCTTGAACAGTGCTCCGTGAGATGTTCAAGGCTTTGGAAATCTTTTTGTAGCCTAAGCCTGCTTTAAATTTCTCAATTACGTTATCCCTGACCTGTCTGGTGTGTTCTTTGGACTTCATGGTGTTGTTGCTCCCAATATTCTCTTAGACAATCTCTGAGGCCGTCACAGAGCAGCTGTATTTGTACTGACATTAGATTACACAGAGGTGCACTCTATTTAGTCATTAGCACTCATCAGGCACATCTGCCTCCCATCTCTAGTCATAGCAGCAGTCCAGCATCAGGTCTCATTTTCTAAATAAAGCAAGGAATGTAAGTGGTTGCCGACAGGGCTGGATTTCTGGAAAGGCCACATAGGTCCGGGCCCAGGGCGGCTGCTGCCCAATGGGGCAGCTGGACATGAAAGAGGGGTGGTTACATAGGGTAAAGAAGGCTGCAAAGGGAAAAGGAGCTTCTGTCCAGGGGAGCTGTTTATCAAGTAGATGAGCTGTTACACACGGAAGAGGGGGCAGCACATAAAATGGAAGGGGGGCTGCTGCACATGGAATGGGAGCTACAAGACAATTGGCCTAGGGGCGGAAAAAGTATAAAAAAACTGCTCCTTCTTTCCCTACATTCGTTTCCCAGAAACTCCCAAATGTAAGTTTATAGGAGATTTTTTTTTGCCAGCCACTGACAAAAACTAATTCATAGCAGAGTAAACAATTTAGTATGTCCGCTGTCAGAAACATGACTCAGAACTCTACTGTACAAAGGAATGAAGGCTAAAATAAGCACTGAAGGAAGAATCAGGCATTATTAGTCTGTTCGCGGTGTGATTCATGGGTTAATTTAATTTACTCCTTTTATCCACCTAACAGGAAATGATCTCATTGCAGAAGTATTACTCCTGCTGAAAGGTGGGCTACAATTAAAGATGAAAGCTTTTTCTGTTTTATTTTTTATATATTCTCAAACACCTACAATAACTTAATGTTATATAATTAAAAACCGCCTCTGCTTCCACAACCATCCAGCACTTAAATGGAATAAATAACATTTTGTTTATTTATGTAATAGGCCTCTACAGTGGCTTGCAAAAGTATTCGGCCCCCTTGAAGTTTTCCACATTTTGTCACATTACTGACACAAACATGAATCAATTTTATTGGAATTCCATGTGAAAGACCAATACAAAGTGGTGTACACATGAGAAGTGGAACGAAAATCATACATGATTCAAACATTTTTTACAAATAAATAACTGCAAAGTGGGGTGTGTATAAATATTCAGCCCCCTGAGTCAATACTTTGTAGAACCACCTTTTGCTGCAATTACAGCTGCCAGTCTTTTAGGGTATGTCTCTACCAGCTTTGCACATCTAGAGACTGAAATCCTTGCCCATTCTTCTTTGCAAAACAGCTCCAGCTCAGTCAGATTAGATGGACAGCGTTTGTGAACAGCAGTTTTCAGATCTTGCCACAGATTCTCAATTGGATTTAGATCTGGACTTTGACTGATCCATTCTAACACATGGATATGTTTTGTTTTAAACCATTCCATTGTTGCCCTAGCTTTATGTTTAGGGTCGTTGTCCTGCTGGAAGGTGAACCTCCACCCCAGTCTCAAGTCTTTTGCAGACTCCAAGAGGTTTTCTTCCAAGATTGCCCTGTATTTGGCTCCATCCATCTTCCTATCAACTTTGACCAGCTTCCCTGTCCCTGCTGAAGAGAAGCACCCCCAGAGCATGATGCTGCCACCACCATATTTGACAGTCGGGATGGTGTGTTCAGAGTGATGTGCAGTGTTAGTTTTCTGCCACACATAGTGTTTTGCATTTTGGCCAAAAAGTTCCATTTTGGTCTCATCTGACCAGAGCACATTCTTCCACATGTTTGCTGTGTCCCCCACATGGCTTGTGGCAAACTGCAAAGGGGACTTCTTATGCTTTTCTTTTAAAAATGGCATTCTTCTTGCCACTCTTCCATAAAGGCCAACTTTGTGCAGTGCGCGACTAATAGTTGTCCTATGGACAGATTCCCCCACCTGAGCTGTAGATCTCTGCAGCTCATCCAGAGTCACCATAGGCCTCTTGACTGCATTTCTGATCAGCGGTCTCCTTATTCGGCGTGTGAGTTTAGGTGGACGGCCTTGTCTTAGTAGGTTTACAGTTGTGCCATACTCCTTCCATTTCTGAATGATAGCTTGAACAGTGCTCCGTGGGATGTTCAAGGCTTTGGAAATCTTTTTTGTAGCCTAAGCCTGCTTTAAATTTCTCAATAACTTTATCCCTGACCTGTCTGGTGTGCTCTTTGGACTTCATGGTGTTGTTGCTCCCAATATTCTCTTAGACAACCTCTGAGGCCATCACAGAGCAGCTATATTTGTACTAACATTAGATTACACACAGGTGCACTCTATTTAGTCATTAGCACTCATCAGGCAATGTCTATGGGCAACTGACTGCACTCAGACCAAAGGGGGCTGAATAATTACGCACACCGCACTTTGCAGTTATTAATTTGTAAAAAATGTTTGGAATCATGTATGATTTTCATTCCACTTCTCACGTGTACACCACTTTGTATTGGTCTTTCACGTGGAATTCCAATAAAATTGATTCATGCTTGTGGCAGTAATGTGACAAAATGTGGAAAACTTCAAGGGGGCCGAATACTTTTGCAAGCCACTGTATGAGTGCAGAAGCCAGATAGTGTACTGGTTAAAGGGAACCCGAGGTGGGTATTTTAAGCACAAAAACCCCAATGCTACCTGATCCAAGGGCTGGCCGGATCAGGTAGCCGCAATCCCTGCCGCTCTGCGCCATTCCTGTCTGTTGTCTGCAATAACTTATTTTCCGTGATCCCTGGGGTCAAAGCAGTGTGCAGGGAGGCGGGGGAGCGGCCAGGGAGAGACAGAGCTGCCCAATGGCAGCTGGGGAAGGCTTCCAGGAATGGGAAGCAGGGAATGCCTCTCCTTCCTTCCTTCCCCTCGAGATTGTCGACGTTCTGCATGGCTTCAATTTCAGGAGTGTGTGTGTGATAGTGCGGCACTGGTGAGGCAGAGAGCGGTGCTAGGGGGAAGGGGGGGGGGAGATGACACAGAGGCATGTAATGCCTCTGTGTCTCATCTGCCCTTCCTACGCCACCACGGGTACACTTTAAGGGCTCTGACACAGGAGACCAGAGTTCAGTAATTAGCCAGCGCCTATTCAGTAAGAAGTCCTGGGGCAAGACTCCCTAACACTGCAGACTAAACTATGGAGTTTAGACTGCTCATAGATTGCAGTTCATTCTAGCCAGCTAGGTAATGAAATATGAATAGTTAAAAAATAAGTTTGTGAAATACATTAAACTTTATGCAACATGCACCACTGGAGGAGGGCAGAAGTCCCGCTGGTGGATAGGTGAGGCTTGAACACTGCACCCGGGGGATGTCAATTTTATAATTGTGGGGACACTGGTTGTAGATATATCAAACACTATTACCGCTGCGCACCCAATCAAGCCCTTGCAGCTGAGATTTTTTTCGCTATTTCCGACCAATCCATTTGACCAATTTAGGATGGAAATCAATAGAAAAATACATCGGGTGGCCATATTGCAGCACCAATTCACTTCCAATTTAAAACATTTATCGAATTTGAAGATTGATTGGGCCGCACCCCTCAAGGAGCCCATACATCAGGAGATGATCGGCAGATTCCACCAAGAGACAAATCTCTTTCTGATCAGAGAGAAAGAGATCTGTCAGCTGCCCCATACACCACAGACCGATTCCCGATCGATGTCAGCATAAAACCTCTTGGGAATCATCTGAATTCGCCTCTCTTCCCTAGTGTATAAATGTACGTGTGTGCATGTGTACGCGTATACATTACCTGCCCTGTTTCGCGGTGCCCGTCCGTCTTCCGAATCCTTCACCCGACCATTGGCACCGAACACGCCGTGCTATACGCCGGCTGCCTTTATGATGCTAATCGAAGAGCGGTGAATTCGGAAGACGGACGGGCACCGCGCGACACAGGACAGGTAATGTACAGTATGAGCGCACACATGCACATTTATACACTGGGGAAACAGCGCTGGGGGTTTTGTCGCATACGTCGCTCATCCCGATATTGCTTAAAGGGAACCTGTACTGAGTAAAAATATTTAAAATAAACACATGAGGTAACTTCAAATGAACATTACAGAGTTACCTTGCCATCAGTTCCTCTCAGAAGCTCACCATTTTCTTCTGACAATAATCCCATCCAGTTCTGACAATATTTTGTCAGATCTGAAATATATCAGTTGCTGTCAGTTATATATCAGCAGCTGTCAGTTCCAGCTGAGAGGAGAACTGATGTGTCCATGTTTCCCTATGGCTCAAGTGGATGATATTATAGTTTAACAGTGTGCTGACCAGGAAGCTGTTATGGGTAATGGCCATTTTTAAAATGGAGGACAGAGAATTCCATTGATCACAGTGGACAAACAGGACACAGTAAAGGAGAAAGAGATTGAGGAGTAGACTACACGGGAGGTAAGTATGACCTGTGTATGGTTATTTTGACTTTTGATTTTCAGTTAAGGTTTTCTTTAACCCTCCTGGCGGTTCAATTTTTCTGCCAAATAGGCAGAAATCCTTTTATTTTTTATTTTTTTTTTGTTTCATGTAAAGCTACCAGAGTGGTAGCTACATGAAACACCACTAGAGGGCGCATGTGTCCCTCTAGTGTGATCGTCGCCGGCATCAATAGCAAACAGGGAAACGCGCATGTAACGCGTTCCCCTGTTTGGCTTCTCCTGTCGCCATGGCGACGATCGGAATGACGTCATGGACGTCAGCCGACGTCCTGACGTCAGACGCCTCCGATCCAGCCCATAGCGCTGCCTGGGACTCATTGGTCCGGGCAGCGCAGGGCTCTGGCGGGGGCCCTCTTCCGCAGCTGCGTGCGGGCGATCGCCGCAGAGCGGCGGCGATCAAGCTGTTCGCGCGGCTAGCAAAGTGCTAGCTGCACGTACAGCACTTTAAATGGGGCAAATCGCCCCACCAGGGGCTGAGATATCTTCCTGCGCGGCATAGCCCGAGCTCAGCTCGGGCTTACCGCCAGGAAGGTTAAGGGTGCATACACACATTTAATTTTGATTGGCCAATGATTGGTCAATTTTACCAAGACTATGTAGTATGAGAGCGTATCTACACAGTTTTTTTCAAGATATTCAAAGCCTGTGTGCCCTCTTACCACATGGAGGTGGTAAAATTGGTCGTTAATCAGCCAACCAAAATTGGATGTGTGTATGCACCTTAAGGTTTAAGGTATAGGACAACAGGTAGAGGTAAGCTATGTATGAGGTGGTAGAAATGGTGGTCAGGGGGCAAAGTGTCCTAGGTAGGAGAGTATGCTTGCCTGAAAAGGTGAGTTTTCAGATTGCGCCTAAAAAGTGTAAGTGTGGGTGAGTGGCAGATGTGTTAAAAAAGAGTGTTCTGGAGGAGGGGAGAGGATCGAGAGAAGTCTTGTAAGCGGGAGTGGGAAGAGGTGATCAGGGAAGAAGACAGAAGGATATTGTTAGCAGAGCGGAGATTGCGTGTAGGATGATAACTGGAAATAAATTGATTAAGATAGGACGGAACTAGGTTGTGGAGAGCTTTGTAGGTGAGAGTAAAGGTAGCCATACACTGGTCGATTTGCCATCAGATTCGACCAACAGATAGATCCCTCTCTGATCAAATCTGATCAGAGAAGGATCGTATGGCTGCCTTTACTGCAAACAGATTGTGAATCGATTTCAGCCTGAAATCGTTCACAATCTGTGGTGGTGGTGGTGCTGCCGCCGCCCCCCCCCCCCCCCCCCCCCGCATACATTACCTGCTCCGGCCGGCGCGACTCCCCCCGGTCTCTGCTGTCTTCTTCTCCACTCTGGTCTGGTCTCCGGCAGGCTTCACTTCTTCCTGTCTGGGGGAAGTTTATACAGTAGAGCGCCCTCTACTGTTTAAACTTCCTGCCGGGACAGGAAGAAGTGAAGCCTGCCGGACCCGGAGACCAGCGCGGAGAAGAAGACAGCGGAGACCGGGGGAGTCGCGCCGGAGGAGCAGGTAATGTATTGCAGCTGTATTGCGTCGGTCGTCGGGCACTCAAACGCTGCTAGCGACGCGCTCCCTACCCGCGGAACGATCGACGGTAATTTCCCGCACGGAGTGATCAACGGGACCGATCTATTTCGGGACGAAATAGATTGAAATTTAGCGTTATCGTTAACGATTTGACAGCAGATTCGATCCCAGTGATCGAATTTGCTGTCGATCGGCGGGGAATCGGCCTAGTGTATGGCCAGCTTAAGGATTTTAAATTCTATCCTTTGTGTAACTGTCAGCCAGTGAAGGGACTGACAGAGTGGGACTGGGCTGGAGAAGCAGCAGGAGAAGGAGAGGTGGATGAGTCGTGCAGTTCATGATGGTCAGTAACCGGCTAAATGGTTGGCAGGGAGGCCACAAAGCAGAGAGTTGCAATAGTCTAGCCGTGAAATAATCACAACTAGATCACCCACCAAGTCGCCTGATATATGGCCACCTTAAAGTGAACCCGAAGTGAAAACAAACTGATGAGGTAAACAATTATATTTATCCTAAGAAACACCGCAAGTGAACAGGATATCAACAAAAAAACTATAAATTGTATATAGCGCTCGTCTCACCTCCTAAGACTATTCATACAGAAAACAACTTTTGAAAAGGGAGCACTGAGCTAAAGGACAGACTGACAAACATATAAAACCCCCCATTAAAACCAATATAGATCAATTGGACTTGCTATAAACATGTGTCCCTAAATCGGAGTGTCCTTCCTATATATCCAGGATTCAACCATGCATGTAAATATCTTCAGGCCCAGCTTGATCAATTGTAAGAATGAGTGAGGCACCCCTCTATGGTAACTGAGTGATGTGCCCTGGCAAGACCTGGCAGCACTCCTGGTCAACCTTGTAATCGAAAGAAAATGCCGGCACCATCCAAAATCTTCTTCTATGTATATGGATCAATAAAGAGCATAAGAAGATTTTGGATGGTGCCGGCATTTTCTTTCGGCCCAGCTTGATCAATAAACATGACATCCAATACAAGGTTAGGCTCTGTGTAGTCTTCAGCGCAGGCCCCCGTGTGCATAATAAGCACGCCTCTATGGATCACAACGCAACCATTACTGACATATAGATCATCACATGTCAAACCTCAACCAGCTTTCCTGCAAGCCTGAAAACTTAAAACGTGTCACTCACGTATACCACCAGAAGGACTGGGGCTCACCACGCGATTCCTCACTGCACAGACAAGCTGGTGTGGTGTGGGAGTTCCTCCATACATCCACAACCGAGTGCGGGCATTCACTTGGCTATTTAGCCGGCTCGTAGCAAGCAGACGCCGGGAGGAAGATTGCGAAGGCACGGGGGACAAACGCCACACCCACCGGGCAGCGGACTATCATGTGACGCGTTTCATCCACACAGGATTTCTTCAGACGTGCAGCGTCTTAACGGGCGTTTGCTTTTATACCCATACGGGCATTCATTTAGCATTTAAAAGAACAGTTTGCCACTGCACACATATGTAACCATATGTGCACAGTCAAAAGTCTGGGGGCACTTCTGCAAGCAGTAAACTTTCTGTTACAGGAAGACTTTCATATTCAAGTCCTTGTTTAAGCCAAACGGCATTAGACTTCCACATTCATAAATCAATTCAGATTCTTTTTTCCTCAACTCAGAGACGAAGTCCTTGGGCTGATATTCAGTTTGTATACGCCCATAACTTGCACACCTTTTGGGTTAGAGTCATGATGTGACTTAAAATGCATAACCATAGGGTTCAACTTTTTCTTATCAACATTGGGATTTCTTATATTTGCTACATGCTCTTTTATACGGGCATTCAATGCCCTATATGTTTTCTCAATGTAACTTTTGTCACATGGGCAGCAAATTTTATAAACAGTCCTTTCAGTATTACAATCAATTCTATCATTGACATAGAACGTCTGAGATCGGTCAAAGTTGTAGAACTTATTACTTTTGGTCACATATCTACAAATGTCACATCCAGCACATCTAAACATACCTGTATTTCTGGAGGTCTTTCTTTTGCACCTGTGCCAACCGAACTCACTGCTCACCAGTAGGTCATTTAAATTGGCACTTCTAGCTACTATATGAGGATAGTTTCCCACAATTTTAGCCACAATTGGATCCCTCCCCAGAAGGTGCCAGTGCCTATTTAGAATCCGTTTAAAGCGGATCCGAGATGAAAAACGAACTATAACAACTAACTTGTCTATACATCTTATCTAAAGTTTAGATAGTTTACACAACAAATCTAGCTGCAAACAGCTTTATGTGGCAGCAGGATATCAGGTTTCCGATTATGTGGTGATCTGCAGTATCACCAATAATACAGATACTATATCTGATTATATGGTGATCTGCAGAATCACCAATAATACAGAAATAGTTAGCAAATCGCATGTAAGACGTGACAAAGTCACTAGCTTTATTGCACAAAGTGTAGTGATTGGTGCAAACAGTAATTTTCTGATAAATCCTCAGCGGTAACCTCACCAGTGGCGATGGAGGTTACAGATAGAACCACAGCGGTAACCTCACCAGTGGCGATGGAGGTTACAGATAGAACCACAGTGGTAACCTCACCAGTGGCGAGGGCCCACTAGTGAGAGAGAGTAGTCGGACCGATCAGGTAGGCAACAGACGGGCAGACAAGGTACAGAATCGGCAGGCAGAATCAAAGTGGAGTTCAGGCAAAAGTTGGCAACAAGATCAGATGGGCAGAAGCACAGATTCACAAGGCAAAATTATAGTCGAGAGTTCAGGCAAGGTTCATACACATAAAGACAATAATATCAATAATAATTAAATCTATCAAACAATTCCTATCTCTGTGTGAAATCCCTGGTCTCCTCCCGGATCAAAGCACACCAGAACTATCTAAGGTCTGAGCGCTAACACGTAGTATTCGCAACAACAGACAGCGAGCTACTGGCAGCTCGCTGTCTTTATGCTGGTAGGGGACTCCCAGGCACGCCCCCGCCAGCCCGGCCAATCAGGGGCGAGGAGCGCTCCCCGTGACGTCAGCCGACCTGCAGGTCAGCTGATGCGTCTCTGAGACGCGTAAAGGTCTCGCCGCTGGCCGTAGCTCTGACGCTATGCGCCGGTGACAGGCCAGCGCGCGGCGGTCTGAACTGAGCGGCGGGGACGGCGGTGGTCGTATCCCCGCCGCTCGTTACTTTAATAGAATATGATTCTTTCTTCCTGTGATACAATGACAGCAGCCATGTTGTTTGTAAACATTACACAGAGGCAGGCTTATCTGCATCTTGAGCAAAAAAAACTAATCCCTTCTCCTCCCCTCTGCCTCTGAAATCTCTGGCTAGTAATACCTCCCCCTCCTCTTGCCCAGACTGAGCTCCCATGAGCCCTTGCTACTGTCTGAAAGTGCCTTGGGCTTTGAAAACCTGTGGGCGTGGCTTGTTTCGTTTATAGGGAATTACAGTATTAACACAAAAACAAAAAAGTATTTGGCTTGAGGAATGCCCTATAAACAAAAGCAAAGGAACACAATTATGCAATGAGTAAAAGTTCATCTCGGATCCACTTTAACTTCACCATAGTGGGCTCCATAAGTCAAAATTACTCTTGAAATTCCGGGTCCAGCATTGCTCGCACTCCTATTTAGGGACACATGTTTATAGCAAGTCCAATTGATCTATATTGGTTTTAATGGGGGGGGGGGGGGGTATATGTTTTGTCAGTCTGTCTTTTTGCAATTGGAATTTTCAATAAATAGCTTTAATATTTAGCTCAGTGCCCTCTTTTCAAAAGTTGTTTTCTGAATTATATTTATCCTCCTACTTCTAAAAATGACTTTTATACTCATCCCAGGATTTTATCTTATATTTAAACATTTAGAAAGTAGATTGAATGTTTTGTTGTCTCTGCTGTCCCTTCAAGAAAATACATGAACTATATTGACCCTTTCTCTCTCCCTTTGCTCTCAGAAATATGTAAAAAAAAAAAAAAATTCTGCCAGGAAAACTTTTATGGCTGTAATTTACTTATCAGTGATGTTTACTATATTCCTGACAAGGTCCTGACAAGACAAAGGCTGCCACTTTCATCCTTAAAGAGACACTGAAGCGAAAAAAAATTATGATATAATGAATTGGTTGTGTACTATGAATAATTACTAGAAGATTAGCAGCAAAGAAAATATTCTCATATTTTTATTTTCAGGTATATAGTGTTTTTTCTAACATTGCATTATTCTATAATATGTGCAGATTACACAACACTCAGCATTCAAAATGATTCTTTTAGAGCAGTCTGTGAACTAATGACCTCTCCTCTGGCAGAGAAAAAGAAAACAGTTAAGATAATAAAAGTCAGAAGACAGCCCTCTCCACGACTTAGAAAGTCGCAGAGCTTAATGGCTTTTTTGCATAGAGATAACAACTGGAGTTTCTTAACTCTTCCTGTACTGGAAACAATTAGACTGATGTATCTGATCTTAGGGTTTTATTTCTTATCTGTACTACACATACAAATCATAATATCATAAAAATGTTTTCGCTTCAGTGTCTCTTTAAAGATTAACTATTTCAGGCAGCAAAATAAAACAAGTTAATTAAACACCCTGGTTATTGTTTAGTACTATGCATACTCATGTTTATCTCATCATGTCACATGCGCCTCAGGTACACTTTAAAGCCAATAAAGATACCAGGGACAGAAAGTGAGAGAAAACCTCCCCAACTTGTTCACATTCAGTAAAGAAATATACTGATACAGTCATCCCCTTTTCTTGAGTAAGCCAGCCATGTCATCAAGCAATAGTCTCATGATTTGTACAGCTCATCAGAGAAGAATAATAGGAGTGGAGATGCTGTCATCACTGCAGCATATACAGAGCATATAATATGACTGTGTAGCTAGCTCATATGCTGTAGTAAAGCTCCACTGGCTGCTCTTCCAGCACGCTGCACATCTGTAATACAGATAGTCAGACACACCACTGACAGATGTCACACCTCCTGACAAGCCTCAAGCCCCACCCCCTCCAGTCAAGAAGCTCCTAGCCAATCAGGAGCGACACAGCTAAACTACAGACACAGTGACAGCAGTGACAAATAACACTCCTCCTGAGGCGACCCTCCAATTAGGAACTGCCCCTAGCCAATCAAGAGCGACACATCTATACTACAGACACACTAGTGACAGTCTGTCACACCTCGTGACACGCCTGTAGCCCCGCCCCCTACAGTCAGTAGCCGCCTAACCAATCAGGAGCGACATCCTGACCACTGAGGGAAGCAAAACAGAAAACATTCCAAATGCAAGGCCAAGAAAACTGGCCAATCGGATGCCGCTTCCTGGCGCGCGTCCGAGAAAGTAAAGGGAAGCTCGTGCTCCCCGCCCCTCTGCTTGTGGGGAACTGACAGCCAATAGCAGCGGGAGGGGGCGTGGTTGTGTAACCACCGGGCGTTCAGGATTCAGGAGGGAGCGCCTGGCAGATAGAGATGGGAAGTTCGGATCTTTTCAATGATCCGGATGATTCGAATCGGATCATTGAAGAGATCCGGATCTTTGATCCGAATCTCGGATCATTTTACTACCGGAAGCATTCGGGGGTATAATGAACAGCAGGACAGGTCTGTGGACAGGAGAAGGGGAGGGAGTGGACACACAGAGAAGGGGAGAAGATGGACAGAGGGCAGGGAGTGGACAGAGAAGGGACGAGCAGAGAGCAGAAATGTTTGCACGTAATACCCACATGCTGAAGTCATATGCTTTACATATATTTCACCTATATGCTCATCTGTACACTTTGAAAGAAAAGGTCGCACAGTGAAAGAAAGCATTCCCAGAAGATAAGTGCAGCTGTTTAGTGCCGAGTGCAGGAGGATTATATTGCCTTTCAATCACAGTGCCTGCAAAGTTACTGAGCTGTGCTGAGCCAAAAGCTTCCCATGTGATCACTGTGCAGCACTACGGAACAGCCAGCCTATAATGAGCAGCACATTGCAGCCAGTATGTGTGCTCTACACATATCTGGCAGTGGCACCCATGTCCCCTCTCTCTCATCTACCTGTCTCCCTGCAAGGCTGCCTCCCATCCAACAGAGCAATCCCTCTGTGTTCTGCTTCCAGGACCCCGCTGCCCGCTGAGAGGGGGCGTGTCGCTCCTGGCCCCGCCCCTTTTGCGATCCGAATCACTCATTTTGATGATTCGGATGATCGACTCATAAAATAGATTCGGATCAAAGATCCGAATCGTTCATGATCCGGACAACACTACTGGCAGAGAGCAGAGCGGTGCACTGGTCGGGGTCATGCTGGGGATCGGAGCCGGAGGGGCGGCCAAGTCCCCCAAGCAGCCGTCCTTCGTTTCTTACCTGACTCCCGAGGTGAGTGACTGTGGGGCGGAGTGTGAGGGAGGAGAGGTCTCTGCCTGCACCGTGCTGCCGGTACACCACCATCCCCTCCTGCCTGTGTGTATTACCTTCATCACCCCTTCCCTGCTCCTACCTCCTGCCCTCATCACCCCTTCCCTGCTCCAACCTCCTGCTCTCATCATCAACCCCCCCTATCTGTACCCCTGCTCTCATCATCACCCTCTCTCTCTGTGCCTCCTGCCCTCATCATCACCCCCTCTCTCTGTGCCTCCTGCCCTCATCATCACCCCTTCTCTCTGTGCCTACTGCCCTCATCATCACCCCTCTCTCTGTGCCTCCTGCCCTCATCATCACCCCCTCTCTCTGTGCCTCCTGCCCTCATCATCACCCCTTCTCTCTGTGCCTACTGCCCTCATCATCACCCCTCTCTCTGTGCCTACTGCCCTCATCATCACCCCCTCTCTCTGTGCCTCCTGCCCTCATCATCACCCCTTCTCTCTGTGCCTACTGCCCTCATCATCACCCCTCTCTCTGTGCCTCCTGCCCTCATCATCACCCCCTCTCTCTGTACCTCCTGCCCTCATCATCACCCCTCTCTCTGTACCTCCTGCCCTCATCATCACCCCTCTCTCTGTACCTCCTGCCCTCATCATCACCCCTCTCTCTGTACCTCCTGCCCTCATCATCACCCCTCTCTCTGTACCTCCTGCCCTCATCATCACCCCCTCTCTTTGTACCTCCTGCCCTCATCATCACCCCCTCTCTGTACCTCCTGCCCTCATCATCACCCCTCTCTCTGTACCTCCTGCCCTCATCATCACCCCCTCTCTGTACCTCCTGCCCTCATCATCACCCCTCTCTCTGTACCTCCTGCCCTCATCATCACCCCCTCTCTCTGTACCTCCTGCCCTCATCATCACCCCTCTCTCTGTACCTCCTGCCCTCATCATCACCCCCTCTCTCTGTACCTCCTGCCCTCATCATCACCCCTCTCTCTGTACCTCCTGCCCTCATCATCACCCCTCTCTCTGTACCTCCTGCCCTCATCATCACCCCTCTCTCTGTACCTCCTGCCCTCATCATCACCCCTCTCTCTGTACCTCCTGCCCTCATCATCACCCCTCTCTCTGTACCTCCTGCCCTCATCATCACCCCTCTCTCTGTACCTCCTGCCCTCATCATCACCCCTCTCTCTGTACCTCCTGCCCTCATCATCACCCCATCTCTCTGTACCTCCTGCTCTCATCATCACCCCCTCTCTCTGTACCTCCTGCTCTCATCATCACCCCTCTCTCTGTACGTCCTGCCCTCATCATCACCCCCTCTCTCTGTGCCTCCTGCCCTCATCATCACCCCCTCTCTCTGTGCCTCCTGCCCTCATCATCACCCCCTCTCTCTGTGCCTCCTGCCCTCATCATCACCCCCTCTCTCTGTGCCTCCTGCCCTCATCATCACCCCTCTCTCTGTGCCTCCTGCCCTCATCATCACCCCTCTCTCTGTACCTCCTGCCCTCATCATCACCCCTCTCTCTGTACCTCCTGCCCTCATCATCACCCCTCTCTCTGTGCCTCCTGCTCTCATCATCACCCCCTCACTCTGTGCCTCCTGCTCTCATCATCACCCCCTCTCTCTGTGCTCCCTGCCCACATCATCAACCCCTCTCTCTGTACCCTCTGCCCTCATCATCACTTCCTCTCTCTGTACCTCCTGCCCTCATCATCACTTCCTCTCTCTGTACCTCCTGCCCTCATCATCACTTCCTCTCTCTGTACCTCCTGCCCTCTTCATCACTTCCTCTCTCTGTACCTCCTGCCCTCATCATCACTTCCTCTCTCTGTACCTCCTGCCCTCATCATCACTTCCTCTCTCTGTACCTCCTGCCCTCATCATCACTTTCTCTCTCTGTACCTCCTGCCCTCATCATCACTTCCTCTCTGTACCTCCTGCCCTCATCATCACTTCCTCTCTGTACCTCCTGCCCTCATCATCACTTCCTCTCTGTACCTCTTGCCCTCATTGTCACCCCTCTCTGTACCTCTTGCCCTTATCGTCACCCCTCTGTCTGTACCTCCTGCCCTCATCGTTACCCCCTCCTCTCTGTACCTCCTGCCCTCATCGTTACCCCCTCCTGTCTGTACCTCCTGCCCTCATCGTTACCCTCTCTTGTCTGTACCTCCTGCCCTCATCGTTACCCCATCTTGTCTGTACCTCCTGCCCTCGTTGTTACCCCATCTTGTCTGTACCTCCTGCCCTCATCGTTACCCCCTCTTGTCTGTACCTCCTGCCCTCATCGTTACCCCCTCTTGTCTGTACCTCCTGCCCTCATCGTTACCCCCTCTTGTCTGTACCTCCTGCCCTCATCGTTACCCTCTCTTGTCTGTACCTCCTGCCCTCATCGTTACCCTCTCTTGTCTGTACCTCCTGCCCTCATCGTTACCCTCTCTTGTCTGTACCTCCTGCCCTCATCGTTACCCTCTCTTGTCTGTACCTCCTGCCCTCATCGTTACCCTCTCTTGTCTGTACCTCCTGCCCTCATCGTTACCCTCTCTTGTCTGTACCTCCTGCCCTCATCGTTACCCTCTCTTGTCTGTACCTCCTGCCCTCATCGTTACCCTCTCTTGTCTGTACCTCCTGCCCTCATCGATACCCTCTCTTGTCTGTACCTCCTGCCCTCATCGTTACCCTCTCTTGTCTGTACCTCCTGCCCTCATCGTTACCCTCTTGTCTGTACCTCCTGCCCTCATCGTTACCCTCTCTTGTCTGTACCTCCTGCCCTCATCGTTACCCTCTCTTGTCTGTACCTCCTGCCCTCATCGTTACCCTCTCTTGTCTGTACCTCCTGCCCTCATCGTTACCCTCTCTTGTCTGTACCTCCTGCCCTCATCATCACCCCTTTCTCTGTACCTCCTGCCCTCATCATCACCCCTTTCTCTGTACCTCCTGCCCTCATCATCACCCCTTTCTCTGTACCTCCTGCCCTCATCATCACCCCTTTCTCTGTACCTCCTGCCCTCATCATCACCCCTTTCTCTGTACCTCCTGCCCTCATCATCACCCCTTTCTCTGTACCTCCTGCCCTCATCATCACCCCTTTCTCTGTACCTCCTGCCCTCATCATCACCCCTTTCTCTGTACCTCCTGCCCTCATCATCACCCCTTTCTCTGTACCTCCTGCCCTCATCATCACCCCTTTCTCTGTACCTCCTGCCCTCATCATCACCCCTTTCTCTGTACCTCCTGCCTTCATCATCACCCCTTTCTCTGTACCTCCTGTCCTCATCATCACCCCTTTCTCTGTACCTCCTGCTCTCATCCTCATCCCCTCTCTCTGTACCTCCTGCTCTTAACATTATCATCTCCCCCTTCCCTGTACCTTCTCCCTTTTTTGTTGCCACAGTCTCCTTTTCTGTACCTGCTCCCCTGTCTGGTGCCGCTACCTTTCCTGTACCTGCTCCCCTGTCTGGTGCCGCTACCTGCCCTGTACCTGCTCCCCTGTCTGGTGCCGCTACCTGCCCTGTACCTGCTCCCCTGTCTGGTGCCGCTACCTGCCCTGTACCTGCTCCCCTGTCTGGGGCCGCTACCTGCCCTGTACCTGCTCCCCTGTCTGGGGCCGCTACCTTCCCTGTACCTGCTCCCCTGTCTGGGGCCGCTACCTTCCCTGTACCTGCTCCCCTGTCTGGGGCCGCTACCTTCCCTGTACCTGCTCCCCTGTCTGGGGCCGCTACCTTCCCTGTACCTGCTCCCCTGTCTGGGGCCGCTACCTGCCCTGTACCTGCTCCCCTGTCTGGTGCCGCTACCTGCCCTGTACCTGCTCCCCTGTCTGGTGCCGCTACCTGCCCTGTACCTGCTCCCCTGTCTGGTGCCGCTACCTGCCCTGTACCTGCTCCCCTGTCTGGTGCCGCTACCTGCCCTGTACCTGCTCCCCTGTCTGGTGCCGCTACCTGCCCTGTACCTGCTCCCCTGTCTGGTGCCGCTACCTGCCCTGTACCTGCTCCCCTGTCTGGTGCCGCTACCTGCCCTGTACCTGCTCCCCTGTCTGGTGCCGCTACCTGCCCTGTACCTGCTCCCCTGTCTGGTGCCGCTACCTTCCCTGTACCTGCTCCCCTGTCTGGGGCCGCTACCTTCCCTGTACCTGCTCCCCTGTCTGGGTCCGCTACCTTCCCTGTACCTGCTCCCCTGTCTGGGGCCGCTACCTTCCCTGTACCTGCTCCCCTGTCTGGGGCCGCTACCTGCCCTGTACCTGCTCCCCTGTCTGGTGCCGCTACCTGCCCTGTACCTGCTCCCCTGTCTGGTGCCGCTACCTTCCCTGTACCTGCTCCCCTGTCTGGGGCCGCTACCTTCCCTGTACCTGCTCCCCTGTCTGGGGCCGCTACCTTCCCTGTACCTGCTCCCCTGTCTGGGGCCGCTACCTTCCCTGTACCTGCTCCCCTGTCTGGTGCCGCTACCTTCCCTGTACCTGCTCCCCTGTCTGGTGCCGCTACCTTCCCTGTACCTGCTCCCCTGTCTGGTGCCGCTACCTTCCCTGTACCTGCTCCCCTGTCTGGTGCCGCTACCTGCCCTGTACCTGCTCCCCTGTCTGGTGCCGCTACCTGCCCTGTACCTGCTCCCCTGTCTGGTGCCGCTACCTGCCCTGTACCTGCTCCCCTGTCTGGTGCCATTATCACATCCTTCTCTGTTGCTACCCTATCTGATGTTATCATCACTTCATTTCCTGTGCCAGCTGTCCTACTTGTTGCCACCATCACCCCCTTCTCTGTATCTGCTGCCCTCACCTTCTGCCTCATACCTGTTACTCTAACCCTTTGCCACCTTCATTCCCTTCTCTGTACTCGCTGCCCTAATTGGTAATATGTGTACTTTTAAGTAACTCTGATTGCCATGGTCCAAGCTTTCATAGTTAAGCAGAAAATTCAGGTTCTGTGGACCTGAGATGTCAGTTGCTGGATCTAATGATTTTCTGCCACATCAGGATGCAAACAGATATAAACAAATGTTAAGATAACTTAAGTACCAGCGGTTTCTGCCCCCTTAAAGGAGTTATCAGGGATTTTTATAGAAAATAAACACAACTTACCGGGGGCTTCCTCCAGCCCCAAGCTCCCAGGACCTCCCTTGCCGCAGCTCTGCCTTGAGCCGTACGACGGAGCTCCGACCCGGTCCCCGGCGATGACGTCAGAGCGACCTCCAGCAGTCCACTCCGGCCCACGTGGCGGTGATTGACAGCGCCGCTCACGCAGACGCAGTACAGAGCGACATCATCGCTGGGGACCGGGTCGGAGCTCCGGCGGACGGCTGAAGGCAGAGCTGCGGCGAGGGAGGTCCTGGGAGCTTGGGGCTGGAGGAAGCCCCCGGTAAGTAGCGTTTATTTTCTATAAAAATCCCTGATAACTCCTTTAAGGACCGGAGACCGCTGGTACAAGAAACGGCAGAATAACGCCGAATACTGGCGAATCGCCGCACATACCCACCGCTATCGCCGTCCATACCGGAACCTCAGCCACCCACACTGCCGTCTCTATGATGGCAGAGTTCCTGTGAGCCGGTCAGGAGCCGCTTTTATTGGCTCCTGACCCTGCCTATCAATGTAAGCCAATGGGAGCCGCTTACATTGATAGACAGGATCAGGAGCCAATGAAATTGGCTGCTGACCTGCTCACAGGGCTCTGCCGCTATAGAGACGGCAGAGCAAGTGAACTGTGGTGAGATTGTTGGGAACGACGAAAGCGGCGAGAACACGTTGCGTCGGTGTATTGAAATCTACGCCCTGGCAGCCAGCCATCAAAACGGGGCATAGATTTCAATTAGCGTGGCCCTTAAGTAGTTAATGAAGGAGTGCAGCTGCAGTATATACTCGCATATAAGCAGAGGTACCCACGTTTCCCCCAGAAACCAGGAAACCGTGAATGACTCATGTATAAGCCCCCTCCACAGTAGCCATATGTGCCCCCAGTACAAGTCAGCCCCCTTCCCTATAGCCAGATGTACCCCAAGGATGATGCAGCTGTGTCTCAAGCTGCCATTAGAGGGCATCATAGATATGAGTCACACCGATTGCCACACAGGAAGATCATTGCACCGCTAACACGTTGCTTGCATGCTCCGCTCCATTGAGACACAGGTAGTCTTAAGCAGTGCACTCTGCACTCCATGTTGTAGGGGATAGGGGGCATGGACACAGCAGGGAGCCAGTACAGGATCACTAGTGCACGATCCTTACACTCCTCTGCCAGTAACAAAACCTGCTCCACCATCCGTTCTGCTCCACTGACTCGCGTAACACTGGTAATGAGGGCATACAGCATACCGAACAATAATACAGCAGTACAGCACTGTCTTAGCGCAAGAGAGAGACAAGAGGCCAGACTGTGTATCCCAAAGGTGGGTACACACATCAGATAAAAGTATTTGGAAAATCAAAGATCACAGTCCAAATGTACCCCCTTCCATGTAGTATGCGAGCCATACCTACACAGTCTATTCTGTGGAGCTGAACTCCCCATCAGATAAAAATCTTTGCAAGATGCTGCACACAAAGATGCTGTACACATGCAACAGATCAGTATCTGCAAAAGATCAGTTCCTGCAAAATGCATTCATAGGCCCAGTGTACACCAAAACCGCTAGCAGATCCGCAATACGCTAGTGGTTTTGGGAGCTGATTTCAGAGCGATTCTAGGTATGTTTAGAGAGGTTTTCTAAACATACCTAGCGGTTTTGGGTGCGTTTTTGTGTAGCAGATTACACATATTGTTACAGTAAAAGCTGTTACTGAACAGCTACTGTAACAAAAATGCATGGCAAACCGCTCTGAAGTAGCGTTTTTCAGAGCGGTTTGCGGTTTTCCTATAATTTACATTGAGGACGAAACGCTTCCGAAATCCGCAAACGCGCAGCAGGAGGCGCGTTTGTGGCTTGGCAAAAACCGCAAACCGCCGGTGTGCACCATCCCATTGCAATACATTAGACAAGCGTTTTTATAGGCGGATGCGGCCGGCGGATCGCTCCAAAAACCGCTCGGTGTGCACTGGGCCATAGTCTATGATATCTGCAGATCCTCATACACACCTTGTTAAACAGACATTCATCTGCAGATCTGACAATCATCTGCAGATGTAAAGATCCATCCTGATGGATCTGATCTGCAGATAAATATCCGTTAAACAAGGTGTGTACGAGATCTGCAGATATCATACACTATGAAAGCGATTTGCAGGAACTGATCTTTTGCAGATACTGATCTGTTGCATGTGTACAGCATCTTTGTGTACATAATCTTGCAAAGATTTTTATCTGATGGGGAGTTCAGCTCAATAGAATAGACTGTGCAGAGTATGGCTGTCATACTACATGGAAGGGAGTAATTTTGGTCTGTGATCTTTGATTTTCCAAAGACTTTTATCTGATGTGTGTACCCACCTTTGGGATACGCAGTCTGGCCTCTTGTCCCTCTCTTGCGCTATGACAGTGCTGTACTGCTGTTTTATTGTTTGGTATGCTGAATGACCTCATTACCAGTGTAGCACAGAGCAATGTTCCAGCTGCAGTCGCCCTTATGAAATTGCGTGAGCTCTTACTAAAGACAGAGACCTGTAATTTATCAGCTTTGTAGCCGGGTTTATTAAATCGCTCCAGGCTTATTGCATTGTTTTGGAAACCGCCTGGTAACCAAACACTGAGAGACCTTGTTTTGAAAGGAAACGAAGACTTTCACAATTCAATTTCTATATATTTATTTATTTTATTAGTGCACACAATACACCCTGCATCAAGTGCACATAAAACCACTGGTGTTCAAAGAACAAAACCAATAAAACATGAATGTCACACGAAAACATAACGCAATGAATATTTACTGGCTGAAATGGGCAACACACCTGAGACTGACTTAACGAACCCCTGGGGTTCTATCCAACACAGGTTAAAGAACACCTGAACTGGGGAGGATATGGAGGCTGCCATATTTCTTTTGAAGCTTTTTTTTTAAACTTGCCTTGCAAGTGTGCCTTGCATTACCCTGTTTTGGCGATCAGTGACGGAACGACAATGCAAGACAGTGGGGCCTAGCACACTTACTGCGTTGCACCGTAGGGCTGAAGATCTATAGTTTGTCGACCGAAATCGTGATTTAGGACAAGAGGATCACAAGATAGTCAAAGCTGCTGGTTTTATAACCTCCTCAGCGACAGCGGGCAGTCGGTGCTGTTACTCACCATGCTTCTCGCCCATGGAGATCGCACCACCAGCTCCGGTCTCACCTGTCCACGGTACTAGGGCGTGCGGCTTGATGAGGTCATAAAGCTGCACCCCGGTACTGTAGACTGTGAGGACCGTACTGCGATCTGCATGGGTGAGGCATGGTGAGTAACCATATCGGCTGCCAGTTATTGCTGCAGAAGGAGGCAGGGAGAGAGGGGGGGGAGCTGCTGCTTTGGGAGAATCGTACTGTGACACCTATTCTGGCTAACCTGTACTGCGGCACCTATACTGGCTAACCTGTACTGCGACACCTATACTGGCTAACCTGTACTGCGACACCTATACTGGCTAACCTGTACTGTGGCACCTATACTGGCTAACCTGTACTGTGGCACCTATACTGGCTAACCTGTACTGTGGCACCTATACTGGCTAACCTGTACTGTGGCACCTATACTGGCTAACCTGTACTGTGGCACCTATACTGGCTAACCTGTACTGTGGCACCTATACTGGCTAACCTGTACTGTGGCACCTATACTGGCTAACCTGTACTGTGGCACCTATACTGGCTAACCTGTACTGTGGCACCTATACTGGCTAACCTGTACTGTGGCACCTATACTGGCTAACCTGTACTGTGGCACCTATACTGGCTAACCCGTGCTGTGGCACCTATACTGGCTAACCCGTGCTGTGGCACCTATACTGGCTAACCCGTGCTGTGGCACCTATACTGGCTAACCTGTACTGCGGCACCTATACTGGCTAACCTGTACTGTGGCACCTATACTGGCTAACCCGTGCTGCGGCACCTATACTGGCTAACCTGTGCTGCGGCTCCTATACTGGCTAACCTGTGCTGCGGCTCCTATACTGGCTAACCTGTGCTGCGGCTCCTATACTGGCTAACCTGTGCTGCGGCTCCTATACTGGCTAACCTGTGCTGCGGCTCCTATACTGGCTAACCTGTGCTGCGGCTCCTATACTGGCTAACCTGTGCTGCGGCTCCTATACTGGCTAACCTGTGCTGCGGCTCCTATACTGGCTAACCTGTGCTGCGGCTCCTATACTGGCTAACCTGTGCTGCGGCTCCTATACTGGCTAACCTGTGCTGCGGCTCCTATACTGGCTAACCTGTGCTGCGGCACCTATACTGGCTAACCTGCTAACCTGTCCTGTGGCACCAATACTTGTTAACCTGTCCTGTGGCACCTATAGCTGGCTAACCTTAACTGGCGGCACCTATACTTGGCTACCTATACTGTGGGCACTCATACTCGCCATCGGTGTGCTGATCTATCATGTATCGAAAATCGTGAATCAAAGTCACAGTATCTGACAGAAAAATCTCAATTCACCTATATTCACCTATACTGGCTAACCTGTACTGTGGCACCTATACTGGCTAACCTGTACTGTGGCACCTATACTGGCTAACCTGTACTGTGGCACCTTTACTGGCTAACCTGTACTGTGGCACCTATACTGGCCAACCTGTACTGTGGCACCTATACTGGCCAACCTGTACTGTGGCACCTATACTGGCCAACCTTAACTGCGGCACCTATACTGGCCAACCTTAACTGCGGCACCTATACTGGCTAACCCGTACTGCGGCACCTATACTGGCTAACCCGTACTGCGGCACCTATACTGGCTAACCCGTACTGCGGCACCTATACTGGCTAACCCGTACTGCGGCACCTATACTGGCTAACCCGTACTGCGGCACCTATACTGGCTAACCCGTACTGCGGCACCTATACTGGCTAACCCGTACTGCGGCACCTATACTGGCTAACCCATGCTGCGACACCTACCTATACTGGCCAACCCGTGCTGCGGCACCTATACTGGCTAACCCGTGCTGCGGCACCCATACTGGCTAACCCGTGCTGCGGCACCCATACTGGCTAACCCGTGCTGCGGCACCCATACTGGCTAACCCGTGCTGCGGCACCCATACTGGCTAACCCGTGCTGCGGCACCCATACTGGCTAACCCGTGCTGCGGCACCCATACTGGCTAACCCGTGCTGCGGCACCCATACTGGCTAACCAGTGCTGCGGCACCCATACTGGCTAACCCGTGCTGCGGCACCCATACTGGCTAACCCGTGCTGCGGCACCCATACTGGCTAACCCGTGCTGCGGCACCCATACTGGCTAACCCGTGCTGCGGCACCCATACTGGCTAACCCGTGCTGCGGCACCCATACTGGCTAACCCGTGCTGCGGCACCCATACTGGCTAACCCGTGCTGCGGCACCCATACTGGCTAACCCGTGCTGCGGCACCCATACTGGCTAACCCGTGCTGCGGCACCCATACTGGCTAACCCGTGCTGCGGCACCCATACTGGCTAACCCGTGCTGCGGCACCCATACTGGCTAACCCGTGCTGCGGCACCCATACTGGCTAACCCGTGCTGCGGCACCCATACTGGCTAACCCGTGCTGCGGCACCCATACTGGCTAACCCGTGCTGCGGCACCCATACTGGCTAACCCGTGCTGCGGCACCCATACTGGCTAACCCGTGCTGCGGCACCCATACTGGCTAACCCGTGCTGCGGCACCCATACTGGCTAACCCGTGCTGCGGCACCCATACTGGCTAACCCGTGCTGCGGCACCCATACTGGCTAACCCGTGCTGCGGCACCCATACTGGCTAACCCGTGCTGCGGCACCCATACTGGCTAACCCGTGCTGCGGCACCCATACTGGCTAACCCGTGCTGCGGCACCCATACTGGCTAACCCGTGCTGCGGCACCCATACTGGCTAACCCGTGCTGCGGCACCCATACTGGCTAACCCGTGCTGCGGCACCCATACTGGCTAACCCGTGCTGCGGCACCCATACTGGCTAACCAGTGCTGCGGCACCCATACTGGCTAACCCGTGCTGCGGCACCCATACTGGCTAACCAGTGCTGCGGCACCCATACTGGCTAACCCGTGCTGCGGCACCCATACTGGCTAACCCGTGCTGCGGCACCCATACTGGCTAACCCGTGCTGCGGCACCCATACTGGCTAACCCGTGCTGCGGCACCCATACTGGCTAACCCGTGCTGCGGCACCCATACTGGCTAACCCGTGCTGCGGCACCCATACTGGCTAACCCGTGCTGCGGCACCCATACTGGCTAACCCGTGCTGCGGCACCCATACTGGCTAACCCGTGCTGCGGCACCCATACTGGCTAACCCGTGCTGCGGCACCCATACTGGCTAACCCGTGCTGCGGCTCCTATACTGGCTAACCCGTGCTGCGGCTCCTATACTGGCTAACCTGTGCTGCGGCTCCTATACTGGCTAACCTGTGCTGCGGCACCTATACTGGCTAACCTGCTAACCTGTCCTGTGGCACCAATACTTGTTAACCTGTCCTGTGGCACCTATAGCTGGCTAACCTTAACTGGCGGCACCTATACTTGGCTACCTATACTGTGGGCACTCATACTCGCCATCGGTGTGCTGATCTATCATGTATCGAAAATCGTGAATCAAAGTCACAGTATCTGACAGAAAAATCTCAATTCACCTATATTCACCTATACTGGCTAACCTGTACTGTGGCACCTATAATGGCCAACCTGTACTGTGGCACCTATACTGGCCAACCTGTACTGTGGCACCTATACTGGCCAACCTTAACTGCGGCACCTATACTGGCTAACCCGTACTGCGGCACCTATACTGGCTAACCCGTACTGCGGCACCTATACTGGCTAACCCGTACTGCGGCACCTATACTGGCTAACCCGTACTGCGGCACCTATACTGGCTAACCCGTACTGCGGCACCTATACTGGCTAACCCGTACTGCGGCACCTATACTGGCTAACCCGTACTGCGGCACCTATACTGGCTAACCCGTACTGCGGCACCTATACTGGCTAACCCATACTGCGGCACCTATACTGGCTAACCCATGCTGCGACACCTACCTATACTGGCCAACCCGTGCTGCGGCACCTATACTGGCTAACCCGTGCTGCGGCACCTATACTGGCTAACCTGTGCTGCGGCACCTATACTGGCTAACCTGTGCTGCGGCACCTATACTGGCTAACCTGTGCTGCGGCACCTATACTGGCTAACCTGTGCTGCGGCACCTATACTGGCTAACCTGTGCTGCGGCACCTATACTGGCTAACCTGTGCTGCGGCACCTATACTGGCTAACCTGCTAACCTGTCCTGTGGCACCAATACTTGTTAACCTGTCCTGTGGCACCTATAGCTGGCTAACCTTAACTGGCGGCACCTATACTTGGCTACCTATACTGTGGGCACTCATACTCGCCATCGGTGTGCTGATCTATCATGTATCGAAAATCGTGAATCAAAGTCACAGTATCTGACAGAAAAATCTCAATTCACCTATATTCACCTATACTGGCTAACCTGTACTGTGGCACCTATACTGGCTAACCCGTACTGTGGCACCTATACTGGCTAACCCATACTGTGGCACCTATACTGGCTAACCCGTGCTGCGGCACCTATACTGGCCAACCCGTGCTGCGACACCTACCTATACTGGCCAACCCGTGCTGCGGCACCTATACTGGCTAACCCGTGCTGCGGCACCTATACTGGCTAACCCGTGCTGCGGCACCTATTCTGGCTAACCCGTGCTGCGGCACCTATACTGGCTAACCTGTGCTGCGGCACCTATGCTGGCTAACCTGTGCTGCGGCACCTATGCTGGCTAACCTGTGCTGCGGCACCTATGCTGGCTAACCTGTGCTGCGGCACCTATGCTGGCTAACCTGTGCTGCGGCACCTATGCTGGCTAACCTGTGCTGCGGCACCTATGCTGGCTAACCTGTGCTGCGGCACCTATGCTGGCTAACCTGTGCTGCGGCACCTATGCTGGTTAACCTGTGCTGCGGCACCTATACTGGCTAACCTATACTGGCTAACCTGTGCTGCGGCACCTATACTGGCTAACCTGTGCTGCGGCACCTATACTGGCTAACCTGTGCTGCGGCACCTATACTGGCTAACCTGCTAACCTTGCACAGTGGGAGACATGGCAGCGCTTTCAAACAACCTCATACCTGAATGATTTAACTGCAATGGTGAGCAGAGCTCCAGAAACTGGACTAAATTACACACCCAGCATACACTGCAGGCAAAGAGAGGGAGGGGGAATTAGTGATTAAGCTGCAACGGTGGGCAGAGCTCCAGAAGCTGGACTATATTACACACCCTGCATCACTATAGACCAAGGGGGGGTGTTAGCTTCAGTGATAATTAGTGCACAAATTATGACCTAATAGACTTCCCCACGGCGGTGACGTACCCCCTTGGGGAAGACCTACCTCTAACCTAGCAATAAAAACATAATTCCTCGTGCTGCTATTCATAAATGGTATACACATTTCATAAGACAAGCAAAACAGACAAATGATAAGCGCTCAAGGATGCACCTGAATTGTGAGCCATCAGCGGCAATGCAGAGCCCCCTAGGGCTGAATACATGCCTCTAATGCAAAACAGATGCAAAATTATGTGCTAACTCTAATCTAAAAATTTGAGAGTGAATTTAAAACAGTGAAGGCAGCTAGCCACTAGTATACTTACATTTAAGTTTGCACAGTGGGAGACATGGCAGCGCTTTCAAACAACCTCATACCTGAATGATTTAACTGCAATGGTGAGCAGAGCTCCAGAAACTGGACTAAATTACACACCCAGCATACACTGCAGGCAAAGAGAGGGAGGGGGAATTAGTGATTAAGCTGCAACGGTGGGCAGAGCTCCAGAAGCTGGACTATATTACACACCCTGCATCACTATAGACCAAGGGGGGGTGTTAGCTTCAGTGATAATTAGTGCACAAATTATGACCTAATAGACTTCCCCACGGCGGTGACGTACCCCCTTGGGGAAGACCTACCTCTAACCTAGCAATAAAAACATAATTCCTCGTGCTGCTATTCATAAATGGTATACACATTTCATAAGACAAGCAAAACAGACAAATGATAAGCGCTCAAGGATGCACCTGAATTGTGAGCCATCAGCGGCAATGCAGAGCCCCCTAGGGCTGAATACATGCCTCTAATGCAAAACAGATGCACTGGCTAACCTGTGCTGCGGCACCTATACTGGCTAACCTGTGCTGCTGCACCTATACTGGCTAACCTGTGCTGCGGCACCTATACTGGCTAACCTGTGCTGCGACACCTATACTGACTAACCTGTGCTGCGGCACCTATACGGGTAACCTGTGCTGCGGCACCTATACGGGCTAACTTGTGCTGCGGCACCTATACGGGCTAACTTGTGCTGCGGCACCTCTACGGGCTAACCTGTGCTGCGGCACCTCTACGGGCTAACCTGTGCTGCGGCACCTCTACGGGCTAACCTGTGCTGCGGCACCTATACGGGCTAACCTTTGCTGCGGCACCTATACGGGCTAACCTGTGCTGCGGCACCTATACGGGCTAACCTGTGCTGCGGGACCTATACGGGCTAACCTGTGCTGCGGCACCTATACGGGCTAACCAGTTCTGCGGCACCTATACGGGCTAATCTGTCCTGTGGCACCAATACTTGTTAACCTGTCCTGTGGCACCTATTGCTGGCTAACCTTAACTGGCGGCACTTATACTCGCCATCGGTGTGCTGATCTATCATGTATCGAAAATCGTGAATCAAAGTCACAGTATCTGACAGAAAAATCTCAATTCAATCTTCTCCTAAAACCGTTCAGTCCTTCTCCTAAGACGTTCAATCTCTTCCTAAGACGTTCCCGATCAGCTGCTGATCCGCTGCCAAGTCAACAGCGTGTTGCCGCGGCAGACGGTCAATGGGTGATGCAGAGATTTTAAATTTGTTTGCGGCGTGGACTGACGCAAATATGACGGGGAACCCTGGAATCCCAGTGATGTACTCTCTGTCCAGCAGGGCGTATGTCACTGGGCGGCAAAGGTTTTGCGGGGGTGGTGCTATGCACTTGACCCTGTTGGCGCACTCTGTCGTAGGGGGCATATGAAGTTTTATCGGATGGGGGCAATTAATTGTTGCAGACGTAGAACACTCCCAGCTACGGATGCGAACGCAGCCGGTCTGCGCATGTGCAGCACGCCCCACACCCTAGGACTTTGCTTGGCCAATGCCAGGCGATGGCGCGGACGGCAAGGAAGCGATCGGCGTGGAGGGGGCTTTTATTTCTTACATCTCAAGTTTACTTTAAAATTTGGCCTGTTAGATCCGGAAGGACAGGCTTTTGACTGGACCGGTTCCAAGTTGCATACAATTTGCATGCAAGTTGGAATAATTGACATCCTATTGAGTTTTCAGGCCATCTAGCACATCTGTATTTGTAAACATGCACATTTTATTAGTTTAATAGCTTCAGGAAGAGTTTCTGATGAGCTGGGGCTAATTGGTGCTTGGAGTGCGGTGATCAGTTCCTTATGCCTTATCACACAGTGATAATATGCAGGTGACTGTGACCTTGTGCTGATCTCTGCGCTGTAAATAATTCTGTCCTACAATCCACTCCAGGTCTTATGTGGGTGACACAGAGAGCTGGTTACAATGTAACTGCTCTGATTCCTGAGAGATGTCGGCTGTGTGCACAATAGGGGATGAACGAGCAGAGAAAAGTGATCCCCAGCTGCTGACTGTACTGTAGCATTTCAGTGGCTGATAAATATAGGGAATCCTTTCTCCTGTCTTATTGCCAGTCTGATGAAATACTGGCAGGGCTGCTTTTCCAGGACAAGTCTGGTGTCTTTGTGAAATCTGCCTTCTGGCAAGACCTGTTTGCCAAGTTGCAGCAGTCAGGTGTGGTTACTGTAGAAGGTGACTGTAGAAGGTGGGGGGGGGGGGGTACTGTGCCTCTTTTGAGGGAGGGTATACTGTGCATCTGTCGAGGGAGGCTGTACTGTTTGATGCAGTTTGAGAAAGGGCTATACAGCCTAAAACAGCAGTCTCTGACTGCAGCTATTTTAACTATGCAATAAAAGAGCTTGAAGGTGCCGACCTTTTTGCTTTGAAGAGGGAGGCTGTACTGTGTGCAGTTCATGGCTGGAGGCTGTGCGCCTGTCTCGTCTGGAGGCTTTGCTGTGTGCCTGTCTCGTCTGGAGGCTTTGCTGTGTGCCTGTCTCGTCTGGAGGCTTTGCTGTGCGCCTGTCGCTGCTGGAGGCTGTACTGTGCTTTTATTGAGGGGCATGTGCTGCGTGCCTGTCGCAGGAGACTGTTGTGTGCCTATTGAGGGGTGTGCTGCGTGCCCTTTTTGTCGGGAGGTTGTAGTGTGCTTCTATTGAGGGTCATGTGCCTGTCGCGGGAGGCTGTAGTGTGCTTCTATTGAGGGGCGTGTGCCTGTCGCGGGAGGCTGTTGCGTGCTTCTATTGAGGGGCATGTGCAGCGTGCCTGTCGTGGGAGGCTGTAGTGTGCTTCTATTGAGGGGTGTGTGCCTGTTGCGGGAAGCTGTAGTGTGCTTCTATTGAGGGGTGTGTGCCTGTTGCGGGAGGCTGTAGTGTGCTTCTATTGAGGGGTGTGTGCCTGTTGTGGGAAGCTGTAGTGTGCTTCTATTGAGGGGTGTGTGCCTGTTGCGGGAGGCTGTAGTGTGCTTCTATTGAGGTGTGTGCCTGTTGCGGGAAGCTGTAGTGTGCTTCTATTGAGGGGTGTGTGCCTGTCGCTGGAGGCTGTAGTGTGCTTCTATTGAGGGGTGTGTGCCTGTCGCTGGAGGCTGTAGTGTGCTTCTATTGAGGGGCGTGTGCCTGTTGCGGGAGGCTTTACTGTGCTTCTATTGAGGGGCGTGTGCCTGCCGCGGGAGGCTGTTTTGTACTTCTATTGAGGGGCATGTGCCTGCCGCGGGAGGCTGTACTGTGCTTCTATTGAGGGGCGTGTTTGTCTCTCTGTGTCCCTTCTGAGTCTCTCTTGCCCCCTTTGTGTCTCTTTGTGCCCCTTTTGTCTCTCTTTGTGCCCGCTCTGTCCCTCAGGCTGCAGCAGTGCTGGACATACCTTCCAGCATGAATCCAGCGATGCCAATCTGTCCACTTCGCCTACTGCATGCACGGCATACTTCCTATATGTCATGTGACATACAGGAATCGGGAAGTATGCCGTGCACAAGAGGCGGTAGAGGACAGACAACGTTGGACTTGTGCGGAACGTATGTCCAACACTGCAGGCTGCACACGCCTGGACTTGGGGGAAGTGTAAAGCTGTGTCTCCAAACTTCCCCCATGCGGAAATGACGTCATTGAGATAATAGTCACTTTGACGATTCCTAAATTGTGATCTTGGTGATCGCGATTTCAATTTAAATTCGATTTATCTTTCAGGCCTATGATCTAGTGCATACATATCAAACTCCGGCCCGTGGGCCAAATCTGGCCCTCTGAGCTATCAGATTTGGCCCTCAGGTGGTTTCCCCACTCTGCATTATGTTTGGCCCGCTCTAGACCACCTGAAAAGCTACATTGAATGATAAGCCCTAGTTAACCAGGGAAACCATATGGATAGGGGGACAGCACTAGATACCAGGGAAATGTACAAGAGAGGGAAGGGGGCCACTAGTCACCAGGAAACTGTATAGATTAGGGTGGAAGGACCACTAAACATCAGGGAACTGTATAGAGGATGGAGAGGAGCTATTAGACACCAGGGAGAGAGGTGGCCACTAGACATAGAGGTCGGCCTGTGACTTGGTCCCAGAGCTCAATTTCGGTCCACTTTGTATTTGAGTTTGACAGCCCTGATCTAGTGTGAGCACAGGGGCTCACCACTTGGGCAACTCTGTTTAAAGTTCATATTTACAAGCCTATCCTAGCTAAACACTCAAGCTTGTGCTGGGTGTGGCAGCCCAGAGTCCAGCCCTTCTGAATTCCTAAAACTAAACTAAGAAGTATTTTAGATCTAATCAGGTCAGATTTGTTGTAAACTGAAGTTTAGCCTGGGAGTTATAGAAACTAGAAAACAAGCAGCACTGCTTCATTGCGGAATGCCAAGCCGTTTCTGTGCCAGGATCGGCACGGTGTTGGACCCGGCTGAGTAATTTCACAGCAATCAGTCATAAATATTTTCACTAACACGTACTGAAGGTAATTATTACTAAAGTCCAACACAAAACGCACCCGGAAATGTGTAATCTCAGTATAGCCCATTGATGTATGCGAGGTATTTATTGCACGTGTGTAATATTCTGCCCAGGCTCTATTTCCGTATTCTCGGGCTGGTTCACACCTGTGCACTTTTGAGGAGCATTCCAGCGCTTTGCTGATCACTGGGAAAAAGGGTTAAAATTTTGTAAAAAAAAAAAAAAAAAAAAAAAGTCGTTCAGCTGAGATAATAAAATTATTAAAACTTACATTTTAGCTTTTAAACCCAAAATTAGACTTTGGGACTCTACAAGTCCTATTTGGGAGCAGGGCTATAGACAAATAGTTTATCTCAGCAGTTTGCTCCAGCCCTTATCCCTAAATAACGCCTGTTGTGGGCTTAAAGGATGTGTTCACTAATTATGTGAAATTTTACCTTTTGCATACGTTCATGGCAGGCAAGTAAAATCTACAAGTTACATCCGTCTCAGGCCATGGAAGTCGCTACCCACTATTTTGTTCATGTTTTCCTGTCTGTGCATTTGTAATAACTGAGCGGGTTGCCATGGTTATATGACCCGCCTCCAGTGCTTGGCAAGAACGATCTGTTCTGGGGCATCGGGTTTTTGGCAGAGAAAGAACGTTCTTTCAAACATTAAAAGATCTCTTGCGGGAGATGGCTGGCTGCAGCTGACCAGTGCTGTCTTTGAGACCATAAAAAATCCAACCTTTGGGGAGGACAGGTGACGGGTACTAGGCTCACCAGAAACGCTGGCTTTGTTCGCTGGTCCCCTTATTTTTTTTGTGTGTGCCTGATGGTGCGTACACACCCAGTTTTAACGCAAACCTGTGACTTTAAAAATAAGTTACATACTGTATATTCCAACGTATAGGACGGCACACCAACTTTTCCAGTTAATACAGTTTGGTATATATTCTCCCTATAAGACGCCATATAAGACTACCCATCTTCCATCGCACACCAAATAAAAATTCAAAAATCATATACTGGTGCTATGTATGAACAGATACTGGTACTGTACGTGCTATACTGTGTAAAACAATATGTAGGCGATTGACTGGTTAGAGTGGTCAACTCTCCATAAGTGGACTGGTCAGCTTTCCGTCTCCCTGTTTTTCAGAGCGGTATGGAAGAATAGATTGCGCTGTGCCCATAAAACACGCCCACCCATGTATCCTATTTACCTCCTTCTCTGCCTCTCAGATCTCACACAGGCGAAAACAGGATAGGTCAGGCCAAACAGGTGGAAGAGGTGTGTTTTATGGGCACAGCACAGTCTCTTTCTTCAATACCCTGAGCTTCCCAGACCTTGCAGCATGAGCGGTGAGCTCCCCCCAGCATGTGCAGCGACCGCCAAATCTCCGACACCCGGTAATTAAACATCAGCATGACACAGAGCATCAGCATCGCGGATCAGCATCAATGACACCCAGCGTATGACGAACTCCGACTTTTTTCAGAAAATTTTCAAGCTTTAAAAAGTAGTCTTATACGCCGGAGTATACAGTACTTACCTTGGTAGGGGGAAGCCTCTTCACCCTCCAGAGGCTTCCTTTGTCCCCCTCCACCTTGCTGTTCTAGCGCTGGGACCACCTAAAGCTCGCAGCTGTGCTCCAGTACGTGAACAAGCACAGCTGCACTGCACAGGGTCGCTCGCGACATCTCCCTGACAAGTGCTTCTCCGATCCATCTTCCGGCCGGCGGGTATGCACGATGTTGCGCGACAGGCGCGACGAGACTTCAAGCGATCGCGGTACTTTGCACGGGAGTCGTTGGAGATCTGCTGTGACGGTTGTTATCGCCGTGCAAAGCTAAGTGATGTTCACGCGCCTGTACCCATGTTGTGAGATCACTTAAACGACTCCCTCGCTAAAAAAAAATATCACCGGTCGTTGGAAAAATCAAGAGGTGAGTATGGGCCTTATGTGGTGATTGTCACAATACGTGACTGTAGTTCAAATGACAATTTTTAACAAATCTTAAAAATGCTGTTATTTCAGGGGGGAAAAAATTGGCATTTTTGTGGCTGATCGGGTTGTCCGTCCTTTAGACTCTCCTTAGTGCGCGCCCCAGTGTGTTGGGTGTGCTGGGTGCTAGCCCCTGTTTGGCAGGCACCTGGCTAAATGCAGTGAGATAGTCCCCAGGCTGAATGGTGCTCTGTGTAGTCTGGGCAGGAGCAGTGTGTGTGTGTTGCTCACCTCTCCCTCCAGGACATTCTCCACATTCCGCTGTGCCAGCTTCCTCTGGATGCACGCCGCCATACCTTCCTCCTTCCAGGAGACTCAGCCCAATTTGTAGCACAACCAGTGTGGGAGATTATTACCATTTAGTGTTTTATATAGCGCTGACATCTCCCACAGCGCTGTACAGAGCATATTGTCTTGTCACTAATGAATACATGCAGGGCTGTGGAGTCGGTACAATAATCATCTAATCTAACTCTGACCCCATATGAAACTTCTGACTCCAGGTACCCAAAATGGCTCCAACCCCTCACCCCGAATACATGTATAAGTTACAGCCAGATCCCAAAGTTTGGCCACTTTGGGTACTGACCGGGAAAAACTAGAAGTGGCGTCTCACTGCGGCCAATGTGATAAATGAATTTAAGATTTCCGGATTCCGGCGGCAATGTGACAAATGAAGGCGGCTCCTCAGCTCTGGCTCCTCCCCATTCCTCCCTCCTATTCCGCTCTGGCAGCCGGGGACATGCGTGTCCACCAGAGTCGTTCGTAGTGGCAGGGATTCCTGCTGTTCTTTCCTGCAGAGCGGGTGCTGGCAGAAGTAATGGCTGCAGCCTTCCCACTCTGGTTCCCTGCCGCGACGAATGACTCTGGAGGCCGCGCATGAATAGGAGGGGGCAGTGGGAGGAGCCAGAGCCGAGGAGCCGGCTTTATTTGTCCCAATGCCACCGGGAATCCGGAAATCTTAAATTCATTTCTCACATTGGCCACAGTGAGACGCCACTTCTAGTTTTGCCCGGCCAGAACCCAAAGTAGCCAAACTTCAGGTTCTGGCCGTAACATATACAGCATTGCGCATGTGAAGAGTCTGGTGCTAGTAGGGGTGAGGTGAGCCAGCGAGAAAGTCCATACGTAATGGACTGGAATCGCAGCAACTTCTACAACTTTCAGGATTCTAATTGGCCAATAGTGTGGGCGTTTGCATGTTAGATTATTGTGGCTCTGCACAATTAACAGCTGACACATCATTGCATTCCAGCGGATCGGGAGGCGTGTTTGGCTTCTAAGGACAACAAAGGTTGATTTGCATATATTCAGCAGTGATGCACTGGGAGACATCTCGGGCTCACTCCAACCTGAATTATTGCAAATTCTTTCTGTTTTAAGAAAGCAAACTTGTTTTCCATAGCATTTTAGTAAGGGGACTTTTAGTACCATTGTAGTCCCTCACACACTCCAATGAGTTCTGGTTCACCATCTGGTTAGTCTGTACCTCTGGTTGGTTAAAGTCCTACCCCATAGAGCCACATTATTCCATGCCATGCACTGATGAAGAGCAACCAGTCTGAAACAGTCTGTATGCATGTTGGATTATTGTGGCTCAACAATTAACAGCTGACACATCATTGCATTCCAGCAGATCTGGAGGTGTGTTTAGCTTCTAAGGACAACAATGGGTAATTTGCATATATTCAGCAGTGATGCGCTGGGAGACATCTCAGACTGAATTATCGCAAATACTTTTTGTTTTAAGAAAGCAAACTTTTGTTTTCCGAATCATTACGACAACCTATCGGAAGCCCAGCAGTGTGAGAGGGTGCTGTCTACCCAATCACGTTAGTGGAATTTCACTCTGGACTTTCTTGCTGGCTCACCTCAGCCATACTAGCGCCGAGAGTCTGTCCTGATTTTTTTTTTACGATTCAGATGACTTGAGATGGCCAGTGTAAGGCTGATCATTCCAGATTGCATGCAAATTATACACAGTTTGGAGCTGGGCTAACACAAATCGACAGAAAGAGCCAGTGCACACCAAAGAGCGCTAGCGTAATCATAAACGCTCGGTGCTTTTTGAAATGATTTTTCAGAGCGATTCTAGGCATGTGCCAAGCCATTTTTTTTTTTTTTTTTTTTTTTTTTTTTTTTTCTCCTAATCATGCTTGGCGATTTTTGGAGCGTGTCGGTGTAGTGGGTTTTTATTTTTTGTTACAGTAAATAACGATAATGATCGTTCATACGAAGAATCGTCCATAATCGATCGTTCAGCAAATTGTATCATTAGTGGCCACGTTAATACTTTTAGCCATACACACATTTTATGCAACCTGGGATTATTTGTGAACTCTTGCTGCATTGTGCATTCAGTGTAGGTGTGTCATGATTGGAATAATGCCTAGTACACACCATGCAATTTTCTGTTACATTTACCTGCCAGATAGATAATTTCCAACATGTTGGAAATTATCTATCTAACCATCTATCTGCCGAGAAAGGCATTGTTCTACTCAGCAGGAGATAACCAGAAGACAATGCACCAGAGATAATGGCCAGTCTCTACCAGTACTTTACAGAACATAATCTAATCACAGAAAATCTAACAGAAAATCTAACAGAAAAATCTAACAGAAAATTGTATGGTGTATAATGCTGGGAATACACGGTACGTTTTTGAGGCTCGATTCTCCCGCCCGATCGATTCCCCGCTCAATTTCGTGCCTGATTCTCTCATCTTCCAATTGTTTTTCTTGTCTTTTCCCATTGTTCCCCATGCAAAATCGAGCGGTGAAACGATCGGGCGGGAGATCGGACATGTCGGAAATTATCTATCGAGCCAATCTAACCGTGTATTGCCAGCATAAGGCAGCGGCACAGCTGTGTGTTTACAGTGCAGCCTGTCTAATCACCTCTTCCTGTGCAGCTCGCTAGCTTATTTTTAACAGTCTAAACCGGCAATTATCATACTGAAAGGAGAAGCATCATTAAACAAAAATCTAGTATCGGCATGTTCCCGTGCTGGTGGCTGTGCAGGTTATTGCTTCACATAAATGCACTGGGAGGAGCGCAAAACACACACAGGAAACCCCTATACATACACACAAAGCCAAACGCAAGCTGGTTAGACTTTTAAAGGACCACTATTGTGACAAAAGTAGGCAGTTAAAATCCGACAGAAGCGACAGGTTTTGGTTCAGTCCATCTCCTCATGGGGTATTCTCAGGGTTTTCTTTGTTTTCAACAGCATTTCCTGAGCAGCAGTTTAACTGCCAAAATAGATACATGCCAGCCCACCTACTCACTTGCACACTATTTTGTCAGATAGACTTTGCAACTGCTGTTCAGGAAATGCTGTTGAAAACAAAGAAAACCCTGAGAATCCCCCATGAGGAGATGGACTAGCCTAAAACCTGTCGTTTCTGTCAGATTTTAACTGCCTACTTTTTTCACAATGGTGATCCTTTTAAAGGGCTCCTGCATGGAAAATGTAATTAAAAAAATTAAGTACGTAATCTGTGTTGCTACTTAAAGGATAACTAATGAGTAAGGAGGCTGCCATAATTATTTACTTTTAAACAATACCAGTTGCTTGTCTATTTGGCTACAGTAGTTTCTGAATAAGGGCTGGTTCAGACGGGCGTTTTTGTGGCGTTTAACGCAGCGTTTCAGACGCAGCGTTTTTTGGGATCTACTGCCATCCCATGCAAGTGAATGGGAGCGTTTAGAGCTGGCTTTTGCAGGCTTTCATGAAAGCCTGGCAGTAGATCCCAGCGTTGCGTCTAGTCTCAAAAGCAACATGCTGCTTTCAGAGGCAGTAAACGCCAGGAAACAATAGCAGAGACCAGAACTGCTAGCCTTGAACGCTTTTCAAAAGCTTTCAAAAGCTATCTTTTAAACGCTGGCGTTTGAACGCAATGCCAAGCAAAAGCTCAGCAGATGCCCGTGTGAACCAGCCCTAACACTAGGAACAAGCATGCAGATAATCTTGTCATATCTGTCAATAATGTCTGAAACACCTGATGTGCTGCATGCTTGTTCAGGGTCTATGGCCAAAATTGACATTGACCAATCAAAGTTGGCTTTAGAACTCAGAATCTGATTGAAATAACTAAGGAACTATTTCATAAACTATAATTGCCTGTACCTGTATACTCACACAGTGGTTCCCAAATGCATTACAACATACAATTAAAAACCTCACATTTCTAGGTCAGGGCTGGACAAATAACAGGCCAGGTTAACAAGGCTCATTAAAGACCATAGTTGGCACCTAACATTTATTTAAAATTGTTAAAGTAGCTCATATAAAAAAAATTCCTTCTGAGTACTTGATTACTAAACTGGATCCTGAATTCCATATTCCTTTAGGCCTGGTTCACACTGCAAATTGTGCAGCACTGTGGTGTAGTGGTTAGTGCTCTTGCGTTGCAGCGCTGGGTCCCCGGTTCGATTCCCAGCCAGGTCAACATCTGCAAGGAGTTTGTATGTTCTCCCCGTGTCTGTGTAGGTTTCCGTCGGGCACTCTGGTTTCCTCCCACATCCCAAACAATGTTATTACCTCTTTGGATTCGGCCAGAAACAGCCCACTGAAGCAAGGAGCTTTCCACTGAAAAACAAAGTGCTGTTTTGTGCTGTTCTGCTACAAAATTCTTTTGTGGTAGTAGATTTATGCTGATCTAGGGCAAAACGATCTTGATATCGTCAAAGCAGCGGTTTTTGCCGCCGCTGGTACCTGTTCTGCTTGCTCCCGGCCTTCTTCTCCATTAAGTTCTGATCAGCCTCACCGCATTGCTGTGCGGTGAGCCGCTTTAACGTTGCGGCGAGCTTTGCCCAGTAACCACGGCCGCCAGGAAGCGACGTGATGTCACTTCCTGTTACAGGCTCCGCAGTTACTGCGCGAACACACGTTGCCTCTTCACTACAGCTCACCGCACAGCAATGCGTTGAGGCCGAACGGAACTTACTGGAGGAGGGGCCTGGGAGCAGACCAGAGCAGGTACCAGCGTGGGGAGGGGTAAACTAGTGGGGGATCTGGCTATGTACACTAAAAGGGGGATATGCTATATACACTAAAGGGAATCTGGATGGCTAACCTGTACTGCGGCACCTATAGTGGCTAACCTGTACTGCGGCACCTATAGTGGCTAACCTGTACTGCGGCACCTATAGTGGCTAACCTGTACTGCGGCACCTATAGTGGCTAACCTGTACTGCGGCACCTATAGTGGCTAACCTGTACTGCGGCACCTATAGTGGCTAACCTGTACTGCGGCACCTTTAGTGGCTAACCTGTACTGCGATACCTATAGTGGCTAACCTGTACTGCGGCACCTATAGTGGCTAACCTGTACTGCGGCACCTATAGTGGCTAACCTGTACTGCGGCACCTATAGTGGCTAACCTGTACTGCGGCACCTATAGTGGCTAACCTGTACTGCGGCACCTATAGTGGCTAACCTGTACTGCGGCACCTATAGTGGCTAACCTGTACTGCGGCACCTATAGTGGCTAACCTGTACTGCGGCACCTATAGTGGCTAACCTGTACTGCGGCACCTATAGTGGCTAACCTGTACTGCGGCACCTATAGTGGCTAACCTGTACTGTGGCACCTATAGTGGCTAACCTGTACTGCGGCACCTATAGTGGCTAACCTGTACTGCGGCACCTATAGTGGCTAACCTGTACTGCGGCACCTATAGTGGCTAACCTGTACTGCGGCACCTATAGTGGCTAGCCTGTACTGCGGCACCTATACGGGCTAGCCTGTACTGCGGCACCTATACGGGCTAGCCTGTACTGCGGCACCTATACGGGCTAGCCTGTACTGCGGCACCTATACGGGCTAACCTGTACTGCGGCACCTATACGGGCTAACCTGTACTGCGGCACCTATACGGGCTAGCCTGTACTGCGGCACCTATACTGGCTAGCCTGTACTGCGGCACCTATACTGGCTAGCCTGTACTGCGGCACCTATACGGGCTAGCCTGTACTGCGGCACCTATACGGGCTAGCCTGTACTGCGGCACCTATACGGGCTAGCCTGTACTGCGGCACCTATACGGGCTAGCCTGTACTGCGGCACCTATACGGGCTAGCCTGTACTGCGGCACCTATACGGGCTAGCCTGTACTGCGGCACCTATACGGGCTAGCCTGTACTGCGGCACCTATACTTGGCTACCTATATTGGAGGCACTCCTACTCACCATCATTCTGCTAATTCATCGTTGTGTGTTGAAAATCGTGAATCGAAATCGCAATTTCTGACAGAAATCGTGCAATTCAGTCTTTTCCTAAAATGTTTCAGGCCTAGGTCCCTTTATGGCTGGTATAGGTACCCATGGTTGAGAGCCACTAGTCTAGATGTTGTGTTGCACTGGCTACCTTTTGTTTATATACCTGACCCTGCAGGAACTGCATCTGTTGCAGACGGGTTTCAAATATTTTTTTTTTTCCTCTGCAGGAAATAGTCGTAAAAGAAAAGGAACAAGCACTGAAAGTGGATGATGTCATACTGTTACCAGGTAATGCCGCTTGCTTGTAGATGTTGCTGAACCTTTCCTTCCCCTTATTAGATGTTTCCACCACTGGACTATCAAGATTACCTGATTTCTGCTTCACACAATTTTGTAGCACTTTAGAGAGAATATTCAACATCTGGCATCCCTGCCTCAGCAGGGCTCACTATCTAATGCCCCTACCACTTTCTGAGCATGGGAATACAGTTAATCTACCAGTATGTTGGGGGGGGGGGGGGTTGGAGGGTTGGAGGGAGACCCAGAACACATACAGGACATACAAGCTCCATTCAGATGGGGTCCTGGCGGGTGAGAGTGCGAGTGCTGATTGCTTAGCCATGTACTGCCTAAAGGTGCCCAAGTATATCCAGCCGATTTGCTCATGATGATGGAGTCTGGCATCCATGCCGTAACATGGCCGCCCAATCGATTGATTTCCGTCCGGATCAATTGAGAGGTCCGATTCAGCAGATGGATACAGAGGCTTCAAAATAGGATAAAATGGACTAAAAATAATTTAAAATTTGGAAGTTGTAGTGGACTTACCTCCCACAATATAGACGCAGAAAGTCAAATTCAGCAAAGATTAGACTTTAATCAAAACAGCGCCAAACGGGTAACTTGTTTCACAGGCTTTAACCCACTTCAGGCTATTAAAGGAGCAGTTTAAAGGGACAACTGAAGTAAGGAGACAATTGAGGCTGCCACATTTATTTCCTGTTAAACAATACTAGTTGCTTGGCAGCCCTGCTGATCTATTTGACATCAGTAGTGTCTGAATCACACCAGAAACGAGCATGCAGCTAATCTTGTCAGTTGGCAAAGTCAGAAACACCTGATCTGCTGCATGCTTGTTCAGGGGCTATGGCTAAAAGTATTAGAGACACAGGATCTGCAGCGCTGCCAGGCAACTGGTATGAAATCTCTCTCTCCCCTCGGGTTCACTTTAAGGCCAATCAGATCTGTCCATCTTTATTTATTTATTTTTTTACATCTGCACATTTATAGATTTTTCATGAAAACAATGGAAATATTCTGCTTTACTTGTGTTGTTTGCACTGTTTTATTGGATTTCCTTTCATTTTATTTTTGTTAGAGAATAAAATAAAAAGTCAGATAATGCCATCTGGTCTGCGCAGACAAATAAACAGCTTTATTGCTGGCGGCTTCCTTCCTGTCGATATGTTATTACATCACAGGAAGCGTCAGTGTGCAGCACTTCCTACTGAGGAAATTACCCAGAGGACCACTCACAATAGAACGACCATACTAACCAGACAATAAAAAAAGGAAATTATCTCAGCAGTGAGAGACACGCTGCAAAATACTGAACTTCTGCTTCTGTGTGATGGTGAAGGGCAGCTCTCACTGGGCAGAGAGGCTGGCTGGTATATATAGAGAGAGCTTGCAGTTGTCGACCTATCAAAGAATACTGCATGATCAAGCATGCTGGGACTTGTAGTTCTGTGGGTACTTGGGTGTTGGGCCGTCTCTGCAGAATTTAAAGTGTGAATGTGAATGCACGTTTATTTCTGCTTGACAGCCCTGTTGCTTACAAGATGCTTGTTTCTGGTGTAATGCAGACACTGTTGCAGCCAAATATAGGAGCAGGGCTGCCTGGCAACTGGTATTGTTTAAAAGGAAATATGTCAGCCTTCATGTCACTCTCACCTTGGGTTCACTATAAATCTTTTTTCTTTTCCTTAAACTACTTTCTTAAAGGGGACCTGAACTGAGAAGTATATGGAAACTGCCATGTTTATTTCCTTGCAGTGCTGGGTCCATGGTTCAAATCCCAGCCAGGACACTATCTGCATGGAGTGTGTACGTTCTCCCTGTGTCTGCATGGGTTTCTTCCGGGCACTGATGTTTCCTCCCACATCCCAAAAACCTACAGATAAAGTTAATTGGCTTCCCCCTAAATTGGCCCTTGACTATGATGCACATATGACTATGGTAGGGATTAGATTGTGAACTCCTCTAAGGGACAGTTAAAGAGAACCGTAACCAAGAATTGAACTTCATCCCAGTCAGTAGCTGATACCCCCTTTCCCGTGAAAAATCTATTTATTTTCTCAAACGGACCATCAGGGGGCTCTGTATAGCTTTGTGGTGAAACCCCTCCCACAGTGATGTCAGCGCCTCACAGCACTGAGGTCCTGACATCACACTGTGGGAGCCTTGTTGCATTGTGGGAAATAACAGCTGTTTCCAACTGCCAAAAAAGCAAGCAACATCTCCTTCCACTGACATCACCTACCAGCAGTAAAAATGTCACCATGTGATAAATGTCACAATGTAAATCTGGGAGAGGAAAGCTTTTACAATGAGCAAGCACTGACTGCTTCATTTTTACAATAATTATGTATAAATGATTTACTTTTTTTTATTACATTATTTTCACTGGAGCTCTTTAAGTGACAAGACTATACACTCAGTACAGTTCTGCAGAAGATGTTGCCACCATATAAATTACTACTGAATAATTACAAAGATACTCTGCACAGTGCTGTGGAAGATGTTGAAGCTTTATAAATACTAAATAATTAAAACTGCAAACAAACCTAGTGGTGCTGCACTGAGGATGTACGGGAGGAAGTCGGTAACCCTCCCCTCCCCATCTGCAAAGATTACAGCAGGCTGAAGCTGAGCATTTGTGTGCTTGCTTTCATACTATCCTCGCTACACCTCATCCCTGCATCATCCGGCCCCGCCTACCTCCACAGCTACTCCTTATGCACGGATCACAGCACAAGAATACCACCTAAAAATAGAACTAATGTCATCTGCCAAAACATTTACAAATTATTACACCAAGCCAAAAAACAAAACGGAAAAAAAGGAACAAAGAGATCCCTTGCGTGACCCATCCTGCAACAGACAAGTCTAAAAGCTTCCATATACTGGAGCCCAAGAGGGACACAAAGGTGGGACTTCAATTGAGGCCCGGTTCACATTAGTGTTTTTTGTGGAACATAACCGGAACGTATTCTGTACAAACTGAACGGATGTGTAAGGATCCAATGTTAACCTATGGATCCATTCGCATGCGTCCGTTGGTGCGGATACGTTCCGTACGTTCCGGTCCCCAGACCTAAAAAGTGCTGCAGGCCCTAATTTTCCAGTCCGTTCCGCCCAGTGGAACAGATCCGGACAAAAAATGCTGCAGCATTGGGGCAATGGAAAACGGAACGTTTCTTCACACCAGAGAAGAAATGGACCATTCCACGGGGGATGGGGGCATGTGCAGACGGGAACCTGAGCAACGGGAGGGTGAGGGGAGAGTGCAGCAGTGGGTGAGGGAGGGTTTATACATACCCAATCTTCAGTAGCAGCCGGCGGTAGAGGCTTCCGTCGTCTTCCGCGTCATGTAGTCACATGACGCGCTGTGTAGTCACAGCGGAAGAAGCCTCTACCGCCGGCTGCTACTGAAAATTAGTTATGCATTTGCGGCGAAACTTGAGTGAAAACTGATCTGATCAATCATTGATCAGATCCGTTTTAAATTCCATTCTACAGTGTGCACAGAGCCATCCGGATCTGGTGAAGCGGAGACCGGATCAAGTTTGGCTCAAAAAGGCAATGTGAACCAGGCCTGAATGTTAAACTAAACGAACAAGTATCTATTTTCTCAGCCAATTCAATCTCTTAATTCGAATTGGCCAGAAATCCTTTCACCCGTTCCCCAATCACCTCTCCATCGATTTCATTCAAGATTATAAATCTTATATGATAAGTGTAACGAGAGGTATATGGAGGCTGCCATATTTTTCCTTTACCAGTTGCCTGGCAGCCCTGCTGATCCTCTGCCTCTAATACGTTTAGCCCTAGCCCCTGAACAAGCATGCAGCAAATCAGATGTTTCTGGCATTATTGTCAGATCTGACAAGATTAGCTGTATGCGTGTTTCTGGTGTTATTCAGACCCTACTGCAGCCAAATAGATCAGCAGGGCTGCCAGGCAACTGGTATTGTTTAACAGGAAATAAATACAGCAGCCTCCATATACCTCTTGTTACAATTTTCCTTTAAAACCTCCTTAGTGGTAATCCTAGGTCAGGCTCGGGCTTGAAACCCACTGCTCAGAGCGGTAACCCCGAGCTTGATCCATGGGAGGGCTGCCACAGATCTATCTAGTGGTATGATTTTTAGGGTCTGAAAGCAGTGCAATGTTTTCATAGGCTTTTCGACCCTAACATCCAGAAATAATCATAATGCAAAGGAGGGTAAGTGTGATAGAACATATGAAAAACTTATTGCGAGCCCCCTGTCTCTGTTCTGGTCCCTCCCTGTTGTTTTATGCTGCTTCATTCAGCTGCCCTGTGCCCCGCCTCCTCCATCGCGCTCCCAATGCTGGGACAGTTGTGTGCTTGCACATTACTGTGCATACGCAGAAAGCTCCTGGTAACAGGAGCACAATGAAGGAGGTGCAGAGCTGTACACGCACAGTCGCCTATGACTGGCTGAGCCGGCCAGCTTTCTGAGGGGGACAGTGACTGATTGAACCAGCACGGAGTGATGGTGAGGCACCAGGTGGACTTCAGGGGGCTTAATGAATCCCCATGGGGGGGGCAGATTTATTTCACTTTAGGTACTCTTTAAAGAACAAGCGACATCCATGCTAACCTAGAAATAAAAACCACATATATAAATAGATAAATACTAGATCTACTTACATAACAGATGTATTGTACTGTCAACGTGTCAATGTGAATTTTATAAAGGAAAAGCAGAGAAACCTTTTCTAGACAGTTTCCATCTTGGTTACCTTTTAATGAAGCTAATCCTGACATAATTTCCTCCCTCACTCTTTTTTCTCCTCTTGCTAATTGTGTATTCGTTACCCGCCCTCCTCCCAGAGTCTTCAGACATTCCCACTGAGGTCTATACTAGGAAGTGCACTGTCTTATGTCAATAGGAGGGGGAAATAAAGGGAAGAGGAGGAATATATTCTAGATAAAAAGACCCCCAGCATGCAACTGTTTTGCCAGCCGATGGCAATTAAAGGGCCAGTGCTCCTAAGTTATGTGAGAACTCCAAACCATAACAGCTGAAAAAGCTTTGAATACAGGTTTAGCATCTTTATCAATACAATTAATACACTCAGACCAGTTGCTGTTGCAATTAGATTTTAATGGTGACAATCCTGCGTTAATATCCATGTGACTACAGGAGGAATGTTTCAGATGAACAGTGTGAGAACAGGCAGCTGTCAGTCTCTGTGGATTCATGAATGGGCGGAGCAAGTATTTGACCCTTTTCTGTTTTTGTATTTTTAATATAAATACTGCCTGCTGTATGAAACCGGAATGCAAACTCTGCTCGCCTCTCTTGATAGTCGTTTCAGGTACGGCCTGGTTTAGGAGCGCTGCCAATTCTTCCTTACTGTCTGCTGTAGGTAATACTGTTAAGATACCAGTAGGTGGGGCTCTCATTTGCAATACAGGAGTTACAGATACTCTAGTTGTTGATCTGGTCAGGCGGGTGACTTGGAGTAGGAATAACAGTGTGTGCTGTGTAGACTTTGAGGAGGAATAACCGTGTGTTCTGTGTATGTGTTGGGCAGGTGAGATGGTCCTCTGTGAGGCCAACAACGTCTTCAAGTGCTCCCAGGAGGAGGGATCGCAGCGCGGCGTCTGCGGGAGACTCATCTGCACAAACTTCAAGATCACCTTCCTGTGTGAAGAGGCGCCGGACGACAATGTGAGCACCCAAGTCTACTCTCCAGATCCCTTTTCTGTTACTTTCTGTGTGACTTATGCTGACATGAGACCACAATGAATTCTGCTGAGGGCTGGGTGAGGCGGAAAACGCATAAAATCACAAGACTTAGGCCTTGTTCACATTATAAATCGCAATCGCTGAGCGATTTTGAAAGCACTTTTCTAAGCGCTTTTCTAAGCGATTTCAGAGCGATTTGCGCTTAGAAAAGCGTCTTTCTAAGTGCTTTTGTGCAGCGATGTTTTGTTTTCACTTCCTAACCTCAGTCAGGAAGTGAACTTTGCCCCGGAAATAAATAAATACAATGTATTTATTCATTAAAAGCGGTCAGAAAATCTCTTTTCAAAGCACTTTCAATTGCTTTGCGATTTAGTAGAAAAGATAGGAAAATCGCTAATGCTCAGAAAATGGTGCAGGAGCAGCATTTGCAATTTGTATAGCGCTTACCGCTTATGTAACACTCACATAGAGCAATATTGCACTTGTGCTTTTTAGGCAATTTTTAAACTTGCCAACGCTAAAAAACACCCCGAAATCGCCCCTAATGTGAACAAGCCCTCAGGGGAATAACTTACATGAAACGCGTCGGTCACACTTCTCTCATTTCTCACAGAAGTCACTCAATCATGAATGCTTTGTAGTTTTAGGTACTTAAAACAGGAGTGGCAGCACACAGTGCTTATATTTGGACACACAAAATTGACAACGCGTTTTGCGGTTGCGTGCCAGTTTCCTCAGGTCAGTGAAAAAACAGGTGCCTTAACTGCTATTGCTGTGTAGCAAGCATGATCATTGGGCGTCGCCACCCCTGATTTAAGTGTCTTGTCATACCTCTTTAGAGGTGATGTTTTTTCAGTTTCAAAAGATTTTTATTAGTGTGAAACGGACAATAAAATACAATACATAGCTTCAGGGTAGCAAATAAAGGCCCTCGCAGGAGCAAATTCAAATTATCACTATAACAATAGACAAGGTATGTACAGCAATTTGCATCCTATAACAAAGACAGAACATAAACGTAACCACTTGAGGACTGTAGGCTTACACCCCCCTAGTGACCGGGCTGTTTTTTACAATTTAGGCCACTGCAGCTTTAAGGGCTCGCTGCAGAGCCGTGTACAACTCAGCACACAAGTGATTCCCCCCCCCCCCGCCCCTCCTTTTCTGCCCACCAACCGAGCTTTCTCTTGGTGGGCTCTGATCGCTGCTGGGATGTTTGTTTGTTTTTATTTATTAGTAGTTTTTTTTTTTTTCCCTCCCCCTTCCTTTTCCCAGCCAGCTTATCACAGTGATCGGCTGTCATAGGCATCAGCCTATGACAGCCGATCGCTACTGAGCCTCCCAGGAGGACAGCCATGTCACACGGCTGTCCCCAGTACAGCACTGTTGTAGATCGCTGCGCTGTACATAGACGGCGGTTTTGCTGTGTAATAGTCTCCTATCGGCAATGGCCCCAGGGAGACTGATTAAGCGGAGATGCGCGCGCATCGGTGCTCAATTTCCGGCAAAACCCCACCCCAGGATTTCATGCCACTTGCCGTCGAATGGTCCTATTGCTGCCGCCACGGTAACGTCAATCGGCGTGGAGCAGTCTTAAGTGGTTACAATAACAAAAATAATCAAGCATTAAGCTTGAAATAACTAGGTCCTTAAAGCGGTATTGACAGATATATACGTCCATACAAAATATGCTGTGAACAGTATAAATGTCCATACACATCAATACTCTCCTGCACTGTATACTAGACCCTTGCTTGACACATTTTGGCAAGTTACAGGAAAAAAAAGGTTATGAAAATGTGTTTGATCACATTTTGCACAGAAATACTGGGGAAATTGAACACCAGGGAGGTTAAGAGCATTGGCAAAAAGAGAACTGATAATCAAGAAGCTATTACAAGTTATGAACAGAGTCCAGTGCATCCAAATATTATAGTGTTTTAGTTTGTCCAGAAGAACATGGAAAACTGAGCAGGGATGGTTAAAGAAGAACTGTAGTAAGAATTATATGGAGGCTGCCATATTGATTTCCTTTTAAAGGAGTTATCAGACAAAATTACAAAAAATTTTACTCACCTGGGGCTCTCTCCAGCCCCTTGCAGCTGACTGTCCCACACCGACCGCTCTGCTCCCTGCCGCTTTCCCGGTCCCACTGCGCAGTGCAGAGGCCGACCGCAGGCGGCTCGCGCAGATGCAGTAAGGCCGACCTGGGGGTATGCCTCTGCACCGTGCAGCAACACCGGGACAGCGCCGGGGAGCAGAGCGATCGGTGTGGGACAGTCGGCTGCAAGGGGCTGGAGAAAGCCCCGGGTGAGTAAACCTCATTTTAGTAATTTTGCCTGATAAATTCTTTTAAGCAATACCAGTTGCCTGGCTATCCTGCTGAGCTATTTGCCTGCAGAAGTGTGAAGAACACCACAAACAAGCATGCAGCTAATCTTGTCAGATCTGACAAAAATGTCAGAAACCCCTGACCTGCTGCATGCTTGTTCAGGGTCTAGGGCTAAAAGTATTCTGCAGGGCTGCCAGGCAACTGATATTGCTTAAAAGGAAATAAATATGGCAGCCTCCATATACCTCTCTCTTCAGTTCTCCTTTGATTTTCCGCCTGCTCTGATGGTGGCTGCAAGGATTTGAAACCCACCTTTGTGAGTGTACACATCTTTAGTATTTTGCTTTTCTGAATCTTACACGATTCTGTACCATTGGGCTCCTGGGCGCAGGGTTAAACCTATAAACTGCTCATGCTGCTTCTGCACAAGTCCTGGCGGCAATAATTATTATTCCCCCACCAGGTCGCCGTGGATGGTGGGGAAAAATGTAATTCAGCTTCCAGCTGTTGCTGGCGGCTAAATTACAGCATTGCTGTAGTAATTTGTGCTTTTGACGTTGCACAAATTACCTACTGAGCGCCGCTATAGCCGTAATTCCTATTATGGCCTATGGTGGCGCCGGCTGCATCCAAATCTCCTGCGCTATTTTTGCAACGAGCTTGTCAGTTGTTTGGCCCAGACATGGAGAGCTCCTGTCTGAGGTCGCCTGTCTGCCTTCCTAATCTGATTGGTTTCTTCTCATCGTCTCTTAGACTCCGGAGTTCAGGAACAAAATTGTTGGTGAGAATGACATCACCCTGCAGTGCGTGGACCAGATCTATGGAGGTAAGGGCTTGTGTATCACTTGCTGGCCTCTTTGGTAAGGCAGAGAGGAGAGCCAGCAATTGGGCAGAAATGCACCTTTCAGCACCACTTGAAGCTGTGGTGTCAGGTTGCACAATTACAAATGTTTATAATAAGTTACATTTTCTCTGCTCTCTGCAGACAGTTTAGAGACACAGGCAGCTGCTGAGAGCTTTCTCACACACAGGGTTAACAGATGCACTATGAGGGAATTCTCCTTCCCCCCCATGGTTCACTGTGCCGTCAGTTTTGGCGACAGTAAAGCGTGAAAGGAATTTAACAGTAAACAAACAGAAAAGCATTCAAATGTGTACACCAGTACTTGGTACAAATAATTCCTATCTCAATTGAAAAAAAAATGTTGATCGATAGTGTTCCCGTCAGTGAAAAAAAATATTTGAACTTATCTGGGGCTTCTTGCATCCCCCTGGAGTCCACCTGTGCCCACAATGTCCTCTTGATTCCCTCCAGCCAGCAGCAGTGACCCCCGCAATGCTGGCCCATCGCCGGCTACTGTGCATGCGCGGCCCTGAACCGAGCGCACCGTGATCGTGCTCCACAGCCGGGAGTGTTCTGCGCATGTACTGAATAATGCTTCCTTTCAGCCACACAACCTTGTTTTCCTCTGCGGTGATTGCTTCCTTCAGGTCACTGTGCTCACATGTGCATTGTTCTGTATATGTCCCTTGACTGCGTGTGCAGCCATGCTGACTTGGGTTTCACCAGGGCTGTGAAAGGTGACAGAGCAGGGGAAAAATGTTTGCAGATGTCTTGTGAAATTTTTACAATCAATATACTTGAAGGAAATCAATTTTAATACGAAAACATTCACACCTACTACACAAGCATTCATCTGTTTGCCTGTATTCAACATTTCACTTACTTTGCTCTTTCTCAAAAGGTCACGTTTTAGATTAGCTGCTGAAGGAAATGTCATCTTAGCGAAGCTGATTGTATTCCTGACATTGTTCAGCTCATGACTTGAGTAAACAGGTCTTAGGTCTAATGTACACAGAGTCCAATGGAAAGTTAATTATTAGCTGCCTATTGGAGGATAGTGTTATGGATATATTACATGGAAATGGTAATTATAGTTTCCATATAGGATGATTATATACCATAGACTGGGCAGAGATGAAACTGGTGTCCTCTCTCTATCTGGTCTGTAGTTTCTGTACTTGAGACCAATTAGATACACAGCTTCGTTCCTACAGCAGAAATCATTCTTGAAATTGGCTATTACTGCCGAATGGGTGGAACCCTTTTTTTATCTCTTGTGTGATAGGCTGAGGGCCCTTTCACACTACGCTGTTGCGGTAAGCAATTTTACCGCAAAAGACTGCTAAGTCACTGAAAGTCTATGGAGACTCTCATACTTAAAGGGACACTTTAGTCAAACAAAAAAAATTGAGTTTTACTCACCTAGGGCTTCCAATAGCCCCCTGAAGCTCTCCGCTGCCCTCGCTGTCTCCCTCCGATCCTCCTGGCCCCGCCGGCAGCCACTTCCTGTTTCGGTGACAGGAGCTGACAGGCTGGGGACGCGAGTGATTCTTCGCGTTCCCAGACACATTAGCACCCTCTATGCTGCTATATGGTATATGATATATGCTATAGCAGCATAGATGGCGCTATTGTGGCTAGGAACGCGAAGAATCACTTGCGTCCCCAGCCTGTCAGCTCCTGTCACCGAAACAGGAAGTGGCTGCCGGCGGGCCCAGGAGGATCGGAGGGAGACGGCGAGGGCACCGGACAGCTGCAGGGGGCTATTGGAAGCCCCAGGTGAGTAAAACTCAATTTTTTTTTTAATTTTTTTTTTTTACTTAAGTGTCCCTTTAAAGCCATGCGCAGCAACGGACGTATTTAAATCGCAGCATACCGCCACAAAGTTATCCATGCCTTACCACATGATCCGTGCCTACCGCATGTATGCAAGTCTATGGCGACGCAGTAAGTGTAAAGACGGATCGCAATGGGGCGCAAATGCCCAGACCGACGGGAATCCTGGTGATGTACATCACTGCGTGGGGGCGGGCCTATGCATATTATGAAATGCACTTTAGTGCGGTGCGATTCTCCTGCAGCGGCCTCTCCTGTCGCGGACGAAACGCACTGCACTGCACAAGTATGAAACGGGCCTCAAGGTAACCTAAGGAAGGGATCGCCTTTGACTCTGCAGCAACTACAGAAAATACCTCCCAAGTGTTTTCCTTCATAATATTTGCGTGTTTTATTTTTTTGTTTTTGTTTTTTTTACAGTGAATTTGATTGCAATCTAGTGGGGGAGTAGCTATGGTGATGACATGCTTGCATATAAATGTATAAAGGCATGGACACTGCTCTAAAGTGAGAAACTGCCTTGAAAAACTCTGGTGTTCTGGGCGAAACATGCTGGCGCACTGCGTAACTGTATATACTGCACTTCACGGATGCAGCGTGTTCAGTGGTCATTGACTAGCTTTAAGGGTTGCTTCACACTCTGATCACAAAATCGCTAGGCAATTGTTATTTTGCATTATGAACTTTCTGTGATTTCCCAGCAGTTACGTTTTGCCGATTCTCATTCATTTTTTGTCATTGATGTTAAGAGTAGAACAAGCATGCAGTGCTGCAACGTAGTCACGTTTTCTAATAAATTGTACCTACAGTAGGCTTCAGGGGTAAAGAAATGTACAGCAAAGACGGGGCACTTTATTTCCTGCTCTTCTGCACAAGGCTGCTGTTTCTGGAAATTCCTCTCTGAGCTGTGGTCTGTACAGTTGGGTTCGGAGCACGTGGTTGGCCAAAGTATTTATTTGTGAAACATGCTGGGAAGCTGTGAAGTGATGGGCTGGACAAGTAATGCTGGAAATACGTGAGGTGATTGGCTGGACAAGTCACACTGGGAAGATGTGAGGTGATTGGCTGGACAAGTCACGCTGGGAAGATGTGAGGTTATTGGCTGGACAAGTCTCGCTGGGAAGATGTGAGGTGATTGGCTGGACAAGTCATGCTGGGAATACGTGAGGTGATTGGCTGGACAAGTCACGCTGGAAAGATGTGAGGTGACTGGCTGGACAAGTCATGCTGGGAATACGTGAGGTGATTGGCTGCACAAGTCATGCTGGGAAGATGTCAGGTGATTGGCTGGACAAGTCACTAGGGAAGATGTGAGGTGATTGGTTGGACATGTCACGCTGGGTAGATGTGAGGTGATTGGCTGGACAAGCCACGCTGGGAAGATGTGAGGTGATTGGCTGGACAAGTCACGCTGGGTAGATGTGAGGTGATTGGCTGGACAAGTCACGCTGGGAAGATGTGAGGTGATTGGTTGGACAAGTCATGCTGGGAAGATGTGAGGTGATTGGTTGGACAAGTCATGCTGGGAAGATGTGAGGTGATTGGCTGGACAAGTCATGCTGGGAAGATGTGAGGTGATTGGCTGGACAAGTCATGCTGGGAAGATGTGAGGTGATTGGCTGGACAAGTCCTGCTGGGAAGATGTGAGGTGATTGGCTGGACAAGTCCTGCTAGGAGTACGTGAGGTGATAGGCTGGACAAGTCACACTGGGAAGATGTGAGGTGATAGGCTGGACAAGTCACACTGGGAAGATGTGAGGTGATTGGCTGGACAAGTCACACTGGGAAGATGTGAGGTGATTGGCTGGACTTGCTGGCAGAGGAGGCCCAGCATGTGCTGACAAGTAATATTTACAGCACACACAGAACACATGCTTCCTGTTAGTAATCATGCAGTACAGTATGAGCCATGTTTTTCCCATCAAGCCTTTATTTTGTTCAGCTTGTATCACATCAGTCTTGTATGATTCCAGATTATGTAACTTGCAGCTGCCTTTATTTATGATCTGTGTGTGTTACAAACCGTAATGAGTGTGTATATTCTATATATATTTTATGTTTCTTGATAAATTAAAGGTAGAATTTCTTTTTTTTTTTTTTTATGTTCACTTTTTTTTTGTTCCACCCTCTCCCTGTCCCCCAACCAACCTGACATTTTTTGTTCAGTAGGAAGCGTGGTTAATGTGTACTGAACCAGAGCTTTGCACGGAGATAATCCATCTTGAGAGATGCTGACAGTGGCGCTACGCCACTGTCAGCAGCTCTCAGCAGTAATAATCACTGCTAGTAATAATCTCTTCTATAGATGCTTTGAATACGAGCAATCATTAAATTGTTCCCCATCTCCTCCTTGCACCCTCTGGCCCTCTGGTTGTCCTTGGCAGGGTTTGGTGCACCATATTGCTATGTACGGAGGGCTTGGGGAAGCTACTAACGATCAATGGGCTCCTGTGCAAGTTTTACATTGCCCCCCTCCCCCTTAATTTTTATAATAATTATGTAGAAATGATTTAGTCAGTGTTTGCTCTTTGTAAAATCTTTCCTCTCCCTGATTTACATTGACATTTATCACATGGTGACGTTTTTACTGCTGGCAGGTGATGTCACTGGAAGGAGATGCTGCTTGCTTTTTTTGGCAGTTGAAAACAGCTGTTATTTCCCACAATGCAACAAGACTCCCACAGTGTGATGTTAGTACTTAAGTGCTGTGAGGCGCTGACATCACACTGTGGGAGGGGTTTCACCACAATCAGCCATACAGAGCCCCTTGATGAGGGGAAAAGGAAAAGATTTCTCATGGGAAAGGGGGTATCAGCTACTGATTTGGATGAAGTTCCATTCTTGGTTACAGTTTCTCTTTAAGGTGGTCATCCACTGATTAATGTTTTCCATCAATATCGAGCAGATTTGATCACTCTAAGGGCCTGAGCCCACTGACACAGTTGTATCTGCTTTTCAGAATCTCTAACATTGATGTGTAATTGAAAAGTAGATACAACTGCATCAGTGGGCTCAGGCCCTAATCAAATTTGCTAGAAATTGATACCCAAATCGGTTAAACTGGTCGCTCATCGGTTGGTCGGTGAAAGCGTTGGTGGAGGCGTTCAACTACAGGACGAATGATCAACGTGTTGGCAGTGCAGCTTACACTCTCCTATACGCCAGCGCATGTCTTCTCTCCATACTCACTGGGCGCTACTCACTGTCTCTCCTCTTCCGGGCAGCCTGTGTCATGTGCCAACTGCTAGAGGCTGAACACTAAAGACCTCTATTAGCCATGTGTAAGACACAGGTCATTGTGCCTCTACTGATTATCACGTTACACAGGCACCCGAGGGGGGGGGGGGGGGGGTCATCTATTGGGCCTCATTCACATCATACGCACTGCCGTGCACATTTTGGCAGTGCGTACGATGTGCGACACGCAAGAATGTACAGACAGCACTTCTACCGTTCCCATCCTATGCACTGTGCAGCAGTGCGATGCGCTATCACACTGCTGCATGCATCTTACAGCCAAGTGATCAGCGGCTCAAATGGCGCGCGATCGTGCACATTGCGTTCTGATCGCACGGCCATTCTGCGTTAATGTCAACCAGGCCTAAGTGTACCTTTACAGTTCAGCTCCTGCTAATTCTAGTCGCTCTAGAATAGAAAAAAATCCATTGAGCTGAAATAAAATGCTAATTTCTAATCTGCTTTGTTATATGTTCCTGGCTGCTGTCACATCTTCTCCTTGTTCCTCTTTATAGTGTTTGATGATAAGAAGAAAGTCCTGACAGCTGGACCATCCATGAAGAAATATCCCGAGAGGCTGATCATCTACTGCAAGGACTTCCGGGTCTTCCACTTCTCTCTCAGCTACACTAAAGAGGAGGAGCAAAAAAGGGTACGTTTCTGGTTCTGTAGTGCCAGCCTATGTCAGAGTACCTCACAGGAAGTACAGAGCTATTAGTATCACTGTCGCGTAGTGGTTAGCACTCTCGCCTTGCAGCGCTGGGTCCTGGGTTCGAATCCCAGCCAGGGCACTGTCTGCACAGAGTTTGTATATTCTCCTCGTGGATTTCCTCCGGGCACTCTAGTTTCCTCCCACATGCCAAAAACAAATAATTTAAAGGGAACCTAAACGAAGAAGGGTATGGATTTTTCCTTTTAAAATAATACCAGCTGCCTGACTCTCCTGCTGATCCTGTGTATCTAATACTTTTAGCCACAGCCCCTGAACAAGCATGCAGATCAGGTGCTCTGACTGAAATCAAACTGGATTAGCTGCATGCTTGTTTCATGTGTGTGTGATTCAGCCACTACTGCAGCCAAAGAGATCAGCAGGACTGCCAAGCAACTGGTAATGTTTAAAGAGGGGATGTGGGGGAACGCTGACTAATTGACAGGCTGCAGGTAAATACAAAGGCGACAAGCAGATTGTCTCTAGCCTGGCGATTTTTACAGGGGGGCACAGCAGACCCGGGGGGGGGAAGGGCCAGAGGCAGCAATTGCGAGACACGGAGGCAAGCCATTGTGCAAAGGACATGTCTCTGTGGTCCCGTAAGATGTTCTCTTTAAAAGGAAACATCCATATCCATCTCAAGGTTCCCTTTAATTGGCTTGCTACTAAGAATTGGCCCCAGACTGTGACACATACACTACACAATACATACTTAGACATATGACTATGGTAGGGATTGGATTGTGAGCCCCCTGGGGTACAGTTAGTGACAAGACCATATACTCTGTACATCGCTGGGGAAGATGTTGGCGCTATATGAATACTAAATAATAATATATATGGAGCAGGGGCGGTCCAGTAATACATTTCTCACAGAGTAAAATGCACTATAACTTACTAAATGTTTCCTATATTGCTGTCACTGGATGTAGGTAGTAAAAAGATGACCGCTATGACAGATTTTGGTCTAGTCCATCTCCTCATGGGGGATCCTCAGTATGTCCTACATTCTTAACAAAAGCACTCCTTGCAATTGATCTGAGTGGTTTGTGGCTTCTGTATTTCAGATTGGGACACATGGCTGCATGCTGTTATAAAATGTATTTGTTTTTATAAAATGTCAGCATAAATATTAATAAACCTGTAATTGTTCCAATTTAACAACCCCCCCCCCCCCCCCCTAACAAAAAAAAAAGTAGGTGTTCAGAATTGGTGCACCTTTTGCTGATCACACACTGTAAGATTTGATTCGAGAGATGAGGCTGTGTTGTGGGCTGGTTTCTCCGGTCGGAGCTCTGTGTCTGGAACACAATGGTTGGTTCCTGTTGATCAGCAGCTCCAGAAGCTTGATAATGCTGCTGCATTCCCAGCCTGAAGAGATGCAGAGCTGCCTGTTCACTGCGCGCACAATCCCTCCTCATAGATGGCATGGTTTGAATTAAGAGGTGCAGCATTTGATCATGTGACCATAGCGATAATGGATCAGAATAGATAAATGGTTGCTGAATTACAGCTGAAATGTGTTGCAGTAGTTTAGGGACATGTTAAGGTACACATTGATATTTTCCGGGACCTAGCCTAAACTTAAAGTGGATTTGAGATGAAAAACTAACTATAATAAGTAACTTGTCTATATATCTTATCTAAAGTTTAGATAGTTTACACAGCAAATCTAGCTGCAAACAGCTTTAATAGAATATGATAATTTCTTCCTGTGATACAATGACAGCAGCCATGTTGTTTGTAAACATTACACAGAGGCAGGCTTATCTGTATCTTGAGCACTCAGCCTGTGAAAAAAACCTAATCCCCCTCTGCCTCTGAAATCAATGGCTAGTAACACCTCCCCCTCCTCCTGCTCCCATGAGCCTTTGCTACTGCCAAGGCTCTCTGAAAACCTGTGGGCGTGGCTTGTTTAGTTTATAGGGAATTAGAGTATTAAAACAAGAATCAAAAAAGTATTTGGCTTGAGGAATGCCCTATAAACAATAGGAAAGGAACACAATTATGCAATGAGTAAAAGTTCACCTCGGATCCACTTTAACTGCACCCAGCTTACACCCAATCTTATCTGTACTCCTTGTGACTTTTGTATAACAGATCGTCAGTGGGATCATCCACCACGCCTTGAGTCCAAAGCGGCTAAAGCGGCTCTTCCTGTTCACCTACACTGAAGCGGCTCCGTGCTTCATATGTAAGTATTCCCCGCCAGAGACCGCATGAGTGTACGGCGATGGAGGAGGTAAAAGGCTAGATTGGGGTCAACATGGTAGGGTTCAGAATAAAGTTAAAGTGGCCATACACTGGTCAATGTGGTCAATAGATGGATCATTTATGTGATCAGAGAGGGATCTATCTGAAACCGACAAAAATGTAACATCTTGTCCAATCGTAATTTTGATTTTTGACTCAAATTGATCGAAATTGCATTTATAGCTTATGTCACGAATAACCGGCAGATTCTATCATCGTAATACAATCTGCCTGTAAAAATGTGTATAGCCTGCTTTAGTAGATTTGTTTAAGATTTTATGTTTACATTAAATCTAATGTCTAATCGATTGAAATAGTGTATGGCCAACTTGATGCGACTGCAGAGGAATGGACATTTATAGCCCTGGATCTTTAACCCTAATTGTGAGGGGGGAAAAAAAGGAAGGGGCACAGAATAGTTTTATGTAGGATTGGGACAGTACATGCACCTACAGTATTTATCTCATCCGGTTACATGTTGCCTGGGCGTCACCCTGGACTCTGCCTTTCCTTCATCCCCCACATCCAAAGGCCACCAGAGCCTGCAATTTCCACCGCTGTTATATCTTCACGATCTTCCCTTTCCTGACCCCGGACACTACTAAGCTTCTCATCCATGCTCTCATCATCTCCCGCCTCGATTACTACAACTCTCTTCTGCTTGGCCTCCCCTTGAAACGTATCACCCCCCCCTTTAATCAATTATGAACGTGGCTGCCAGATTCATCCATTCTTTTCACCGCTCTGCATCCACATCCCCCCCTCTGTAAATCCCTGCACAGCTTCCCTATTTGGTTCAGGATAAGTTTCAAAATTCTATGCTTGGCCTATAAATCTGTGCACAAAACTTGCCCTACCTACATTTTTGAGCTTAACAGGTCAGTGTTCTTCCCAGGCTCTTTTAGCTGGGTGCTCCACCCGGCTAGTTTTGGTGAGCACCCGGCTGTCATCGGCTCACCTCCTTCTCTGCTGAAAGCAGAGTTATGCAGAGAAGCACCTGCCCTGCATTCTCTCATCTCACCCCACCCAGCTACTTTTTCAGGCCACCCGGCTACTCTACTTTTTAATGCCACCCTGCTGGAAAAAAATTCTGGGGAGAACATTGCAGGTATATACCAAGCCCTTTCCTCCGGTCCTCCCAACGACCTTCTCGTAACTGCCCTGCGCGTTTCCCACTCCCATGCACACTAGCAGGATTTCTCAAGAGCTGCTCCCACCCTTGAACTCCCTTCCACCGCCCATCATGCTTGCCCCTTCTTTTAACACGTTTAAGCAAGCCCTCAAAACCCACCTCTTCAAGATGACTTGCCCATCCCCTACCTCACAGTAACTCTGCTGAATACTTATTCTACAGCCCTACCAAGTGTTTCCACTGCTCTTCCCCTTAAAATGTAAGCCATTGGCAGGGTCCTCCCTTCCCTAGTGTAGTCTACTGTGTGCTTCTTTTCTATACCCACCTCATACATGTATTACTGGGCCTACCTAACCAGCTCAAAATCTCATGATCATGTATTTTGTACCCTGTTTCGGCTGGTGCACACCAGAGCGGTTCTGGAACGTTTTTAAAACGCTTGCAGGGGGAAACCGCTTGGCTATTGAAAGTGAATGGGATGGTGCACACCAGAGCGATTCGTTTTTCCCACAAATGCAAACTCGGGGGCTGCAGCATTTTTTAGATTTTTTTTTTTTTTTTTTTTTTTTTTTTTTTTTTAGATGTTGAAGTATAGGAAAGTGGAAAACAGCTCTGAAAAACTCTAGATCAGAGCGGCTTTCCAGGCGTTTTTGTTACAGAAGCTGTTCAACAGCCTTACTGTAACATTATTTGTAATCTGCTACACAAAAACGCTCCAAAAAAACGCCAGGCATGATTAGAAAACATGCCTAGAATCGCTCTGAAATCTGCTTCAAAAACCTCCAGCGTTTTGCAAATCTGCTAGAGGTTTTTGGTGTGCACTGCGCCTTTGCCTTGTATAAGGTTGTATAACCTTGTTACATCTGTCCGAATAAAGAAAGACTGGGTCTCGACCTGGATTTTAGGCCAATTAGCCAATTTTTATTTGCAGAACCACAGTGCTAGAGCACAACGTTTCGACCGGATGGTCTTTATCAAGTGCTAAATACAATAATAATAATAATGACCTTTCAGGTGGCCTGTCAGTAATTGAATTATTGTCACTGTCGCCCTCATGGGTTTTTCTCCCGTTGTCTTGTGTAGTGAAAGTTGCCAAAGATCAGACCATGATGTTTGACGCACCGAGAGACTGGAAGCTGGAGCTGGACCGCACTAAGGGGAACCTGGGGTTCAAAGTCCTGACCGCCAATGAGGCCTACAAAGTGTCGCCCAGGTATGCCTCCTGTCGCCTGCGCTGGCTGCCTATTGGCTGTTCTGTTCTTCCTGTGACACTGTGTGACCGCATGCTGTTCTGCTCTCCCTGTGCTGCTGGGTTTGGGGTCAGGTGACACTGTGTGACCGCATGCTGTTCTGCTCTCCCTGTGCTGCTGTGTTTGGGATCAGGTGACACTGTGTGACCGCATGCTGTTCTGCTCTCCCTGTGCTGCTGTGTTTGGGATCAGGTGACACTGTGTGACCGCATGCTGATCTGCTCTCCCTGTGCTGCTGTGTTTGGGGTCGGGTGACACTGTGTGACCGGATGCTGTTCTGCTCTCCCTGTGCTGCTGTGTTTGGGGTCAGGTGACACTGTGTGACCGCATGCTGTTCTGCTCTTCCTGCGCTGCTGTGTTTGGGGTCTGGACGCACTGTGTGACCGCATGCTGTGCTGCTCTTCCTGTGCTGCTGGGTTTGGGGTCAGGTGACACTGTGTGACCGCATGCTGTTCTGCTCTCCCTGTGCTGCTGTGTTTGGGATCAGGTGACACTGTGTGACCGCATGCTGTTCTGCTCTCCCTGCGCTGCTGTGTTTGGGGTCTGGACGCACTGTGTGACCGCATGCTGTGCTGCTCTCCCTGTGCTGCTGGGTTTAGGGTCAGGTGACACTGTGTGACCGCATGCTGTTCTGCTCTCCCTGCGCTGCTGTGTTTGGGGTCTGGACGCACTGTGTGACCGCATGCTGTGCTGCTCTTCCTGTGCTGCTGTGTTTGGGGTCTGGACGCACTGTGTGACCGCATGCTGTTCTGCTCTCCCTGCGCTGCTGTGTTTGGGGTCAGGACGCACTGTGTGACCGCATGCTGTTCTGCTCTCCCTGTGCTGCTGTGTTTGGGATCAGGTGACACTGTGTGACCGCATGCTGTTCTGCTCTCCCTGTGCTGCTGGGTTTGGGGTCAGGTGACACTGTGTGACTGCATGCTGTTCTGCTCTCCCTGCGCTGCTGTGTTTGGGGTCAGGTGACACTGTGTGACCGCATGCTGTTCTGCTCTCCCTGCGCTGCTGTGTTTGGGGTCAGGTGACACTGTGTGACCGCATGCTGTTCCGCTCTTCCTGTGCTGCTGGGTTTGGGGTCAGGTGACACTGTGTGACCACATGCTGTTCTGCTCTTCCTGTGCTGCTGGTTTTGAGGTCAGGATGCACTGTGTGACCGCATGCTGTTCTGCTCTCCCAGCGCTGCTGGGTTTGGGGTCAGGTGACACTGTGACCGCATGCTGTTCTGCTCTCCCTGCGCTGCTGTGTTTGGGGTCAGGACGCACTGTGTGACCGCATGCTGTTCTGCTCTCCCTGCGCTGCTGGGTTTGGGGTCAGGTGACACTGTGACCGCATGCTGTTCTGCTCTCCCTGTGCTGCTGTGTTTGGGGTCAGGACGCACTGTGTGACCGCATGCTGTTCTGCTCTCCCTGTGCTGCTGTGTTTGGGGTCAGGACGCACTGTGTGACCGCATGCTGTTCTGCTCTCCCTGTGCTGCTGGGTTTGGGGTCAGGTGACACTGTGTGACCGCATGCTGATCTGCTCTCCCTGTGCTGCTGGGATTGGGATCAGGTGACACTGTGTGACCGCATGCTGTTCTGCTCTCCCTGCGCTGCTGTGTTTGGGGTCTGGACGCACTGTGTGACCGCATGCTGTGCTGCTCTCCCTGTGCTGCTGGGTTTGGGGTCAGGTGACACTGTGTGACCACATGCTGTTCTGCTCTCCCTGCGCTGCTGGGTTTGGGGTCAGGACGCACTGTGTGACCGCATGCTGTTCTGCTCTCCCTGTGCTGCTGGGTTTGGGATCAGGTGACACTGTGTGACCGCATGCTGTTCTGCTCTCCCTGCGCTGCTGTGTTTGGGGTCAGGACGCACTGTGTGACCGCATGCTGTTCTGCTCTCCCTGCGCTGCTGTGTTTGGGGTCAGGACGCACTGTGTGACCGCATGCTGTTCTGCTCTCCCTGTGCTGCTGTGTTTGGGATCAGGTGACACTGTGTGACCGCATGCTGTTCTGCTCTCCCTGTGCTGCTGGGTTTGGGGTCAGGTGACACTGTGTGACCACATGCTGTTCTGCTCTTCCTGCACTGCTGTGTTTGGGGTCTGGACGCACTGTGTGACCGCATGCTGTGCTGCTCTCCCTGTGCTGCTGGGTTTGGGGTCAGGACGCACTGTGTGACCGCATGCTGTTCTGCTCTCCCTGTGCTGCTGGGTTTGGGATCAGGTGACACTGTGTGACCGCATGCTGTTCTGCTCTCCCTGTGCTGCTGGGTTTGGGATCAGGTGACACTGTGTGACCGCATGCTGTTCTGCTCTCCCTGCGCTGCTGTGTTTGGGGTCGGGTGACACTGTGTGACCGCATGCTGTTCTGCTCTCCCTGTGCTGCTGTGTTTGGGGGTCAGGTGACACTGTGTGACCGCATGCTGTTCTGCTCTCCCTGCGCTGCTGTGTTTGGGGTCAGGACGCACTGTGTGACCGCATGCTGTTCTGCTCTCCCTGTGCTGCTGTGTTTGGGATCAGGTGACACTGTGTGACCGCATGCTGTTCTGCTCTCCCTGTGCTGCTGGGTTTGGGATCAGGTGACACTGTGTGACTGCATGCTGTTCTGCTCTCCCTGCGCTGCTGTGTTTGGGGTCAGGTGACACTGTGTGACCGCATGCTGTTCTGCTGGGTTTGGGGTCAGGATGCACTGTGTGACCGCATGCTGTTCTGCTCTCCCTGTGCTGCTGTGTTTGGGATCAGGTGACACTGTGGGACCGCATGCTGTTCTGCTCTTCCTGTGCTGCTGGGATTGCGATCAGGTGACACTGTGTGACCGCATGCTGTTCTGCTCTCCCTGTGCTGCTGGGTTTGGGGTCAGGACGCACTGTGTGACCGCATGCTGTTCTGCTCTCCCTGTGCTGCTGGGATTGGGATCAGGTGACACTGTGTGACCGCATGCTGTTCTGCTCTCCCTGTGCTGCTAGGTTTGGGATCAGGTGACACTGTGTGACCGCATGCTGTTCTGCTCTCCCTGTGCTGCTGTGTTTGGGGTCAGGTGACACTGTGTGACCGCATGCTGTTCTGCTCTCCCTGTGCTGCTGTGTTTGGGATCAGGTGACACTGTGTGACCGCATGCTGTTCTGCTCTTCCTGTGCTGCTGTGTTTGGGGTCAGGTGACACTGTGTGACCGCATGCTGTTCTGCTCTTCCTGTGCTGCTGTGTTTGGGGTCAGGTGACACTGTGTGACCGCATGCTGTTCTGCTCTCCCTGTGCTGCTAGGTTTGGGATCAGGTGACACTGTGTGACTGCATGCTGTTCTGCTCTTCCTGCGCTGCTGTGTTTGGGGTCAGGTGACACTGTGTGACCGCATGCTGTTCTGCTCTTCCTGTGCTGCTGTGTTTGGGGTCAGGTGACACTGTGTGACCACATGCTGTTCTGCTCTCCCTGTGCTGCTGGGTTTGGGGTCAGGACGCACTGTGTGACCGCATGCTGTTCTGCTCTTCCTGCGCTGCTGTGTTTGGGGTCAGGTGACACTGTGTGACCGCATGCTGTTCTGCTCTTCCTGTGCTGCTGGGTTTGGGGTCAGGTGACACTGTGTGACCGCATGCTGTTCTGCTCTTCCTGTGCTGCTGTGTTTGGGGTCAGGTGACACTGTGTGACCGCATGCTGTTCTGCTCTCCCTATGCTGCTGGGTTTGGGGTCAGGTGACACTGTGTGACCGCATGCTGTTCTGCTCTTCCTGTGCTGCTGTGTTTGGGGTCAGGTGACACTGTGTGACCGCATGCTGTTCTGCTCTTCCTGTGCTGCTGTGTTTGGGGTCAGGTGACACTGTGTGACCGCATGCTGTTCTGCTCTTCCTGTGCTGCTGTGTTTGGGGTCAGGTGACACTGTGTGACCGCATGCTGTTCTGCTCTTCCTGTGTCTCTGGGTTTGGGGTCAGGTGACACTGTGTGACCGCATGCTGTTCTGCTCTCCCTGTGCTGCTGGGTATGGGGTCAGGACGCACTGTGTGACCGCATGCTGATCTGCTCTTCCTGTGCTGCTGTGTTTGGGGTCACGTGACACTGTGTGACCGCATGCTGTTCTGCTCTCCCTGTGCTGCTGGTTTTGGGGTCAGGTGACACGGTGTGACCGCATGCTGATCTGCTCTTCCTGTGCTGCTGTGTTTGGGGTCAGGTGACACTGTGTGACCGCATGCTGTTCTGCTCTTCCTGTGCTGCTGTGTTTGGGGTCAGGTGACACTGTGTGACCGCATGCTGTTCTGCTCTTCCTGTGTCTCTGGGTTTGGGGTCAGGTGACACTGTGTGACCGCATGCTGATCTGCTCTCCCTGTGCTGCTGGGTTTGGGGTCAGGACGCACTGTGTGACTGCATGCTGATCTGCTCTTCCTGTGCTGCTGTGTTTGGGGTCAGGTGACACTGTGTGACCGCATGCTGTTCTGCTCTCCCTGTGCTGCTGGTTTTAGGGTCAGGTGACACGGTGTGACCGCATGCTGATCTGCTCTTCCTGTGCTGCTGTGTTTGGGGTCAGGTGACACTGTGTGACCACATGCTGTTCTGCTCTTCCTGTGCTGCTGTGTTTGGGGTCAGGACGCACTGTGTGACCGCATGCTGTGCTGCTCTTCCTGTGCTGCTGGGTTTGGGGTCAGGTGACACTGTGACCGCATGCTGTTCTGCTCTTCCTGTGCTGCTGTGTTTGGGGTCTGGACGCACTGTGTGACCGCATGCTGTTCTGATATTTCTGCAGGTTGCCTCCATACTTTGCAGTACCGGTATCTTTACCAGAGGATAGTGTGCATAGATTCCAGGGGAAAGGAATACCTGTGAGTATTTCTGCACAGCTGATGGTCTCTTCTATCCTGTTTTGATTCCTTTAAAGAGAGTCTGAAGCCATAATAAAAATGGCTTTTTTCCTTATATATAGCAGGGGCATATGTGCCCCTGCTAAAACGCCGCTATCCCGCGGCTAAACGAGGGTCCTTTCCCCTCCAAATCCCCGCTGTGCTGCCCGGGGAGCGCTTCCGTGTGAGGCGGGGCTATGAGCTGCATCCCTGCCTCACACGCGTCTATCAGCGGCGGATCTCCGCCTCTCCCCCGCCGCTCTCAGTCTTCCTTCACTGAGAGGGGCGGTGGAGAGGCGGAGATCCGCCGCTGATAGACGCGTGTGAGGCAGGGCTGCAGCTCATAGCCCCGCCTCACACGGAAGCGCTCCCCGGGCAGCACAGCGGGGATTCGGAGGGGAAAGGACCCTCGTTTAGCCGCGGGATAGCGGCGTTTTAGCAGGGGCACATATGCCCCTGCTATATATAAGGAAAAAAGCCATTTTAATTATGGCTTCAGACTCTCTTTAAGTAGGATTGTCAGCCACAAAAATCAAATTCCATTTACCCACTGCTCTGTGTTTATTATGTAGTCTACATGCAGTCTGCATTGCAGGCTTTCCAATCTAATCAGAATTGTTTTTGCTGTAATAAATCTCATCTCAGGCTCTATTTGGTACATTGCCGAGAAGGAAGCTCGTCATCTCACCTCCCACATTCCTGCTCCTCACTGATTGGCTGAGGGCAGTTCAGTGTGAAGCTACTGTAATACAATCCTATGCTGTGCTTACATGTTTACAAAGCAAGCTAGATATGATTGTGCAGTTTATAGGAGGAAAAAAGTAAGGGAGGAAATGACATCAGGATTGGCTTCAGTCAAAGGGAATAAAAATGGAAAATGCCTGAAACCGTTTTTTCTTTATTTACTATATAAAATTCACTGAAATCTAAACGTGGACAGTACAATACATATGCTATGGAAGTAGAACGAGTATATGTCTACTTATATATTGTATGTGTTTCCAGGACGTCTCAGGACAGCAACCCTGAGACTTGTCTCCTTCCATTTTAGATTGGACAGGACGCTAGTTAAAAAATTAACATAATGAGATTAGGAAGGAACAGGCAGCATATATAAGACAGCATTCCCTTACCCTCCTCAGTTGTTTTCCTGTCCAGCAGGATGCTGGTTCGCTGGAGGGGCTGGCTACCCATGAGGGAACTTCAGGAGCCGCGGCTGCCACGCTTTCCGACTTGCGCTGGTCAGTTGGAGCCATGCGCGGACGCTGGCCGCACGCATCTGCCTCTCCCTGCATTGTGCGCAGACGCGCTGAAGACTGGAGGTCTTCCGTAGACGGACTTCCGCCGGAAGGACGCACGCATCACATGACGGAGTCATGTGATCGGCTGAGAGGAAGGAGGAAGTCAGCCTGGCGTGCGCTGCAGCGGCCATTCACCGCTATAGAGCTAGGGCTCCGAATCAAGGCGGAAACGGCGCGGATCAGGTAAAAGACCTCAGGTGCATAACCTGAGTTTGGGCGGAGCACCACAGAGTGCTATTTAAGATGGCATCATGGTCATTTTCTCTATTAGGCTGACCATGGAAACACCCGCAGGCTCTTGCTCCCAGGGCTCTGAGGAGACAAGCTCCACTCCCTCTCTGGTATGTGTCACATTGGTTATTTGACTTAATACCTGAATTGTGTGTATATTCATTGTTTGAGGGAGGTTCAGGCTTTAGCTATTTCCTTTGTCTGTGTTTTTCAGCCAAAGAATGTAAAGTCGGATTCAAGGCACAAACAGGATAGGCCTACCAAGTCTGATAAAACTGATAAGCCTGATAAAATGACTACTTCTGAAACTAAGTCTGTACCTAAGTCAAAGAAGTGTGCAGTATGTAATACTCGTATGCCGGACTCAGCTAAGCATCTGTGTCAGTCTTGCACGGAAAAGGTGGTTAAGGACGAGTCACCCACTCTGTTAAAAGACCTTATGGGTTGGATGAGATCAGAGATGTCATCAGCTATTCAGGAGATTAAGAGATCAGCCATAAATCCTGATGTGCCCCCGAGTACACCTCCTGTTACTCTACCTTCCGATGCCCCTATTGCTGCTCAGAAAGGTCAGAGGGGTCAGAAGGTGAAATAGACATTTCCTCCCTTGAAGAATTACCCCAATCAGAAATTGATGCATCCGAGAGTAAAAATGTAAAACCATTAAAGTTTGCTTTTTCCACTGACTTTATGAAAGAACTAATTGAAGCAATGCATTGTGCAATGGGTATTACTAAAGAACAAAAGTCTTTGTCACCTCTAGACCAGATGTACGAAAGTCTTTCAGATACACAGTCATCTTTTATCCCTGTTCATTCCAGTCTAAAAGACATTATAAAGAAAGAGTGGGATAATCCGGAAAAGAGGGCTTTTTGGCCTAAATCCCTGGCAAAAAGATATCCCTATAGCCCGGAAGATCAGAAATTCTGGGGTCACTCTCCAAAACTAGATCCAGCCTTGTCCAGAGTCTCTAGAAGGTCTGAGCTTCAGTTTGAAGATTTTGGCAACCTGAGAGATCCCATAGATAAGAAAATGGACAACATTTTAAGACGGGGGTGGGAAGCGGTCACTTTGAATTTCAAACCATCTGTAGCCTCCACTGCAGTTTCTAGATCTTTAAAGATCTGGTTGACTGAATTACAGACCCAGATCGCTACTGGAACCCCTAGGGAAGAGATCCTTAACTCCTTTCCTAAGATTCTGCATGCCACTAACTACCTAACTGATGCAGCAGACGATTCAGTCCGCCTTACTGCCAGAGCTTCTGCTTTAGTGAACACAGCCAGACGAGGCATTTGGGTCAAAACCTGGCAGGGAGACACATCATCAAAATCTAAGCTATGTGGAGTTCCCTGTGAGGGCAACCTCCTCTTTGGTTCTAAGCTAGACAAGATTTTAGAAAGATCCTCAGACAGGAAAAAGAACTTTCCCGTTAGAAGACGTAACTTTCGGGCAAACCGTTCCTTTCGTGACCAGGGCAAAACGGAGACAGAGAATAGATCAGCTCCCAGAAGGAGATGGCCCCCCAATAGATCTCACCGTGCAAAGCCCGGCATACCCTATACCCCGGCCAACCAACAGCCTGAACAATGACGCCAGGATTCCGGTGGGAGGCAGGGTATCTCACTTTTTCGAACACTGGCAGGAACTTTTTCACAACAGATGGCTATTAAACATCATTCTCCAGGGGTACAAGATAGAGTTTTCATACCCTCCACCAAGCCAATTTTTCGTAACTCCCCCTCCAAGAGATCAGGTTCAAAATCAGGTCCTACAGACAGAGGTAGGATCACTGTTATCCAAGAGGGTCATCCGACAGGTTCCCAAATGTCAGGAGGGTCAAGGTTTTTACTCCCCGGTGTTCCTAGTAAAGAAGCCACAAGGAAGTTATCGATTCATCCTCAACTTGAAACATTTAAACAAAGCAGTCCGATACAGAAAATTCCGGATGGACAACATCCGCTCAGTCATAAATCTTCTGCAGGAAAATTGCTTTCTAGCATCCCTGGATCTAAAAGATGCCTATCTCCATCTGCCTATCCATCTAGAATCCCAGTGCTACCTGAGGTTTGCAGTGGTGTTTCAAGGAGAGGTAAGACATTTTCAATTTAATTCTCTCCCTTTTGGTATTTCATCTGCTCCTTGGCTCTTTACGAAAGTTATGGCAGAAGTCTTGGCAGTGCTTAGGCTTAGATCTGTGCAAGTGATTGCTTATTTGGATGACTTACTTATCTGGGGTCCATCTTTTGATTCAGTAAATCTCCAAGTGGAGTTGACTATTGACTTCCTTATCAGTTTGGGGTGGTTGATTAATTGGGAGAAGTCATCCCTACTACCCAGACAATACATGGAATTCTTGGGGTTTGATATATGTTCTGTCAGTAAAAGACTGTATCTACCATCACGGAAATCCTCGCTGATGTTAAATTCTGTTCTTTCTTTTCAGAGTTCAGTCTCCATCACTCTGAGAAAGGCTATGGCTGTATTGGGTACCATGACAGCATCCTTCCCAGCGATACAATGGGGTCAGTTGCATTCCAGAACCTTACAGAACTGGATACTATCGAAATGGGACAGAAGCCTGAAGTCTTTGGACAAGAGAGTGACAATTCCCTGGAGAGTGAAACAGTCTCTAGACTGGTGGTCAGATCAGGAACATCTGAATGCAGGGAATCTCTGGGAATTCCCTCAGCAGTCTCTGATCACAACAGACGCGAGTTCCTGGGGATGGGGAGCTTATCTGGAGCAACTACCGGCTCAGGGTCATTGGTCTACACTAATTCAGAGCAGATCATCGAACTACAGAGAACTACGGGCTGTTTGGGAAGCTCTTCAGACCTTCTCCCTACTTATACATCAACGTCATGTTGTAATCAAGACAGACAACAACACGGTAGTGGCCTACCTCAACCGTCAAGGGGGGACAAGGAGCAGATCTTTGTGGAGTCTAACCTCGAAGATTCTTTGCTGGGCGGAAAAGAATTTAAAGTCCTTGAAAGCGGTTCATCTGAAGGGGGCTCTAAATTGCGTTGCAGATTATCTAAGCCGAAAGATGATCTATCAAGACGAATGGTCTCTAAACGACCAAGTATTCAGGCAGATCTCTCAGCGATGGGGAACACCAGAGGTGGACATGTTCGCAAGAAGGAACAATGCCAAATGTCCTCGATTTGCCTCCCTGTGTCCACAGGACAATCCCTGGGTCCTGGACGCCTTTTCAGTCAATTGGAACAAGCATCATCTTTACCTTTTTCCTCCCTTGGGACTGATTTCAAAGGTACTGAGCAAGATTCAACGAGACCAGGCCCAAGCAACCTTGGTAGTACCATTCTGGCCCAAGAGATCCTGGTTTGCTCTGCTACAAAGTTTAGCCTCAGATCACCTGATCCTGCCGGATCGACCGGACTTGTTGAGCCAGGGTCCGGTTCTGCATCACAATCCAGGAATCCTTCACCTTTCTGCCTGGAGCCTGAGTGGCAACTATTAAAGAGGAAAGGATTCTCTAACAGGTTGTCGGAGACACTTATCCAGAGCAGGAAGAAAGTGACAAGACAGATTTACGCTAAAGCATGGAATACCTATAGCAACTGGTGTACATCTACATCTAAAGATCCAGTCCTCTCTTCTTCAGTGCTGGAGTTCTTGCAGGAGGGATTCCAAAAAGGCCTGAGCTCTAGTACTCTGAAGGTTCAGACCGCGGCATTGAGTGTTTTCTTAGAGAGAAGATTGGCGGAGGAGGAATACGTTGTCCGTTTTTTTAGGGCACTAAAAAGACTAAGACCTGCAGTACAGATAAAAGTTCCTACTTGGGACTTGAACACAGTATTGTAGGCTCTATGTGAAGCTCCTTTCGAACCAATCTCGGAAATCTCAGAGAAACATCTCACCTTGAAAATGGCTTTTCTTCTAGCCATAACTTCTGCACGAAAAGTGGGAGAATTACAGGCGTTATCAGTCAATGAACCATACTGTACCATTTCAGAAGACAGAGTAACTCTTCGCCTAGATATCTCTTTTCTACCCAAGATTGTATCCAAATTTCATACATCTCAGGAGATCCTATTACCAACCTTCTGTAGTAACCCATCAAATCAGAAAGAGGAAAAGATGCACTGTCTCGATGTGAGGAGGTGTTTAATACAGTACATTCAACAATCTAAATCTTGGAGGAAATCCAACGCTTTGTTGATTCTCTTTGCTGGTAAAGGCCGTGGCAGACAGGCCTCTAAATCATCCATAGCAAGATGGATCAGACAGGCCATTGCATTATCCTATATCCAACAGGGAAAGCAATTATCTGGACCAGTGAAAGCACATTCAACTAGAGCTGTGTCAACATCATGGGCAGAGAGGGCAGGAGCTACTATAGAGCAGATATGTAAAGCGGCTACCTGGTCAAGCCACAATACGTTCGTTAAACATTATAGACTGGACTTATCATCCAATTCTGATTTATGTTTTGGTAGACGTGTGTTGCAGGCTGTTATCCCTCCCTAATAAAGTTTCTTGTTTATCTTCTCAGGGTTGCTGTCCTGAGACGTCCTGGAAAGACAAACTTACTTGTGGTAACGTCTTTTCCAGGAGTCGGAAGGACAGCACCCTTGCTACCCACCCGAATAAAAGAAATTTGTTGAAGCATCATTCTGTGTGGAGTCTTTTTTATTACTGAGGAGGGTAAGGGAATGCTGTCTTATATATGCTGCCTGTTCCTGCCTAATCTCATTATGTTAATTTTTTAACTAGCGTCCTGTCCAATCTAAAATGGAAGGAGACAAGTCTCAGGGTTGCTGTCCTTCCGACTCCTGGAAAAGACGTTACCACAAGTAAGTTTGTCTTTTTTTTCCTGAGATAGTATGGCTGTCTCTGCTGCTTTTAGCTACCTACACACACTAGATTTTTATAGTCCAAGCTGATCCTTTGTGACTGTGTAATTCAGATGTTCCCCAGTGTAAGTGTGTTCTCTTTTCTCCCTGTTGTATTTGTGAAAACTGGGTGACTCCTACATGTCCTCAACCATGATGGCGATGAATCTGGCACCATCCATATGTATTATATGCTCTTTTATTGATTGGTCATAAATACAGACCATCACAAGTATAGTACGACGTTTCGGGGCATAGCCGTTTTCTCAAGTTAGTGACAGTCTGAAGCGAGAACAAACATCTACCAGAATTTATACCCCCTCCAGTGTCCTCCCCAGATTTTTTTCTTTTGCAGCCGGGTGGCATGAAAAAGTAGCCGGGTGGGACGCGATGAGAGAATGCAGGGTCGGCGCTTTTCTGTGTAACTGCTTACAGCATAGGTTGAAGTGAGCTGATAGCCGGGTGCTCACCAAAACTAGCCGGGTGGAGCACCCGGCTAAAAGGGCCTGGGGAGAACACTGCCCTCAGGTATTAACATAACCAATCATAGGCTGAGCGAATAACTCAGCCAATCACCGTCCACTAGTCACTGTGCGGACCTGATGGGAAAATTAGTTACCATGTTATGGCCCGATGGCAAAAGAACGCTCACCTGTGTGCAGAGCGTCCCCCCAGGTATCAGCCGCCCTCCACACCAGCCGTCACCTCACCCATGCTAAAAAGGGTGCTAAAATGTCCCCCAAAACAACTATGAATTGATTGATTTGGTGGATGGTCATCGAGCGTGTCTACAGGACTTTGGACAGGGAATCTGTCTGATAAGCCAATGCAATGTGCAGTAACTTGCGGCATCCAATTAGTTTCCATATTATTTAAATTAGTTAAAAAAAACAGCACAACAGATGGAAAAAGCCAGCACTGTGGTGTTCCCACTACCGTAACTATGAAAGGCTTACCAGATGTTACCAGCCAGCCCATATTCTAAGTTTGCAACAATCTCTCTAGTACACGGTATCCTTTCTCAATATCAGGTAGCGAGTGCCAGGATAGAGATCACACACACTTCTTTATTGTTGCCAAGGCCGTCATCAGACCACGTGTGTTATTCTTGTTCAGCTAATGAGTGTGTCCTCATGCGGTCCATAAACATCCATCCAGTAACAAAGCTAGTAAGCTACTCTAATGCTGGGAATACACTGTGCGTTTTTACAGGAGATAGATGGTTCAATAGATAATTTCCGACATGTCCGATCTTACTTTCGATTGTTTAACCGCTCGATTTCTCATAGAAGTGAATGGAAATTGATAAGAAAAGATAAGAGAAACGAGCAGAAAAACGAATTGAAAATCGAACAGTAAATCGACCGAAAAAACTCAGTGTATTCCAAGCATTAATGTAAACCACTGTTATGTTCTTGAACTCCTAAAATCCAATAGAATAACGAGAGGTAAAAACAATCACTTACATCCAGGGGACTCGTGATGAATTAGATCTGGTGCTGCTAGACTCCCACCCAGTTTCCGTAGTATTGCTGACTGCAGCATTGCAGTGTTATTCCTTTTGCTTGCAGCGCTCATTACTCCATATCAGAGCTGGTGCTACCATTCAGGCAAAGGGGACAATTGCCCCTTGGCCTTCAAGCACTGCCAGACCACCCCAGGTCTAACTCCACCCAACTTGTTACACGGGCCTCTGTACCGTGTTTGGCAGGATTGCAACTAGTCTGTCCCAGCGCACTGCCCATCTTCCTCTCCGCTGGCTGCCTCTTCTCCTTAAAGTGAACCTCCAGACTAAAAATCTACTCGGCAGCACTGAAAAGGCTTGGTGTTTCTTTAAGAGTTCCACCTCATCAGAACTTTGTTTTTCTTACCCAAGCCTCATTTTTAGCTGCATAGAAGCTAAGCTCCGCCCCATCAAAGAAAACTCCCCAGTCCTTTTAACCCTGATACTGTGCAAAGCATGATGGGATTTCTGATGATGATCTCGTTGCCTAGCAACCGGGAGGGGTGATCTGGACACAGGACAGTTGGAACTGTGTCTCATGCTCCCTGTCACCTCCTTTCCACCAAAAAGATGGCTGCCCTCATGACATCACAAACATTTGCCTGTTCTTTAAAAACGTGTGGGTAAGAGATTATATTACCTATCTATTTTAATTAACATAACTAATCTAACTTAATGACAGTATGTTTGTTTAGGCTAAAATTCCTCTTTGACCTGTCGCAAGTTATTACGCAAACCGTGTGCCAGGAGAAGAGGCAGGCAGTGGGATGCAGAATGGGTGCATGGATGAAGCATTGTGTTGGGACAGGAGTTAAGCTGAGTACACACGTCCGATAACGATAGTTCAAAAATGGACGATAACCATAATTGGAGAGATAATCGTGCGTTTCTAATTTTCCAACGATCGGTTTTTTTGAACGATAACGATCGTTATCGTTCAATCCAGCCGATCCAACCCAGCGGATTTTTTTTAACAGATAATCGTTCAATCGTTGTAGTGTGTACAAAGATCGTCCGATAACGGTTATCTGTGATGTTCTACACATGTTTGTAATTCCGGAAGTTTCGTTATTGATATATTTTGAAACTGTAATAACGAATGTTATAAATACTGTGCATTAATGCGTTGTCATTGCATAAATGTAACGTTCATAAGAACGAATGGTTGTAATATGAAATATTACAAAGTAGTGTTTTGAACATCGTTACATGTGTACTACGTCGGCCGATTTTTTTTTTTTTTTTAATAGCGTCACTTCCGTTTGCGCACGCATTTTTTATTGGTCGTCGTTCAATACTTTTTAGAAAAATCGTTCATGTGTGTACACGGTCGTTCGTTACAAACGATTATTCACATCTCATTTTAATATCGTGCATACGTCATGAATCGTTTGTTTCGAACGATCTTCATCGGACGTGTATACGAACCTTTACTACCCTGCCACGATTCATGCAGGGAGTGTTGTACAGTTAAGTGGAGGGGGGGAGGCGGACGCCAGCTCGGTGGCCCTGGGAGATGAACCTGCTGGGGTGTCCCCAGTTTACCTTTTCCCCGGGACCCCATTGGAGCTGGAACTATACATACTATCTGATGCGCTTTAGCTGTCTCAGTTTGCACCTTAGTCAGCTTGCTATCGGTGCTCTTCCTGCTCTTTTTAATAGTACAGTTCAATACTCCGTACGGGAGCCATTCACATTCATATGTAATAGCAATAAAGTTCCACAGATTCCACAACATGAAGTCTGAGGCCATCTGAACGGGGTACAGCGCAAACATAAAACGCTGTACTACAAGTCCGTTTATGTGAGTTCAATACCCTTTTATACTATGAAATAGTTTTACAGTATTACGCTTTAATAGGTTTTTATTTGAGGCTATCACATTGGCCATAAATGGAATAGGAAGTGAATTGTATCTGATCGTGGAAGTCAGGGGTGACATGGGAATATCCCCAACGCGCTACTAGACCCTGATGGTCATCGCATCCGGGGAGTGGCTTCTGATTGGATGGGGTGGTGGGGGAGGGGGTGCAAAAAGAGGAGGGGCCTTGAAACCTTTAAAGAGGAGGAAAAAGACTTCATATTTTTGCATTTGTGGTACTTTATTGCTATTACATGAGTTATGAGTTTGAGTGGCGCCTGTACTGAGTATTGAACTGTCCTATTGGAGCTTAAACTGCATTTAAAATGAGACAGATACTTACCCAAGGAGAGAGAAGGCTCTGGGTCCTATAGAGCCTTCCCGCTCCTCTCCTGGTCCCCTCGTTCCGGTGCTGGCTCGCCCGGTAGCAGTATTTGACTAAATTAGTCAAATACTGCTTTACCTGGCCGAAGGAGGCTTCAGAAGTCTTCAGGGAGCCCGAGTGCTCCTGAGAAAGGGCGGCCCTGTACTGCACCTGCACAAGCACGCTCTCTTGCACGCTCACGCCTGTGCAGTATGGAGCTGCACGTCTTCGGGAGGACACGGCTCCCGAAGACTTTCAAATACCTTTTCAGCGGGGGATTGAAAAAGGGGGGGGGGATGGGTTGGGATGAGCCAGCACAGGATAGAGAGCACCGAGAGAGGAGACTGAAGGCTCTATACGACCCCGAGCCTTCCCTCTCCTTAGATAAGCATTTGCTTCATTTTTTTTTTTTTTTTTAAATGCGGTTCCCATTCATTTTAAATCGGTCCTTCTCCATATAAAGTAACACTGAAGCAAAAAAACCTTATGCTATAATGAATTGTATGCGTAGTACGGATCATTAATAGAACACTAGTCGCAAAGAAAAGTCATCTTTTTTTATTTTCACTTATTTCGCTTTATTTCTATAACACTGCATCATTCTCTAATATTTGCAGTACTTCCCTCGGGAGGGGGGCCTCTGGATCCTAACAAGGCTTCCCCCGTCCTCCGGTGCGCCGGCAATCAGCGCTGTCATCCGCCCCACCCCCACCCTGAAGTGTGGCTAGGTAAATATTTACCTAGCGGGAACCCGATTGTATCCACTCTACTGTGCAGGCGCAAGTCCTTTGTGCCTGAGCAGTGGAGCAGATACAATCGGGCTCGGCTATTTCCGCCTAGCCCTAACTAAGAGCCGCTACTGCGCCTGCGCAGGATCCCGGAGAGGTAAATAAATCTTCTCTTGTTGGGGGAGCAAGCGCTGGATTCCTGCAGGCTTCAGAGGTCGGGGAAGCCTCATTTGGACCCTGAGGCTTCCCCATCCTGAGGTAAGTATCCCCCAGAGGGCGTTTTTACATTACAGTGCCTCTTTAAAGCGGTAAATTCAGCCATACTATGCCAGGGAAAAAAAACACATATATAAGTAGATAAATACTTGATCTACTTACATAACACATGTATTGTACTGTCCACGTTTTGATTTCAGTGAATGTTATATAGTAAATTACGAGAATTCTGTTCCTGGTGGGGGCCATGTCTTTTGCCCACAGTAAAGGCTAACTCGTGATGTAATTTTTGCCCTTTACTTTTTATCTTGTCTCCTCCAATCGCTGAGTCGCCTTGCTTGTAAACACAAGTGAGTAGGGGATTAGGTTTCAGATAAGCAGCTGGCAGGGAAATAAAGGAAAGAGGAATACATTATAGATGAAAAGAACCCCCAGCATGCAATTCTTTGGCACTGACTACTAAAGGGCCAGTGCTCCTTACGTATGTGATCACTCCAAATCATAACAGCAAAAAAGTTTTGAATGCAGGATTAGCATCTTTATCACTTGATACACTCAGACCAGTTGCTGTTGAAATTTGAATTTTATGGTGACTATACCGCTTTAAGTACCTCACTTTAGTCCTAAATATTACAGATTTTATAAGTGATTGAATCATTCAGACAACTGTAATCTAAACTCTGGGGATTTCCCTCTCGTCAGCTGACCTGAAGATGTCACATGGGGTAGTGGTGAAACGTCTTGGAATACAAGATGAAAACCATCTAGATAAATTAGTATTTTCACTAAACTTACCATAACTGGGGTAGGTGAGAAATCTGTTCCGGATGTAAGCTTGAATACATATTGATTTATCTCTCCTATCATTAGATCTGGTGTTGGTCAAGTCAGCTTGGCTCTGCATTGTGCAAGATGGCCTCCCTTCCTAAAGAGGTGGACGACTTCCTTATACAAGAGCAGAAAGCCTTCCTGGATGGGTCTGTATTATGTCTGTGATTCAGCATGTTGCTGCTCTATATATTGTACAGTATTAGTATATAAGTGGACTTAGCTGGGGAGCAACATTAGTAGTAACTGCTAGCCAATCAGATCAGGGAACCAACTCATAACCTGATCACCTTGATTGGCAGCTGAACAACAGTTCATGCTTCTATTTCTTACTAAACCCGCCTTTCTTTTCTGCATCAGATTTGAGTTTTTCATGGTCAGCAGAGTCATCAGTATGCGTCAGCGGCCGGGGCCGCCTGATGCTGGATAAATGTAGTTTTTTTTTTTTTTGGAGGGGGGGGGGGGGGGGGGGAGGATTGCAGGCCACACAATCATTGTGCTTCCAGGGACTTCCTGTAGCTCCTATCGGCTTTCCGGTCTCCTCAGTGTATGGCTCCTGGCATGTCACCTGACCCGTATTGGGTCACGTTAAATGCCAGGAGCCGTGCAGGAACACCAGAAAGCCGATAGGAGCTACAGGACGTCCCTAGAGGCTTGGTGAGTATTTTGTGGCCGGAAACCCCCCAAAACAGTCCCAAAAATGCACCATTGTTGTCAGTTGATTAGACTGCCTCCCATACACTTTAAAGGAAACCAGAGATGGAACGCTTTGGCACAAAATTAACATATCGCCCGATAGATTTTACTAAATAATTACTTTACCTGGTATTTTCGCCGCTCTGGTATGCAGTTTGTGTTTTTTTTTTTTGTTTTTTTTTTTTTTTTACTAAAACCCCATGCAAAACACAGTTCATCAGAAAAGCATATTATTTAGTGGGCTGTATGCAAAATGAAATCACCATTCTAAAAACGTATTATGAATCACAAATATAGATTTAAAAAAAAAATTATTTTTCAATATGGCCTTACATTAACCGCTCCTTCCATCTCATCACAGCTCTCTGTGATGCTGAAAATATACATGAAGGGGAAAGCAGAGCCAGAAGGGGGCAGGCTTGAGCTTGAAAAGACAGACTCAACTATAATAATTCCTAAACAAAGCCAGACTGAATGCTCAGTTTTATCAGGGCATTTAACAGGCAGGCTGAGCAGTGAAGGGTGAAACAGAGAGCAGGGTAGGTGTTTTCTCTAATGTTCCCACCGACATATATGGTGATATACATGCGGGTGCTTCATCTCTGGTACACTTTAATGCAGCTTGATCTGAATCTGTAGCTGATCCTCATCTGTTGAGTGATATCTTTTAACAATCCATCCTGAACTCCTGTTCTATAGTGTAGAGAAGACCCTCCACAGACCTCCCTATGAATCGGTGAGGATTGAGGACCTGTCTACTAGTCTTCCATCACTGTTGGAGATACAGAGCGCCTACACCCGCTTCAAGCAGCTATTTCTTGTCGGTCAGTATAAATGACCTCTATAGTATATTGTGTGAATGGAAATCAAAGTATTTTATTATCTCTGGAAAAAACTGAGAAAGCTGTCGGACTGACTGCTGCCAAACTGACTGGCACAACAGGGCCTGTTTCCTATTACTTTTTAAAATTCCAGTTTGTCATTTATTTCTGCACATGACCTTGAGGCCGGTTTTACATCTAATTTTTGTGTTTTGGTGGGGATGCGTTGCCCCGCCCAGGGCTGTAAAGCGTGTACGGAATTACTCAGACTTCAACTCCGACTCGTCAGTTTAGGATTCCACCGATTCCAAGACTCCTCTAATTTGCATATTGCAATTTTGTGATTGAAAGTGTGCAACATAAAAGGCATTATATCCCTGCCAAAGCTTAGGAATTTTAAAGCTGTATTAAGGTGGCATCTGCTTTTGGGAACAAAAAGCTCCTGTTTATAACAAACGAATCTCTACAGTGGACTCAACCCTTCTTAGGATAAATCTCCAATGATTTTTATTGCATTTCTGTGTGGATACAGCATACAAAATAGCACAACGTTTCGGCCAATGCGCCCTTTCTCAAGTGCTTACAGACTCTGGACAACAGTTACACATATATAGACAATTAAACAATTAACATCACGCCCCCATTGGGGGCGGGTACCTCCTTAACACTCCTAATTAACCCTTATCAGGGTAGAGAGCAGCATGGAAAATTACAGAAAACACCTAAGACTAAAATTTTCGTTCAAACCACCCGGTGACTGGGTACCCAGCTTGTCCATCCACCAGGCCTCCCGCCTCAAGAGGGTATTACCATAAGGTCTACCCTCCTGTCTCTGTACCACTTCCAACACCTGCCACCTCAATTGGCTGGCATTGTGTTTAAACTCCACGAAATGGCGTGCAAGCGGGGGTGCCCCACTGATATCCATCTTCTCACTCATCTCTTTCTTAAGGCTCATTATATTGCTCCTGTGTTCATTCAATCTGGCCTTTATTTCCCTTGTGGTTTGGCCCACATAGGCCAAACCACAAGGGCATTTAATGAGATAGACCACCCCCTTAACCACTTCTCTACCACAGGTTTTTTCCCCTTCAAAAGCTCTTCCCATTCATTCGGTAATAACTTTATCACTAATTATAACACTGAAATGATCTATACATTATTTTTTACGGGAAAAACTAGGCTTTCTTTGGGCAGTACTTTATGCTAAGAATTATATTATTTTATACTGATTTGACAGGGAAGAAGAAGAAAAAAATGAAAAAAATCACCATTTCTCAGCTTTCAGCCATTGTAGTTTTAAAATAAATTGTGCTATTGTAGATAAAACAGACACATTTTATTTGCCAATTTGTCCCGGTTTTTACAATGTTTAACTTGTGTCCCTAGTACAAAGTATGGCGATAATATTTTATTTTGGGTGAGGGGTGAAGGAGTTTCAAAAATAATGAAAATGTGCTTAATGTTCCTATGGTAAATGAATAATGGTGTATTTGGAAGTAGTTTTACTTTTTGGCCACAAGATGGTGCTATACGTACTCAGTTTTCTAAAAATAGACAGCAGAACCAAATATTTATATGTGTTTATAGGTGTTTGTAAATAAGGACGTAGAAAAGCGTGGCAGAAGTTGCTAAGTGGTTAATATCGCACGTTGCAAAATCCTTTAGCGATATCGAAATACCCGTGCATGGGTGGCGTACCTCCGATCCCCTTATGACACTATTACAGTGCTGACAATGCAGACACGGGAACGTGCCAGTCTGTGGTGTGCCCAAAAATCTGTGTTGCCCCTCTGGAGCGGCCTATATCTGCCCTTACCAACTGATCACGTACGGACCTCCCTTTACGATAAACAAACTTCGGTGGAGTCCTGCTGAATGGAACAAGCTGGGGGTCACTCTCAATCACCGGCCATATCTCTTAACAAATTTGAATCTCTGCAATACGTAGTTACGAAGTTCACTTCATTGCTGTCATCACCATCATTCAATTTATATTCCCTTAATGATTTCCGATCAATCATCCCTACCTCTGCCATGACATCCTCACACCTTTTCCTATTATAGCCTCTCTTAACAAAGTCCTGAACGAGGAGCTGCGCCTGTTTGCCATACAATTCATCCGAGGAGGTGATCCTCCTTGCTCTGACAAATTGGCTCTTGGGGAGCCCATCTACCTAGGGTGACAACTATCGCCTGCCAAAAAAGCGTTCTTATCTGTTTCCTTTCGGAATAAATCGGTTTCAATACAGCCATCCTTTTTCCTAACCTCGACGTCCAAAAAATGGATTGTGTCGGAATCATATTCCATTTTAAACTTCAAAGTCTTGTGTTGTGAACTGACTGGAGAGCTTCGCTATATATATATATATATCCTAAATTAATGTCCAGCGCTGCGTAATATGTTGGCGCTTTATAAATACAACAAATAAATAAAATAAATATATAATGTTGTTGTATAAGTTGACCACATCCATTGTCACCATCAAATTCAAATCACTACACTCTATGCGATCCAGTATGTTCAAAAATGAGGTTGTGTCTTTCAAGCAATACACATCTACCCTTACAATAGGCTGCAGCCATGAATCAATGAATATGCCCAAAGGTTCCAACAAAGAGTCCACTGCCGACACTATGGGCCAGGAAGCGACACTCTACCCTGTCAGCCATCCTAGCCTGTCATTGTGAATCAGCCAGGTACCAGCGTGTAGCACTGTCACCTTGCAGAAAAAGGCCTCTACCTTAGCTATAACTGATATAGAAAAAGTCAGGGCCATTTTCTGCAAGGGACAGATCTATGCACAAGAACCCAGTTGATGCAGCATTTTAGTGAATCTTACTAAATAGACAATGTGTTGGTACTCTCTAACTTTTAAGCGTTAGGCCTGGTACACCCTTTTAATTATGACTGGCCAATCACTGACCAATTTTACGACTTCCATGTAGTATGAGAGTTTATCTACACAATCTGCTCATAGTATTCAATATCTGTTGATCCTCATACTAAATAGAGATTGTAAAATTGGTCAGTGAATTGTCAACCATAATTGAAAGTGTGTACCAGGCTTCAGTGTAGCGTACCTGTTTTTTTTTTGTCTACACCAGAGATGCATGTTACCTAAGCTTAGGATATAGCTGTTAAATAGAAATCAAAACTAGTCCTTGGTAAGAGTACTTGTAGAGGGTACAGACAGGAGCAAAGAACATCCATCAGGCCCTAGGCAATGTAACTGTGAGTGCATCTAAAGCCTAGTACACACATCCAATTTTGATTGGCCAATCGATGACTAATTTTACCACTTCCATGTAGTAGGAGGCGGGCACAGGAGGGGTACAGGAGTCGGGCACGGGAGGGGGGTACAGGAGTCGGGCACAGGAGGGGGGGACAAGAGTCGGGCACGGGAGGGGGGACAGGAGTCGGGCACAGGAGGGGGGGACAAGAGTCGGGCACGGGAGGGGGGACAGGAGTCGGGTGCGGGAGGGGGGGGACAGGAGTCGGGTGCGGGAGGGGGGGGACAGGAGTCGGGCACGGGAGGGGGGGAACAGGCGTCGGACACGGGAGGGGGGGGACAAGAGTCGGGCACGGGAGGGGGGACAGGAGTCGGGCGCGGGAGGGGGAGACAGGAGTCGGGCGCGGGAGGGGGGGACAGGAGTCGGGCGCGGGAGGGGGGGACAGGAGTCGGGCGCGGGAGGGGGGGACAGGAGTCGGGCGCGGGAGGGGGGGAACAGGAGTCGGACACGGGAGTGGGGGACAGGAGTCGGGCACGGGAGTGGGGGACAGGAGTCGGGCGCGGGAGGGGGGGGGACAGGAGTCGGGCGCGGGAGGGGGGGGACAGGAGTCGGGCGCGGGAGGGGGGGAACAGGCGTCGGGCGCGGGAGGGGGGGAACAGGCGTCGGACACGGGAGGGGGGGACAAGAGTCGGGCGCAGGAGGGGGGACAGGAGTCGGGCGCGGGAGGGGGAGACAGGAGTCGGGCGCGGGAGGGGGGGACAGGAGTCTGGCGCGGGAGGGGGGGACAGGAGTCGGGCGCGGGAGGGGGGGAACAGGAGTCGGACACGGGAGTGGGGGACAGGAGTCGGGCACGGGAGTGGGGGACAGGAGTCGGGCACGGGAGGGGGGGAACAGGAGTCGGACACGGGAGGGGGGAGGGACGGGAGGGGGGGACAGGAGGCGGACAACGGGAGGGGGGACGGGAGGGGGGGACAGGAGGCGGACAACGGGAGGGGGGGGGGACAGGAGTCGGACACAACAGTTGGGGGGAGAACAGGTACAAGGTGCCCCTTGACCATAGACTAACCAGGTTTTGTGTGTGTGAGATTTTTTTTATTTTTTCCCTGGTTTTTGCCCTCTATACCTTTCTGGATCTGGCCGATCCCCTGGGGCAGCCGCAGGCCAGTCTTGCAGGATGGGACTGGTGCATACAAGTATGCATGTGTTCATTATGTGCAGACTTTTTTACATAACTTGTTTAGAATAAGGGGGCTGCTTGAGGACTGGCATCTGTAACTTCAGACCCTTACCATTTATTGCTATTCCTGTCTTACTCTTGCAGACAACTCTACTGAATTCTGGGACACGGACTCCAAGTGGTTTTCATTGCTAAATACTTCCAATTGGCTGGAAATTATCAGGTGGGTTAGGAGGTTTCAACTGAGTAGCTTGGAAGGTAGAATCTGTAATCTCACTAATATTATAAATGTGAAAGTTTGAATGTTTGTTACTCAATCACACAACAATGGCTGGACGGATGTGAATGACATTTGGCACACACATAGTACATAACCTGGAATAACATATAGGATACCTTTTATCCCCATAACCAATAAGTGGGCAGAGACAAATACAAATTTCACTGGGAAAATTTAAACTGAAGCCATTCTTACACTGTTGATGGCAGGGTTCTCAAACTTTGCCCAGTTGGTCAGAGGGGTGACTGGGATTAATATTCAGAAAAGTGGGTGGAGCCTACGAAAGCCAGTCAAAATTCGTCAATTCATTTTCAAGGGGGAATATTTAATTGCTGCCATTCTTGCTCTGTGAATGGCACAAGCCTCATACCTGGTACAATTAGTCATTGGGTGACTTGGGTTCAAATTCAGGAAAGTGGGTGGAGCCACAAACAGCCAATCAGATGTGTTTCATTTCAATGCAAATTATTGATGCCAAAGACCTCAAAGCTCACAAACTTGGTCATTGAATAATTGTGTTAGGGTTTTTTTTTTTTTTTTTTTTTTGTTAAACTGCCATAATTTTTTCCTGAAATAACAGCATGGTTCAGATCACCATATTTTTTTGAAAGTGGTGGTCAACTGAAAAGATAGCTTGACTCATGACATTGTTCCAGCACATGTGTGTCCATGTGTCATGTGATATGGCAATTTTGCTTGCGCTCGCAGTATTATAACGGACATGTTCATTTGTATGTGGACAACACCCGAGGTGATCTGATAAACCTGTATGTACAATGCCAAACATATTAAAGAGACCCTGTAAGAAAGAGACCCTGTGGGTACTTGCCTCGGGAGAGGGAAGCCTCTGGATCTTAATGAGGCTTTCTCCGTACTCTTCCCCTCTAGGATCCAGCGCTGGAAAGCCCCGGACACCGGAGAGGTAAATACTTACCTACCGCGATCCGGCGCAGTAGCAACTCATTTGGGCTTAGGTGGAAATAACCAAGCCTGATAGGATCCCCACTCTACTGCGCAGACGCACGGTGCCTGCACTGTAGAGTAGATCAAATTGGGCTTGGCTATTTCTAGCTGGATTCTCGGCGGCTGACAGCGCTGGGACAGATGACGAGGAAGCCTCATTAGGTAAGTAACCCCCAGGGGCTGTTTTTTTTTTTTTCTTAAAGATTTTCCAGGCTGTTTTTCTGTTTTTATTTTGCTGCCTGAGTGAGTTAATTTTCAGGCATGCAAGTAACAGCTTCTGTCTAATTGGTACCTTGTTGGGAATACAGTATATAATAACTGATAAGCACATTACAGCCATAACATTTTCTTGGCAGAGTACAACTTTTGCGGGCAGGGAAGAGGTGGATAAAGGTCAATAGTTCATGTATTTTAGCTTTGGGATACTTCATAGGCTGCCATTGAGCAGAGACAATAAAATCATTTGAGTTTGTGAATGTTTAAACCAACCTGCCGCAAGTTGGGCAGCACGGTGGTGTAGTGGTTAGCGCGCTCGCCTTGCAGCGCTGGGTCCCGGGTCGAACCCCAGCCATGGCACTATCTGCAGGGAGTTTGTATGTTCTCCCCATGTCTGTGTGGGTTTCCTCTAGGCACTCCAGTTTCCTCCCACATCCCACAGATGTACAGATAAGTTATTTGGCTTGGCCCTGGACTACGATACATACGCTACACGATACATATATATATACTATGGTAGGGATTAGACTTTGAGCCCTTCTGAGGGACAGTTAAGTGGCAAGACAATGTACTCTGTGCAGCGCTGCAGGAGATGTTGGCGCTATATAAATACTTATTAATAATAATAATAAGTTGGCAGGTTGGATGCTGAACGGATGATTCTGAAAGTAAAGGGACTTTCTGATAGAGTAATCAACACTCGCAGCTTGTCGTAAGCCAGCTACACAGGAAATGTATAGAAAGGTATAGAAAGTCTACGTTTCATGGTGTACTTCGCATACAAGATCTTTGAAGCTGTTAAGCTCAGTCATAAAGTTTTTACAAGACGGGCTAGAAAACCTTTTTCTTTCTGCAAAATGTGGGAAGAGCAATGCTCACTTATCATGACAGAACTAGAGAGTTCAGGAAAACTCTTGTGGTTATTTTTGTATGAACTGAGGACGGAGGGGGTGGGAGGGCCTTTTATAATGTCTTTGTGTTTCGTGCTTCCACCGGTGGAGGCGGAGCACCGCTCTCTTCTGATGCCTCATATGCTGGCAAGAAACACTGTTACCCCGTACGTCCTTTTTGGTCACGTTTCATGAGCGACGTTCTTTAATTCGTTTTTGGAGACTGAGAGACACAGAAGGTGCCTGTGGCCACCGTTAATTAGCATACAGCGATCAGTATTTCATGAGCCACTTTTTAACATTACATACTCCAGCGCCACAGAATATGTTGGTGCTTTATAAATGTATAATAATGATAATACTACAGTTTGTACTCTGTTCCTCTTTTGATACACATCGTTTTGACATTACAGGCAGTGTCTTAAGAAAACCATTGAAGTCATTGACTACTTGGAGACCCAGAAATTCAATGTTGTTCTGAAAGGTAAGATTGCTTTGTTTTTCAGAGCTGCATTCTGGGCATACAAACAATCCTAGTCAGGGCTGGATTTCTGGTAGGCCACCAAGGCCTGGGTGTTGGGCGGCAGCTGGCTGAGGGGCGGCTGGACATGGAAGATGGATTGCCATATATGAAAGAAGAGGCTGCAAATGGAATACAGAGGTTGCAAATGAGGAGCAGCACATGGAAATAGGAAACTGCTGCACAAGGGACCTATATAGAACTGAAGGAGGCTGCTGCACATGAATGTTATGCTGGGTACGCAACATACGGTTTTCTGCTGGATAGATGGATTCGATGGATAATTCCCGACATTTCCGATATTCCTTCTGATCGATTCTGCTCTCGTTTTCTCATAGACGTGAATGGAAAAAGATAAGAAAAACGAGCGGAAGATAAGTGAATAGAGTGCAGAATCGAGCGGGAAAAAACTATTGGTTGGAAAATCGAGCGGAAAAACTTATCGTGTGTACCCAGCATTAGGCATGGAAGAGGAGGGGGTGCTGCACATGGAAGGGAAGCTGCAAGTATGTTGGCCTAGGGGCAGAAAAAGTATAAATCTGGCCTTGATCCTAACATTGTACTAGGAGGGAAAAGGATGTGTCTGTGCCAGGCGGACAAGCTCAGAGTGCTGAAATCAAGAAGCCTTCATATGTACCATTTAGAGGGCAGTAGGCCCTTAGAGTGGACCAGGAGCATAAATGTTGGTTATGGTTGTTGTAATATCGCTGTTATCTGATACAGTACTGTAAGGCAGGTTCATCACTACATTCATTTATCAAGAATAATCACATTATAGGTCCGTGTTAATTTTCAAAAAAGGCTTCCCTTTAGGTCTGAGACCTTAAAATGCTAAATGTTATGACAAAAAAAAAGGGAAGAAAAGTATCAAAGCAATATTTAAAAAGTTTCAATCTTATTTATTATCACATTAGTAAAATAGCACTATAAAACCATAGTCTGGCATATCAAAGGGGGAGGTACCAGTAACAAAAACCACTGATATATAGAAAATGTTTCATAATTCAAAAGGAGGGCTTGGGCACAAAAGGATTAAGTAATCCACAAAAACAGTTTGTGTTCCAGGATAGCACAGGAGAGAAAACAGTTTCCATATAATCTTGTCCGGTAATCAGGACTTCAGGGACAAAAAACGTACATAATTCTAGTTCACAGTTCCATGCAGAGATTCAATAACAGATACCCATCAAACAAGAGTTTACGTGACTTATCCAAGTTAGTGTACAACTCCACACCAGCATGTATTCAGATAAGACATTAGCAGTAATCAGCCTCAAAGAGATATTTCTTGGCCTTGTGGAGTATTAGTAATATTTGGGAAAGTTCATTCCGCCAGGGATAATACCCTTATGCAGCTCCCAATCTCAGAAGTAGTCACGTGATGGTAGTCATAAACGGTTCACTGTTCCATGTATGGTAGTATCAGATCAATGTGTGCATCCACATTCCTGAAGTTCCAATATCTCACAGTACTTATTCGCACTTATACGAACAGTCCTTTATGTGCACTTATGCCAAAAGAAGGGATATACTCATCCATCCGGTTGTAGAGGCTCCAAGTGGTTAGTCACGGTGCGCCCAGTGTAGCCAGACTCTATGGGGAGATGAGCCCAAATGTGCCTACCGGTTTCGCCGGTATATGTGTACCAGCATCATCAGGGCAGGCTCAAATGACACCCTGCTGGAAGCCATCGCCGGCCTATAATGGCGCCGGGCGGCCCAGGGACGCTGTGCCGCCCCCTAGCACGCCCACCCATGCTACCAAGCGCGCAGAGACAAGGAGGAGACGCACAGGGAGCGGTGCGTCATCAAATCCAGCCGCCTAGTGCGCCGCTGCAACATCCGGCGGTGATGATGGAAAAGCCACCAGATATAGGAAGTACAGAGTACTCCTGAGGCGCAAGTTGGAACGCAGCGCTTAGCTGCGGAGCACGGCAGGCCGGACCTCTGGTGGCCAAGGTGAGGAAGGACACCAGAGACATGGTTCCCAGGCGGCCCTTGTGCCATCCCATTCCGGCCCACAGTACAACAGTGTACCCCCAAATGGGGGGAAATCACACGGCAGGGACCAGGGGGGGCACACCAGCCAACCATAACTCCGGTCCACCAGGAAAATACCTACTATAAGGGCCAGATAGGTGTAATGCACCCACCCCCCAGTGACCCCACGCCATCAGAGTCCCCACTATCGGGAGGAGCTGCTGCACATTGGTGGACCAGAGAAGCCATAGCGACGGGATCCAGCATGTTCATTTCTATAAACATATAAAGTCAATGCATACAGAAGAGCTATCTTCAAAAAGGGTAAACAATAAAATGTCATTACTTTAATAAGTAGTATCAATTCCACTTTGGAAGAAAAAAATCATATATCACAACATAAGAAAAAATATTTTTGGTTATTTCATCTAAGTACAAAAAAATCAGTTCCGTTGAAGTCACCCCAGTATGGACAGAGACATAGACCCCCCCCCCCCCAAAGCGGGATGGGATACATGCCCCTAGGTGGATAAATAGTGGTAAAGGGAAGGCGTCCAATTAAGGGTCCAATTAAGGGCCCAATAATGAAGCACATTAGGGTCCAGGTCAAACACACAGGTAGGACCAACCTCCTGGCCGCAATAGCAGCATAGGGGGCGATATACAGGCTGGGAACGCGAACAATCACTCGCGTTCCCATGCCTGTCGGCCGGTGCCGGCCAAACCGGAAGTGCTCGCCGGCGGGTCCTGGGCCATCGGAGCGGGGCTGCGAGGACACCGATCGTCTGCAGGGGGCTGAGGGAAGCCCCAGGTGAGTTCATCTCATTTTTTGGGGGTGACTTTAGGCTCACTTTAAAGACGACAAAAGGAGTAAATTTATTTATTTATTGTATTTATAAAGCGCCAACATATTACGCAGCGCTGAACATTAGTTTAGGTTACAGACAATATTTAGGGGTGACAAACAGCAAAATGACAATACATGAATACAAGAAAGACCAGATCAGGCAGCACAGTATGACTACAAGGTAATGCTTAGTCAGTCACTGGATGGAGCATGGAGATTAGGCAAGTTAGGTTCACTCAAATGCATAGCATGGGTTTACAGTAATGGAGGTGCATGATCAGGTAGGACACAAGGAGGACCCTGCCCAAAGGCTTACAATCTAGAGGGAGAGGTAGGAACACGAGAGGTAGGGGGACCAGAGTTCAGCTGTGGGTTTAGAGCACTTGTGAGAGGGGGGTAGGCCAGAGTGAAAAGGTGAGTTTTGAGGGCCTTCTTGAAGATGTTGAAGGAAGGGGCTGCCCTAATGGGTGGAGGTAGGGAGTTCCATAGTGTTGGAGCAGCTCTTGAGAAGTCCTGGAGGCGTGCATGGGACTGGGTGATGCGGGGGAGAGTCAGGCGAAGTTCCTTGGAGGAGCGGAGTGAGCGGCTTGGTGTGTATCTCTGAGTAAGATCGGAAATGTAGGTTGGACAGGTTTTGTGGACAGATTTGTAGGTCAGACACAATAGCTTGAATCGGATTCTGGACTGGATAGGAAGACAGTGGGGGGATTCAAGGAGGGGATCCGCCGAGGTGGAGCGCTGGGAGGAGTGGATAATTCTGGCTGCCGCATTCATGATGGACTGCAGTGGGGCTGTTCCGGTCATAGGGAGACCAGACTCAAGGGGCGGCTAAAGGAAAGCAAGCACCCCCTATAGAAAAGGGGCATAATCAATACCATCATTTAATCCAGGGGCTCTAAAGGCCTTCAATTTATATATCCAAATGCCTCACATTGGAGGAGCCTGCCATCCCAGTCACCCCCCCTCGGGTCCCGGTGAACCCTGTCCAAACCAAAGAAACAAACCTTGGCAGGGTTCGCCCGTTGGCAAACCGCAAAATGGTATCATGATTTTCACCGATTCCATATGTGTGTTCAAAAATATGTCTGAGGAATCTGCTCGTCTTACCGATGGAAAAGGCCCCACAGGGGCATAGGAGGAGATGATCACCACCTCCGTGATACAGTTCACATAGTGCCTTGTAGTTTTATTTATTTTTTTGAACGTGCTGTAAGTCCATTCGAGTTCTACACTGGTCCAGGCAAACTCTGACATTTAGTTTTCTTGCTCCCACAGAGGACACGGCCTCTGATCTCTGCTGTGTCATCGCCAGTCTGGTGCAGATCATGATGGACTCTCATTACCGTACCCGAGCCGGCTTCCAGAGCCTCGTCCAGAAAGAGTGGGTGATGGGAGGACACTGCTTCCTGGACAGGTGTAACCACCTCCGGAGAAATGAGAGCGAGGTATGTTGCTGGAATAATACTAAAAAAAAATAAAACAGAAGGTTTTGGAGGCCACAAGGAGAACTAGTCTAAAATGCAGCTGTTAAAGCACACTTTAAAGTAAGCCAGAGACTAAGAAATAGAATGAGTCGATACTTACCTGGGACTTCCTCCACCCCCATAAGCACATGTGAGTCCTTCGCCGTCTTCCCCTGTTCTGATATTCAGCCGTGATCAGCCCTGGTAGCTGGCTCAGTCGCATTATTCCGGGTCTACTGCACATGCACAGGAGGTCCGCACATGCACAGAAGACCCAGACTGGACCCGACTGAGCCTGTTACCGGGGCTGATCGCGGCTGAACGGCAGACCGCAGGAGGACTGCGAGGGACTCGCATGTGCTTATGGGGCTGGAGAAAGCCCCGGGTAAGTATTAATTTGTTCTATTTCTTAGGCTCTGGTACACTTTAACTAAGAGGAATGTGGAGGCTGACATATTTATTTCATTTAAACCAGAGGTCCCCAAACTTTTTCGGTCAAGGGCCGGATCAACCTACTTCAGACTGCTGGGGGGCCGGAACATACATAAAAGCGATGTTGAAAGCATTCTGTTGACTATAGGTATTGATTCCCCCAATCATGCCCGGAGGGGAACTCCCAGCAGCAGCCATTCAGTCATGCGGTGCTGGAAGAACGTCTGTGCACCAGAAAGTGAAGCATACTCAGGTGACAACCTGCCGTCCAGTTGGACAGCGACGTCACCTGATGCAGAATTGGATTGGAAGCCAGCAAATTACTGCTTGCTGGCTTCTACAGTATGTGTATGGGTGGTGCCAGCACTGCTATTATATATGCGAGCTGTTGATATTTAAAAGGGCAGTTGGCCACATCTATAAGTTATACATTTTGTGTTTGGGGGCCAGTGAAAAAGCCTCAGAGGGCCGCATTCGGCCCGCGGGCCTTAGTTTGAGGACCACTGATTTAAACAATGCACATTGCCTGGCTGTCCTGCTGATCCTGTCCCTTGATACTTTTAGCTATAGACCCTAAACAAGCATGCTGGTCAGATGCTCTTACTGAAGTCTGACTGGATTAGCCCAATGCTTTTCACATATGTGGTCCAGATGCAACTGCAGCCAAAGACAAGACACGATGAATAACATTTATATCACACTTGTCTTCTGGCGGACTCAAAGCGCCAGAGCTGCAGCCACTAAGGCGCGCTCTATAGGCAGTAGCAGTGTTAGGGAGTCTTGCCCAAGGTCTTCTTACTGAATAGGTGCTGGCCTACTGAACAGGCAGAGCTGAGATTCAAACCCAAGTCTCCTGTGTCAGAGGCAGAGCCCTTAAAGAGACTCTGAAGCCTAAAAAATTACCTGTTTTAAATAGGCAGACCTCTTCAGCAATAATGGCATAGCTGAAATCGCCCCAGGATTTTCCAGGTCGTGGCTTTTGCTTCCCGAGGGAGGCAGAGCTTTGCGCTGTAGCTCTGCCTCCATTCACATCAATCTCCGCCTCCTCCCACCCCTGAGAGGGGCGGGAGGAGGCGGAGATCCGCGGGGATCGATGCGAGTAGAGGCAGAGGCACAGCACAAAGCTCTGCCTCTTCCAGGACAGAGCCCCAAAATTTGCCACGGGGATTTCATGGTGATTAAGGCCTCGTTTTGCCGGGGGAATGCAGCGTTTCAGCTATGCCATTAATGCTGAAGACTGGCTATTAAAAACGGGTAATTTTTTAGGCTTTAGACTCTCTTTAACTAGTACACTATCCAGGATGCCAGGCCGCTGGTATTAAAGGGAAATGAATATGGCCGCCTCCATGTATCCCTCTCAGTTCAGGTGTCCTGTAACCTCCTGGGCGATAATCCCGAGCTGAGCTCGGGGTATGTCGCGCAGGAGGATTTCTCAGGCCCTGGTGGGCCAATTTGCATAATTTGTTTTTGTTACATGCAGCTAGCACTTTGCTAGCTGCGTGTAACTTCCGATCCGCCGCTACCCGCCGTGCCGCACAGCCCCCGCCCCCTCCCCCGACCCCTTGCGCAGCCTGGCCAATCAGTGCCAGACAGCGCTGAGGGGTGGATCGGGACTCCCTCTGACGTCATGACGTCATCGCGAGCATCGCCATGGCGATGGGGGAAGCCAAGCAGGAGATCCCGTTCTCAACGGGATCTCCTGCTTGCGCTGAGTGCCAGAGGGGGTGGGGGGATGCCGCTGCACAGCGGCTATCATGTAGCTAGCGCTAGGCTAGCTACATGATTTTAAAAAATAAAATAAAAAAAGTGCTGCACCCCCTCCTGGGTAATGTAATTGTATAGCCCAGAGGGTTAATCAAATCCTAAAATTAGCAGGACAGTCCTTAATTCTTAAAAATAATACAGTCACGGTATGACATCAGGATAACATCCAACAGCCTGAAGCACGTTTCCCAGCCTTCAGAAGAGCCACTTCCTCAAAGGCAAAACTTTTTCTATAACCATAAATTAAAAATACATCGTATAAAAATGGCGCACTATGGAAACACCTGTGATGTGACTGGAGCAATTCTAGACAGTAGAAATCTACAGATATATTCAAGGAATTGTATGTTATAATGTGGGTGAGACGACTGGGATCCTACAGATGTATTTAAGGAACAGTATGTTCCAATGGAAGTAAGGATCCTCCCCAAAAAGAGTGTCTACGCTCCAGGTGTCGGTGGCCATGTCTGACTGCCAAAATGAGTGAGCACCAATGTAAAGTAAAATGCCTCCAGGATGAACAGCTGCTTACCTTCTGCTCTCCTGCTGGCTTGCACTGTCCTCTTATGTCAATGGTATATCTCTGCAGCTGCCCACATGCCTGTAAGAAATTGATACAGCATTATAGCATTGACTGGAACATTGTGTGTGTATCTAGTAACGATGCTCAATGCTGCAGTTCTCAACAACCTTTTCATCTAGATTATAAGCAAGGGAAAAAAGCATTCAAAGATTAACTAAAATAACTGATATAACTATAGCACACATGTCAAACTCCGGCCCACGGGCCAAATCTGGCCCTCAGAGCCATTAAATTTGGCCCTCAAGTGGCTTCCCCACTTTGCATTATGTTTGGCCCACTCTAGACCACCAGGGAAGCTATATTGGAAATGAAGCCATAGAACACCAGGGAAGCCATATGGGGGAGGTAGGAGGAAAGCCATAAACACTGGGGAAATGTATAGGGGCGGGAGGGGGCCTGTAGACACCAGGGAACTGCATAGGGGTTGGAGGGGGGGCCACTTGACATCTGGGAACTTTATAAGGGAGGAAGGTGGCCAATTAACTTTGAGGTTGGTCCTTGACTAGATCCCAGTGTACAGTGTTCGGCCCACTTTGTTTTTGATTTTGACACCCCTGAACTATAGGGATAGATTTACTTAACGCATTCCTTAGTTCTTTAAACAAACATTGGACTGGTTGCTTTATAAAGCTGGACTTTTTCAATGAGTGACTAAAGGTACATACACACATCGGATTTTTCCAAACGGCCTGTCGTTTTGCCGTCCGAGCGACCGGTCGCTTGGATGTCAAATCAGGCGTGTACAAACTGTCGTTCAGCTGATAAGACTGGATTTGACCGACCCGCCAAGCGGATCCGTCAAAACCAGTCTCATCAGCTGAACGACCGTTTGCACACATGCCCGATTTGATGACCAAACGACCAGTCGTTTGGAAAAATCCGACGTGTGTACGCACCTTAACCGTTTCATCATATCTTGCTTTTGTCTGCTAGAATTTTGAAACAATAAATCCAGCATTGAAACAAAACTGCCCAGGCCACCCCCTTCTCTGAAAAAGCAAAAAGTGTCACATGGTAGTGATGCTGTGTCACATGGTAATGATGCTGTTCTCCCATTGAGCCCTTCAGAGCCATCAGGGGTACTTGTCCTGGAATGACACAACAACAATCTATTGGACAGGTATTGGGGACCAGTAGGAAACCGGATATGGGGCAGGGGGGCACAGACCACATTTTGCGTCTTGTCACGTGAATCTGTGTCGAGCAACCTCTCTCCTGCTTCAGTGAGTTCGGCATGGAGTCTTTGCTGGAACCAGGTACTGATTTCCTTTTTCACAGCCTTCCCTTCAGGCCCTTTCACACGTATACTGGCAGCTTATTAAATTTTCCTAGCTGCTCAGCCAGCTAAGGAATTTGGAGACCAGCCTAGAAGTTAGGGTGATGGGATAGGTAGAATATGACTCTCAGGTCAGCTTCAATTTGTCTAGGTGAAGCCTCCTTTTACCCTAAATGATCATACAGTGGTCTCTAGAGGATGAATTTACATATAGCGTCAGTTCTGTCCAGTAATAGAGCCAGTATTGTCTGTAGATTCCTGTATACCATGTGACATCTGTTCCTTCTTCTGCTCAGCAGGCCCCGATCTTCCTGCTCTTCCTTGACTGTGTCTGGCAGCTGGTACAGCAATACCCACTTGCATTTGAGTTCTCCGAGACGTATTTGACCGTCCTGTCTGATAGCATCAACATTCCCGTCTTCAGCACATTCTTCTTCAATTCCCCAAGCCACAAAGACGCACACAAATGGGTAAGGATCACTTTCAGAACAGAGACTGTGTAACACTACATGTTGGTCAACATGTCTGGTTCAGTCCACACTGTACTGGATTCGTGCTGTCACTGTCCATATCCCGAAGCCCTGATTCAGTGCGTCTGTGTTCAATGCATCGGGCATGTCATATGTAGCATTGCCATACAGTAGAATACCTTTAAAGGATAACTCCAGCAAAAAATGTAAGCCGTTTAAAATCTGACAGAATCGGCAGGTTTAGGACTAGTCCATCTCCTCATGGGGGATTCTCAGTTTTCTTTGTTTTCAAATGCATTGCCTGAACGGCAGGTGCTAAGTCTTACTGTCAAAACAGTCAACAAGTGAGTAGGGAGGCTAGCTTGCATCTTAGTATTTTGGCAGTTGAAAACAAAGAAGATCCTGAGAATTCCCCATGAGGCGATGGAGTAGTCCAAATCCTGTCTGTTCTGTCTGATTTTAACTTACTTTTTTTCACTGGAGTGGTCCTTTAAAGTAAACTCCAAAGGACTTGGCCAAGTTGTGTATGATATCAGAAGTTTATGATATTGGGATTCATCATACGTTGTATAGTCATATAGATGGATGGCCGGGACTTGGAGACTGGATTTACTATAGCCAGAGGTTTACTAATGAGATTCTACAGTATATTACATAACAAACTTGCGTACAGTGTTTGTATTTGTCGTTCCACTCACCATAGAACAGGGGTAGGGAACCTTTTTGGCCGAGAGAGCCATAAACACGACATATTTTAAAATGAAATTCTGTGAGAGCCATACAATATGTTTAAAACTAAATACAAGGTAATGTGTACATTTTATGCAAAACAAACACTTTTTAAAGTACAATAAGTGTCTGCATTCTTTAATAACGTTGTTATGCAGTTGCTAATGGTTAGGATTAGGTTGTGAACTCCTGGGCAGGGGGAGATGGCTAGGGGTGGTGGGTTGGGAAGGCCGGTCAGGGGACAGGGGCGAAACTAGAAATCACTGGGCCCCCCCTGCGAAAATGTGGATGGGGCTCCCCCATAGGTGCCAAATAATCATAATGGGGCAGCGGTTCGCCATAAAGTAATTCTAATGCAGCAATGTTTCACCAGAAATTAATCGTAAAGTGGGGAGCATTTCACCATAAAATAATCGTACACTGGCCAGCATTCACCAGTAAATAATGGGAGCGGCAGGTCAGGGTGCGGAGAGGTAGGTCAAGGTGCTGGGTGGGCAGGTGATATTGCTTCGTGGGTGGACAGATGAGGTGCACAATAGTCCACATGGTGGAGGGCCGGCTGGCCACAAAATGCAATCTCATTGGCAGACGATTTCCCCACAAATGCAATCTCATTGGCAGACAATTTCCCCACAAATGCAATCTCATTGGCAGACAATTTCCCCACAAGTGCAATCTCATTGGCAGACTATTTCCCCACAAGTGCAATCTCATTGGCAGACGTTTTCCCCACAAGTGCAATCTCATTGGCAGACGTTTTCCCCACAAGTGCAATCTCATTGGCAGACGTTTTCCCCACAAGTGCAATCTCATTGGCAGACGTTTTCCCCACAAGTGCAATCTCATTGGCAGACAATTTCCCCACAAATGCAATCTCATTGGCAGACAATTTCCCCACAAATGCAATCTCATTGGCAGACAATTTCCCCACAAGTGCAATCTCATTGGCAGACTATTTCCCCACAAGTGCAATCTCATTGGCAGACGTTTTCCCCACAAGTGCAATCTCATTGGCAGACGATTTCCCCACAAATGCAATCTCATTGGCAGACAATTTCCCCACAAGTGCAATCTCATTGACAGATGATTTCCCCACAAGTGCAATCTCATTGACAGACAATTTCCCCACAAATGCAATCTCATTGGCAGACGATTTCCCCACAAATGCAATCTCATTGGCAGACAATTTCCCCACAAGTGCAATCTCATTGGCAGATGATTTCCCCACAAGTGCAATCTCATTGACAGACAATTTCCCCACAAATGCAATCTCATTGGCAAACTATTTCATTGGCAGATGCAATCTCATTGGCAGACGATTTCCCCACAAATGCAATCTCATTGGCAGACAATTTCCCCACAAGTGCAATCTCATTGGCAGACGATTTCCCCACAAGTACAATCTCATTAGCAGACAATTTCCCCACAAGTGCAATCTCATTGGCAGACGATTTCCCCACAAATGCAATCTCATTGGCAGACGCTTTCCCCACAAATGCAATCTCAATTGGCAGACTATTTCCCCACAAATGCAATCTCAATTGGCAGACTATTTCCCCACAAATGCAATCTCATTGGCAGACGATTTCCCCACAAATGCCTATCCTATCTCATTGGCAGACGATTTCCCCACAAATGAATTTACCAGACTGGAGTGACCTCCTGGACCTGTCCTGGAGTGACTGCGGCGGCTCCTGCGGCGGCGGCGACGGCTGCTGCTGGCTTGTGCGCTCCGGAGCAGTACCTATGGGTGCGGCTGCCTCCGGGTCGCACGTCGTGGGGTCGGCTCCTCCCCCCGCCAAGCTGCCTCAGTTCCCGCCGGCTGCGCCGATGTGTCACACGTAACGTGTGACATCACACAGGCAGCGCCAGCATCAGCGCAATTACAAACACCCGGCATGGAGGAGGGGGGCGGGGCGGCGGCGCAGATTACCGGCATGGAGGGGGGCGGGGCGGCGGCGCAGATTACAGCGGGGCAGATTACTAAACACAGGCTCTCTGGCCGCTCTGTCACCCGTCTTTTAGCAAGCCAGAGAGCCATACGCAGGCATGAAAAGAGCCATATATGGCTCGCGAGCCATAGGTTCCCGACCCCTGCCATAGAAGCATGCGTTCTGCTTACAGCAACAGAGACCTATACATTACATAAGATCTGTCAACCTGTCCATTTTTTTTTTAAGAGTACATAACATAGTCATGCCTCAGACTGTCCTCAGATGAGCTCACAATCTGATCCCTACCATAGTCCTAAACTAATATCCTACCATATTATTATTATTATGTATTTATGTAGCACTGACATCTTCTGCAGCACATTACAGATTACATAGTCATGTCACTGACTGTCCTCAGATGAGCTCACAATCTAATACCTTACATAGTTATAGTCTAATGTCCTTCCATATTATTATGTATTTATACAATAATGGTAGGGAGAAAACTGTGACCTCCTCTGAAGACAGTCAAGTGAAATGACTGTGCTCTGTAAAGTGCTGCAGAAGATGTCAGTGTTGAATTAATACAAAATAATATGGTAGGACATTCGACTAGAACACTGACATCTTATGCAGCACTTTACAGAGTACAGCCATGTGATATTGACTGTCCTCAGAGAAGCTCACAATCTATCTAATCCTACCATAGTCCTAATCTAATGTCCTCTCATATTATTATGTATTCACATAGCCCAGACATCTTCTACAGCAATTTACAGAGTACATAATCAATCACTGACTGTCTTCAGAGGAGCACACACTCTTATTTTACCGTAGTCCTAGTCTGATGTCCTATCAGATTATTCTTATTTATTCATATAGCCCAGACATCTTCTGCAGCACTGTACAGAGTACATAATCATGTCACTGACTGTCCTCAGCGGAGCACACAATTGAATACCTACCATAGTCCTAGTCTAATGTCCTACCATATTATTATTATCATTATGTATTATAGCACTTTACAGAGTACACAGTCATGTCACTAACTGCCCCTCAGAGGAGTTCACAATCTAACCTCTTCCATAGTCGTAGTCTGTCTTATGATGTTGATATCATTATGCATTCATATAGCACAGGCATCTTCTGCAGCAGCACTTTACAGTACATAGTCATGTCACTGACTGTCCTCAGGGGAGTTCACAATCTAATCCTACCATAGTACTAGTCTAGTCTAATGCCCTAGCATATTATGTATTCATATAGCCCAGTCCTCTTCTGCAGCAGCACAGTTACAGCACTTGACAAATGATCCATTATGCAGCCGCTAAGCTTAATTTAATGTTGAGGATAAAGTTTGCTTAAGCTTGTGGCCTGCTTCCTGCTGGAATCTGCTTCTTCTTGGCAGGCGGAGGAGAGGTCAGCCAAACAAAAGCAGCCTTTGAGCTTTTACTCAGTCTGGGATTGGTCGGTGCAGTTTGAATTGAAGGCTCTGTCGTTCTTAAACAACCCGCTCTACGTGGATAAGTCAAAGCAAGAGAAAAGTCGCAAAGCCACACGTTCTAAGGTAACGTTATGTGCAGAGTTTTTATGTTGTCTAAATGTTCTCGACTTTGGACTGTAAGCATTAGACTGTACCACTAAGGTGCAGTAACCGCTGTAGTTTCTAGTTCTTTTTTTTTTATCACCTGAAAGTAAATTTCGTTTTTTTTCATATATTAAAATAAATAGTAGCCGGACCTTTACACATTAAAAGCAAACCTGCCACTAGGTTTAAAGGACAACTGAAGTGAGAGGTATATGGAGGCTGCCATATTTATTTCCTGTTAAACAATACCAGTTGCCTGGCAGCCCTGCTGATCTATTTGGCTGCAGTAGTGTCTGAATAACACCAGAAAAAAAACATGCAGCTAATCTTGTCAGCTCTGACTGTGTCTGAACACCTGATCTGCTGCATGCTTGTTCAGAGTCTAGAGCTAAATGAAGTTAAAAGAATTAGAGGCAGAGGATCCACAGGATAGCCAGGCAACTGGTATTGCTTAAAAGGAAATAAATATGGCCGCCTCCTTATCCCTCTCGCTTCAGTTGTCCTTTAAGGGGCTCTGAACCTTGCTATATGAATAAAGGTGGCTATACACTCAATATTTATTTTGATATCGGGCCTATAATTTGATCAAATCTGGTAGAGATTGATGCTGCAAATGATTCCAGAATGACTTTTGGCTTTAATCGATTGATTTGGTCAATCGTGCCAGATGGAAGTATTTGCTTAACTAGCGGTAGGTTGGGTGCGCCTCGCTAGCGGCATTGGATTTCGGGAAGCAGAGCTACTGTGCCTATCCAATGGCTATTCCTCTCTATTCTCCACTACTGGGGCTTCTCCCTGTCTCTTCACCACCAGGGAGCTGTGTGTCGTGTGACAAATACTAGAGGTCTCTAGTGGTCATACATGCCATGGCGACGGTAGTGTTCGTCCTCTAGCAGGGACAAGCCCCAGCGGTGGAGAGAAGATACAGGAGGCAGCAGTGCTGGCTGACAGGTGAGAGTAGCTCCATTACCACTCCACTCTGGGGGGAGCAGGAGACCTGGGAACCCGGCAGGCAGTGCGCACAGATTTTTAAATCTGTGTGGAGGGATTCGATCAGATAGATCCTCTCTGATCAGATAATGATCTTAGATGGATCTATCTGTTGGCCACATCGACCGGTGTATGGCCACATGTAGGGCAGATGGAATGATGTAGGGCTCTGGATCTTTTAGTCTTTCTTGTCCTTGCTTGGTCCACTTGTTCCACTGCTGTCACCCGCTGCTGTCAAATTGATCGGGTGCCTCCGAACACCCAAATTTCCTTTCTTTGCCACAAATCACAGCTTTGCGTCAGGTCCGAGTAGGAATAGGTTAAAGGAGTAGGGAGTAGGTTAAAGTTAGGGTTGTGGGTGTTAGGTACCACGGGGGGTTAAGTGTTAGGCACCACCTGGGGGGGGGGGTTAAGGGTTGGGCATAGGTAGAGGGACGATTAAGAGTTAGGTTTTCAGAAGAGGGAGGTCTTGGGGTTAGGCATCAGTAGAGGGAGGTCTTAAGGTTAAGCATCGGTAGAAGGAGGTCATAGGGTTTGGCATCGGTAGAGGAAGGTCTTAGGGTTGGGCATTGGTAGAGGTAGGTCTTAGGGTTAGGCATTGGTAGAGGGATGGTTAAGGGTTAGGTATCGGTAAAGGCAAGTCTTAGGGTTAGGCATCATTAGAGGGAGGTCTTGGGGTTTTGCACTGGTAGAGGGAGGCCTTGGGGTTTGGCATCGGTAGATGGAGGCCTTGGGGTTTGGCATCGGTAGATGGAGGTCTTAGGGTTTGGCATCGGTAGATGGAGGTCTTAGGGTTTGGCATCGGTAGATGGAGGTCTTAGGGTTTGGCATCGGTAGATGGAGGTCTTAGGGTTTGGCATCGGTAGATGGAGGTCTTGGGGTTTGGCATCGGTAGATGGAGGTCTTAGCCATATAAAAAAAAACATAAGTATACTTCTTGTTAGCTGCATCCATGTGCTTCAGCTTGCATTCAAATTCTTAGAATAGTGATTAGTACATAATTTGTATCTGATTTGTATTCAAGGTGTGTATTTAGCCCCAGGAGGGATCTGCACATCTCTGTAGGTTTCATTTCATTTGCAGCCTGTGAGCGCTGGCAACCGCTTGACGTTTTAGGGTTAGGCATTGGTAGAGGGAGGTCTTAGGGTTAGGCATCGGTAGAGGGAGGTCTTAGGGTTAGGCATCGGTAGAGGGAGTTCGGAGGGTTAGGCATCGGTAGAGGGAGTTCGGAGGGTTAGGCATCGGAGAGGGAGTTTGGAGGGTTAGGCATCGGAGAGGGAGTTTGGAGGGTTAGGCATCGGTAGAGGGAGTTTGGAGGGTTAGGCATCGGTAGAGGGAGTTCGGAGGGTTAGGCATCGGAGAGGGAGTTTGGAGGGTTAGGCATCGGTAGAGGGAGTTCGGAGGGTTAGGCATCGGTAGAGGAAAGTCTTTGGGTTAGGCATCGGTAGAGGAAAGTCTTTGGGTTAGGCATCGGTAGAGGGAGGCTTCTGTGTGAGAGTAGGGTTAGGTTAAGACATAGTGAAATATCGGTAAAGATTACCAATATTTTACTAGAGATACGGCTAACTGTTCACCTGGCGAACATCTCTGGGGCTTTTACTACTTCCGGGTCGCACTGACCAGGAGTAGTACGCCCGGCGGAGCGCGTCCTCTATCGCGCTTCTGTTGCCGGGCACTCTCGTCGTTCATGACGTCACGCGCAGAAATTGCCCGGCAACAGGCGCGCGATCTAGGACGCGCTCTGCCGGGGCAGCGCAGGCGTACTACTCCGGGGTCAGTGCGACCTGGAAGTAGTAAAAGCCCCAGGGATTTGGAGATGTTCGCCGGCGAACGGTTCGGGAACCGTTCACCACAGCTTTATATTTTACTACTGAAATAAAGTAGTAGAATTTCGGTAATTTTACCGATATTCTACTAGGAGCCCTTTTTTTCCAGGTGCCTTTTTTTACATGAATGCAAATATGGCACCTTCCATATCCCTCTTGAGGTCACTGTTGGAAAGTAAAAAACTAGGTTTGTGCTGGGTTGAGCACGAGATGGACATCTGTAACAAGTTTGGTTCCTGTGTGATAAAAAAAAAAAGTGTTGAAGAAAAACTATACAGCTTGTTCAGTCTCAAATTTTATGTTTACTATTTAACGGACAACTGTAACGAGTGATATGGAGGCTGCCACATTTATTTCCTGTTAAACAATACTTGTTGTCTGGCTGTCCTGTTGATCCATTTGGCTGCAGTATTGTCTGAATCACACCAGAAACAAGCATACAGCCAATCTTGTCATATCTGACGATGTCAGAAACACCTGATCTGCTGCATGCTTGTTCAGGGTCTATGGCTAATAGTATTGGAAGCATAGGATCAGCAGGGCTGCCAGGCAACTGATATTGCATAAAAGGAAATAAATATGGCGGCCTCCATATACCTCTTGGTACAGTTGTCCTTTAAAAAGTAAGAATACATACAGCAGCCAATCTTCTGCATCCCGGTTGACTGCCCTGTTTTGCACAGGTCTTGATTAGAGATGGTCTTTAAAGTGTATCAGAGATAAACCTTTACTCATTGCATAATTGTGTTCCTTTCATATAGTTTATAGGGCATTCCTCAAGCCAAATACTTTTTGTTTTAATACTCGAATTCCCTATAAACTAAACAAGCCTTGCCCACAGCTGCTTTTGTGTCTTGGCAATGTAGCAAGGGCTTATGGGAGCTCAGTCTGGGCAGGAGGAGGAGGACGATTCTAGCCAGAGATTTCAGAGGCAGAGGGGAGGAGGAGAGGGGACTGAATTTACACACAGGCAAGCTGATAGCATATCCAGCCCTCGGCCTGTGACAAACAGAACATGGCTGCCTCATTGTATCACAGGAATAAATATCCATAAACTTTTGAAGCTGTTTGCAGCTAGATTTGCTGTGTAAACTATCTAAACTTTAAATAAGATATATAGACAAGTTACTTGTTATAGTTAGTTTTTCATCTCGGATCCGCTTTAAGATACTAAAAGTACTGGTCTGAATGGAATTTATCTAATCACAATAGAGAGGAAGTGAATTTGATTTGACCACGGCTACCTTAAATGTCTATTTAAATTAAGCTTTGGTTTTTTTTCTTTACAGCATCAAAGACAACTGTCCCTGCCACTTACCCAATCAAAATCCACTAACAAAAAAGGTTTCTTCAGAGAAGAAACTGGACCTTTCATAAAGAGTCTTTTAGGTAAAAGAATTAGCAAGTTAATAAGTTCCTCTGAGGAAATGCCAAACAACTACAAGCTCTTTTACGAGAACTGGCACAGGAAGCCAATAGACTTCCACGGCTTAATCCTGCCGCACATCGAAGGCCCTGAAATCTGCATCTGGGCCCAGCGCCACCTCCGATGGATCCCGGAAGCGCAGGTCCTCGGGGGAGGCAACGTAGCAGCCATGCAGAAAGTACTGGAACTCATGGATGAAATCCAGAACTTGGAGACCAAAGTGAAGGAAAGGCCGACCTCTAACAATACAGTGGCCAAGGAGATGGAGGTGGACGGCAGGCGGAAGAAGTCCGTCCGGCGCTCCTCGCTCTACCCGTTCGCTCTGCTCCACATAAGCGCTTTCAGGCCGTCCATATCGACCACCCCGTGGCGGAGCTGGGAAGTCGGGGATGAACTTGCTAGTCGGGAAGACGAGTACATCGACTTGGGCAGTATATGATTTTATACGCTCTGATCCTTTTTATGTCCCTCGCGGTTTATTTTCAGGAAGCTGTCTATATTCTGCTTACCAAATGTGTAATTTATTGACACAGATTTTTTGCTTTTATATGTTTTCTACATGAGATAGGACAGCCTAGACAATCTATAGGTGAAGAGCCTAACGTCTTGTTTACAAAGTAAGTTATATATGGCTGAAAAAGCTGCAAGTCCTTATGGAAAGAGAGAAAACTGACTGATTCATGTCCTGCGGTAGGGATGATCAATGAGATGCAAGTATTTCAGAGTTCATGCAGGATTATGTAATATTTTATGCAAATGTATGCAGCTTGAAAATGGACCAAGAAAGTCCCACCCAGGTTTTAAATTGATTGGTCCATTTTCAAGCTGCATATATTTGCATAAATCTGCATGAACTCGGAGATATTTGCATCTCATTGATCGTCCCTTTCCTGCTGCAGATAATACGGATGTGGCGCTGAAGTGCTCACAGGTAGGAATGGTCGATGAGATGATGAGAATTCTGAATTAATGCCAATTTTATGCTTGGAAACACACCAATCAAAGCAGCTGCATAAAATTTGCATCCACACTGAAATATTAGCATCGCATTTACCATTCCACAGGATCTTAATCATTGCCCTAAAGTTGAACTCCCGATATCTGACTTGCAGGTGTGGGATAGTGGGGAGGGATTAGATCCTGTGGCAGGTTGTCATAGGTGCTTGTACTTCCATTCACTTTTGGGCGTGGCCATTTTCCTTTTTCTAGTGCACAGGTGTCAAACTCAAGGCCCACTGGCCAATTGTGGCCTTCCTTTTCATTTTATGTGTCCCTCAAGAGCTTCAATTGTGCATCATTGTAAGCAGTAAAAGAATGACAGCACATTGCTATCCCATCCAGAGGAGCGCACCAGTGACAGTGTTTCTGGTGCAAACAACCCACACGACCCCCCCTCCCCCCAGCATAATTAGCATGGGGCTTCCTTCCTGGGATCCAAACCCTCTCATGTGGCTTGTAAAACAAACATGCAGGCGCTTGTCTCAACACTCTCCCCACTTTGCAGAGTAGCGCAGCGAAGCAGTGTATTATTCAACTGCTCTACCAATGCGTTGTCTCTTCTGTTCTTCCCAGCAGCTGCACACACTGTGCTTCAATACCTTCAGCCCCTGATCACGTGACATTCCCTAGGAGCCTTCAGCCCCTGATCACGTGACATTCCCTAGGAGCCTTCAGCACCTTATCACGTGACATTCCCTAGGAGCCTTCAGCACCTTATCACGTGACATTCCCTAGGAGCCTTCAGCACCTGATCACGTGACATTCCCTAGGAGCCTTCAGCACCTTATCACGTGACATTCCCTAGGAGCCTTCAGCCTCTTATCACGTGACATTCCCTAGGAGCCTTCAGCCCCTTATCACGTGACATTCCCTAGGAGCCTTCAGCCCCTGATCACGTGACATTCCCTAGGAGCCTTCAGCCCCTGATCACGTGACATTCCCTAGGAGCCTTCAGCCCCTGATCATGTGACATTCCCTAGGAGCCTTCAGCCCCTGATCACGTGACATTCCCTAGGAGCCTTCAGCCCCTGATCATGTGACATTCCCTAGGAGCCTTCAGCCCCTGATCACGTGACATTCCCTAGGAGCCTTCAGCCCCTGATCACGTGACATTCCCTAGGAGCCTTCAGCCCCTGATCACGTGACATTCCCTAGGAGGCAGAGGTATGCAAGAAAGAGGGGGTGGCTGTTAAGAAGACTGAATGGCCGAAAGCGGCACCGGAGCAGGTAAATATTAAACTGCTCCACTGCGCTACTCTCCAGAAGAGGGAGGAGCGAACCCCCCATGGTTGCTATAGTTACACCACTTTGATACTGTTCAGTAAATGTTAGATCTTAATAAACAATTTGGCCAGTGACTTAGACTGGTTTAGATTTTGGCTCTTTACATGGTTTAGATTGACATTCCTGGTCTAGTGACAGCACAGAAATCTCTACAGCTGCAAGGAAAATAAAAATCCTTACAAGGTCTAAGGGTTCCCATGCATACTCTATTTTGCGGGCTGATTGACCTTTGCAATCTAATATTTTGAGACGGAGGAGAATGAACGCTGCAACATGGCCACCTGATCTGCCGATCGAAAGGATTGATTGGGCATGACGCAAATTCCCAGTCGCAAGGGCTTGATTGAGTGTGTGGCAGTAATAGTGTTCGATTTCCTGACAGAACCCCAGCTGGTGTCCAAGTGTATGTGTGTCCCCCTCGACTGCCTGTAGTGAATGCTGAAGGCTCACCTGTCAGGCCGGTGCAAATCCTTGCCGCCTCCAGTGTCCAGGGACTTTGACAATTGTCACCACACGTGCCTGTAGCATGTGACATTGGCCTATGTAATGTCAAGACAATTGAAAAAGCCTCTGGAGTATTCAACACTTACCAAGGGTGGGGTGGTGTCACATATATATTAGGGGGGGGGCAGCATCGGTGGCGCTAGGATGATTTGTTATTGATTTCATGCTGAAATCTATTGGAAACTGCCAGGCAATGGATCCCTCTATGGTCACCTTAAAGGGAAGGTCCAAGCAAAATAAAAAAATGAGTTTCACTTACCTGGGGCTTCTACCAGCCCCATGCAGCCATCCTGTGCCCTCGTAGTCACTCACTGCTGCTCCAGTCCCCCGCTGGCAGCATGCTGACCTCGGAGGTCAGCGGGCCGCGTTGCGTACATTTTTACGCATTCCCGTTAGTGCAGGAACATGAACAGATACACATTTTTACGTGTTAGTGGTTCAATGCGTAAATTTTTACACATTAAACCACTAACGCGTAAAAATGTATGTGTTAAGGTTCCTGCACCAGTGGAAATGTGTAAAAATGTATGCAATGCGGCCCGCCGACCTCCGAGGTCGGCATGCTGCCAGAGGGGGACTGGAGCAGCAGTGAGTGACTACGAGGGCACAGGATGGCTGCATGGGGCTGGTAGAAGCCCCAGGTAAGTGAAACTAATTTTTCTATTTTGCTTGGACCTTCCCTTTAAAGCCTTTTCCACATTGCTAAAACTTATTTAAATCACACGGTGTTCATGCACATTCGCAGCTAAAGTCTCTGAAGAACCATTTCTGCGACCTTTTCAGAAGACTTGCTTTCTTGGCGGGCCAGTTGACATCTGAAGCTACCATGGGTTACCGTTTCGGCCAGCTAAAGTCTGTATTTTTCTCAGCATGCATGCTACTTGCCAACTTGCCAAGTCTACTTTTAAAGTAGACTGCCAGCAGGTTTCTGAAGATGCAGTCCTATCTGATTGTGTTCTGAATTGTGTTCAATTGTGACAGGATTGTGTTCTGTCTAGCATGACCCCTGACCTACATGTCCATGCTCTGATCTCTGCATTGATGTGGACACCAAGAGCTTGTGTGCTGAGCATGTTGCAGCGCCCCCTCAGTACCAGTGCAAGGGATGTATATTCTGTAAGCAAGCTGTCATATTATGTCATTGTCATCTACTATGAACAGTACAGCTTAATTCTCAATTTTGTGAGATGAGGAATTTTTTTTTTATTTACCAGAGGTATGTGGGGAAAGGACACTACCCTTGCCACACCTCCCAGTAATGCGGACCATAGCGAATTCATGTATAAATTAATGCCTGCGGTAGTCCCCACAATCCACTATACGGTATACAGACCACACAAGTGGTAGTACAAAGCCAAAAGGGATGTTGAAGTTGTTTCATAGTTCGGTTGAAAGACGGTTCCGTAGACTTGGACCAACTGAATTTTTTTTTATTTGTTTTGTTTTTATATTTATATTGCTTGAACTTGATGGGACGTGGTTCAGTTTCAGCCACACTAACTAATGTAACTCAGGGACAGGTGATCTTGCATCCAAATGAGTTACAGGTGTGCATTAATGCTGTCTGTGACTCGGGTGGTGAACCTGTGGACACTGGTCACTAGCTGCTTTTTCCCCAAGGCTGGGAGCAAACGTTTATTCTTGGTCTGTGACTCGGGTGGGGAGTTTTTCTCATGTCCTATTGCTGATGTCACCACTGCTGCTCAGATGGCATATACTGTTCTATGGAGAGGGGGGGGGTGAGAACAAGCAAGGAATCAGGGGCGTATCAATAGGGGTTGCAGAGGTTGCGACCGCATCGGGGGCAAAGGGGCCCTGAAGGCCCCTTCCCACAATTACAGTATTTGCTCTCTATTGGTCCTTTTAGGAGGTAAACAAGAGAAATTCCTGTGCACCCCATTGTTAGTCTGGTAAAGCTCTGACGTCTGCAGTAGGCATTCGTAGGCTATACTCGCACAATAAGTGCCCCGGGGGTTGTACAGTGCTGCTGAAGATTAATAAAGCTGGCACAAGGTGTATTTTTCAAGTGTATCTGAAGCAAAACTCTTGTCAAAAAAACCTGCTTGCCTAAGAAGAGGGAGAAGCTTCTGGATCCTGTAGAGGCTTCACAGCCATCCTCTGGACCACCTTTGCCACTCGTGGACCCCACACCCCCAAAGAAATCTGATGCGCTTATTGGATTAAAGATCTGGGCAGTGCATCTCTTCCTGCAGCTGTACTGTGCCTGCATAAGCAGCTCCATGCTACCCTCCAATGTGGTACCTGGTAACTAACACCAGGGGGCGCACATTCTCTTGCTGGGCAAACCTTAGCACACTGCATTATATACATTCCATAGTGTGGGATTATTCCTCTGTTGGAGATAGCTGCTGCATCTAGTTAGTGTACAATTCAGGCTTGACTTGTTTTTAAGTGACCTTCAATGTTTTTTTTGTTTTGTTTATTGACTACATATTGTCAGTGGATGTCTTCACCTGGAATGTCCCGTTAATAGTTCTCATTTATTATTTCTTATGGTAAACCTTTTTTAAAGAAAAAAAGGTCAAGCTTTTAATTGAAGTAAACCTGTCACAAACAGGCATTTGCGATGCTCTAATGCTTCTCTTACTGGTAAGTTTTTCTTTGCCAGGTTGAAATGGCAGCTTCCGTCTCTTTACCTCTGTTGTATTTGCAGCCTTTGTTCCAGCGTGATGCTGAAGGACCCTAACGAAGGTGTCCTAAAAGGTGCCTGACTTTAGTTCCAGCACTGATATGGTGCCCACTGTCTCCTCAGATCTTTTCTTGTATTTTGCGTAGTTCAACCTTTTGTTTTTTCCTCCTCGCTAGCCCCTAGTAAAATGTGAGTTGGAGAGGGTTTGTGTTAGTGCTTTGATCCCACATTGTACCATGGCACTGCAACCGAGTACAGGCATCCAACAACAACACCACGAAAGTGGTTTGGGCATCTGTGCGTGGCATTCAATGCACCATTACTCCACCAATGCAAATGGTTTAGCTGATGATCTGCAGCCAAAATACTAGCACTGAAATCCATCTGCTTCAGCCATCGTTAAGGACAGAAGAAAGGAGGAGAGAAAATACACCCCGTGGCCTGGTGTACACCAAAAACCGCTAGCAGATCCGCAAAATGCTAGCAGATTTTGAAACGCTTTTTCTTCTTTTTCTGCAGCGTTTCAGCTAGCGTTTTGTGGTTTTGTGAAGCGTTTTTGGTGTAGTAGATTTCATGTATTGTTACAGTAAAGCTGTTACTGAACAGCTACTGTAACAAAAACGCCTGGCAACCCGCTCTAAAGTGCCGTTTTTCAGAGCAGTTTACGTTTTTCCTATACTTAACATTGAGGCAGAAACGCATCCGCAATCCAAAATCTGCAGCAGCCCGGGAGTATGCGTTTCTGCAAAACGCCTCCCGCTCTGGTGTGCACCAGCCCATTGAAATACATTACCCTAGCGGATCCGCACCTGCAAGCGGATCGCAAACCCCAGCAGAACCGCTCTGGTGTGCACAAGGCCTGTATGTATTTAGAGAGTTTAGCCTGTCTAAATCCCTCTCACCTGTGACTAATCACAGATGTAATTTGATCTCTCAGCTGTATCCACTGGATGTCTCGGCAGAGCACCTAATTTGTAAACACAGGATGCTAACCCTACATCTGCTTCCATGAAAGCAGGAAGTACACACACTTCCGATTTATTGCTGGTTTTATATCAGCTGTAACAAAGAAATGTTTTACTTTAAAGGTTATTATGCTGTTGCTTGTCTTTTATAGCAGAGATGAAGTTTTGAGTTCAGGTCCACTTTCACCAGCTTTGGCATAACCTCCCGTATTTCCATCCATCTGCACATAATGTCTTTCTTTATAGATACAGATATGAAGAATTGGCTCTTCAGAAAGATTTGTACTACAGTAAAATCTCCTTATAGTAAAAGGGACCTGGCCGAGTAGTTACTATATGAGACGTTTACTATTTAAGAATTGGTTATACATTGTATATTCATACAGGAGGATGGTCGGGACTTGGGGTCAGAGTTTACTATAGCCAGAGGATTATTATATCAGTTTACTATAACAAGATTCGAATGCATCATAAATGAAGCAATAATCCAGTGTTTCAGAATGACCAATCGTCCCTTCGTCCAGGTGTAATTCTCACAGCACACAATGGAGCGGATTCACTAAAGCAACCGCGCACAAATAGCGCAGGTTAATATTAGCGAGCGTACGCTCTGTGTGGTCCTGTCAGAGTAGCGTGCGCTCTTAACTTATGTGCGATCCTTCCTACGGCTGCAGGATGTTCTGATAGCGTGAGAGCGATACTTCACTAGCGCGGCCACTACCAGAACATTGCGCGGTAGCAGGGAGGATCGCACGTAAATTAAAGAGGAACTTCAGTGTAAACAAACATACGGTCATTAAGTTACATTAATTATGTTCATTAAAATAGATTTGTAATATCTCTTACCCACCCAGTTTTAAAAGAACAGACAAATTGTGTTTGATTCCATGGGGGCAGCCATCTTTTTGGCTGAAAGGAGGTGCCAGGGAGCATGAGACACAGTTCCAACTGTCCTGATTACCCCTCCCAGCTGCGCGCACTAGGCAACTAGAACATCATCATCAGAAATCCCATCATGCTTTGCACAACATGGGAAAAATGCCCTGGCAGATTTCTTTGATGGGGCGGAGCTTAGCTTCTGTGCAGCTAAAAATGGGTAAGAAAAAAAAAAAAAGTTCTGATGCTGTGAAACTGTTAAAGAAACACCAAGCCTTTTCAGTGCTGCTGAGTAGATTTTTAGTCTGGAGGTTCATTTTGGGTGCGTGCTACACTGACAGGACAGTGTGCAGCGTGCGCTCGCCAATATTACCCTGCCCTATTTGTTGGCGGTAGCTTTAGTGAATCCGCCCCCATGTTCTGTACATTGCAGGGCCAAGAAGCAAGGGGCACATACTATATGGAGGTCTGCTTTTGTGTATGACAAGACAAATAACATTTATATGTCGCTCTTCTCCTGGCGACTCAAAGCTGCAGCCACTAGAGCGCAGTCTACAGGCAGTAACAGTGTTAGGGAGGCTTGTCCAAAGTCTCCTCACTCAAGAGGTGTGCTGTCTACTGAACGGGAAGGGCTGAGATTCGATGGAACAGTGCAGATGTGACGTCGCAAGGAGAACAATCTGTTAGCCGTTGCTCGTCAAATTGATCCACCTGGCGGTTTGCTGGGCGTTCGGGGTCGGCTGTACACACACACCAGATTATCGGCATAGGTGGCAGTTATCAGCCACCTCAGCCAACTTTAATCTAGTGTGTATAGGGCCTTAAAGGGAATCTGAAGTGAAAATAAACTTATGATATAATGATTTGTATGTGTAGTACAGCTAAGAAATAAAGCATTAGGAGCAGAGACAGGAGTCTAATATTGTTTCCAGTACAGGGAGAGTTAAGAAACTCCAGTTGTTATCTATGCAAAAGAGCCACTGATGTCTATGACTTTCTAAGTCCAGAGAGCTCTGTCTTCTGAAGCTTATTATCTCAAGTGTCTGTCACTGTATTGTTTTATTTTTTATCTGTAGAGGAAAGTTCAAAAGTTCACTGGCCTGCTCTGTAAAATCATTTTGAATACTGAGTAGTGTGTAATCTGCAAATATTAGAGAATGATGCAATGTTATAAAAAAACCAAAAAAACTATATAACTAAAAATAAAAATGAGAATATTTTCTTTGCTACTAATGTTCTAGTACTACACAACCAATTCATTATATCATTATTATTATTTTTTTTTTTTGCTTCAGTGTCACTTTAAGCATGCGTTAAGACTATGCATGGTGCTGCATGTGAATGTACTGACCATACGTACAGGCATGTTCTGTACACTGCGTTTCTGGATAGCATGTGGTAACAAGCATGTTACATACAAAGCATAACCTGCACATTATAACATTCGGAGTGTGTGCTGCCTTCTGCCCCAGTTGCAGTATAGATGTTGCACAATGCACTGTGCTGACTTGGCCTTAGTGTTACTCTAGCACGAGTGCCTCTACCCTCCAGCAAGTCTCTGATGTATAGAGAGCAGTTCAGATTTCCATAGCTAGGCATCCAAAGCCAAGGAGAATCTTCGTACAGAAAGGAGTGTGTCGGGTTGTAGATAATCTAATATGAATAGGTGACCTTGTAATATAATTTTTATGATTTATTAACCTAAAAATGGCTTGAGATGTAATGTAATGTAATGCAAACACAAACTGTATAAGGATTTTCTGTGTAAGCGTTTACTGTGAGTCCAGGTAAATGTGCTGGTATACATTGAAGGGGACCTGTCTTCTACTTCCTAACATTCCCTCATTAAAGAAAACTGGTAACACATAGAACTTCTGTTTGATTTTATTTAATTAATTTACATCTGGAAAGGACAACTGAGGCTATAGGGATATGGAGGCTGCCAATATTTCCTTTTAAGCCATACCAGTTGCCTGGCTATCCTGCTGATCCTCTGCGTTTAATACTTTTAGCCATAGACCCTGAACAAGCAGATCAGGTGTTTCTGACACTATTGTCAGCTCTGACAAGATCAGCTGCATGCTTGTTTCTGGTGCTACTTCTCTAACACTACAGTTGTTATGGTAGACAGCCCGCACCCTTTGTTTCACTTTACATAGCTTTATTATGCTGTGCCAGGCTACTGCCCAGGGTTGCCCTATCTGATATAAATAAGGATTGCCGCTTTAAATTTAGCGCTCCCTTGACGTCTAGGAGAGCGCAGGGAGGCTGGGAGTGATGACACGGGGAAGACAGAACTTTAGACCTGCGCAGCTGTACTAGCGGCTATGGGAACTGTGCAGGTGCTAAATTCAAAGTGGTGATCCTAGTGCTGCTGCGCAGGTCTAAAGCCCCATCTTCCCAGCGTCATCACTCCCAGCCTCCCTGCGCTCTCCTAGACGTCAAGGGAGTGCTAAATTTAAAGCGGCAATCCTTATCTATATCAGATAGTTCGGCCCTGGGCAGGAGCCTGGCACAGCATAATAAAGCTATGTAAAGTGAAACGGAGGGTGCAGGCTGTCTACCATAACCACTGTAGTGTTAAAGAGGTACCTAATTATTTTTTTTTTTATATTTTTCTCACATTGTAAGTCCTTTAAAGGGATACTGTAGGGGGGTCGGGGGAAAATGAGTTGAACTTACCCGTGGCTTCTAATGGTCCCCCGCAGACATCCTGTGCCCGCACAGCCACTCACCAATGCTCCGGCCCCGCCTCCGGGTCACCTCTGGAATTTCAGACTTTAAAGTCTGAAAACCACTGCGCCTGCGTTGCCATGTCCTCGCTCCCGCTGATGTCACCAGGAGCATACTGCGCAGACACAGACCATACTGGGCCTGTGCAGTACGCTCCTGGTGACATCAGGGGAAGCGAGGACACGGCAACGCAGGCGCAGTGGTTTTCAGACTTTGAAGTCTGAAATTCCAGAAGTGAACTGGAGGCGGGGCCAGAGCATCGTGAGTGGCTGCGCAGGCACAGGATGTCTGCGGGGGGCCATTAGAAGCTCCAGGTAAGTTCAACTCATTTTCCCCCAACCCCTACAGTATCCCTTTAAGGTGAATGTTGTTGTGTGATTAATTCCAGGAATATATACTGAGGATCAAATTTTGTGCATTCTGAGAACCTAAAGCCTGCTACACACTTTCAATTACGATTGGTCAATCACTGCCCAATTTTATTATCTCCATGTAGTTTGAGGGTCAACAGATATTGAATACGGTGAGCAAATTGTGTAGGTAAACTCTGATACTTCATGAAGGTTGTAAAACTGGTCAGTGATTAGCCAATGATAATTGAAAGCCTGTACCAGACTTTATTTTCTTCAACTTATGGTTTGAACTCTTAACTGCTTGAGGACCGCATCACGCCGATGGGTGTGACTGCCGCAGCAGCTCCAGGATGCCGATCGGTGTAAAGTCCTGGGGCTGGCTTTTGCAGGCGATCGTGCGCGCATCTCCGCTTGGTAGGCGATCGCCGCTCGGAGACTGTTGGATGGCGAAACCGCCATCTAATTAGCATGTACAACGCTGCGATCTACAGCAGCGCTGTACTGGGTACACAGAAGCGATCTGCTGTGAGAAAAAATAGGAACATTTAACCTCCCTAGCGGTATGGACAGAATTGTCCGTTCAAAAAAACATGCTGTGAACAGTATAAACATGCATACACATCAATACTCTCCTGCACTGTATACTAGACCCTTGCTTGACACATTTTGGCAAGTTACAGGAAAAAAAAAGTTTTAAAAATAAATTTTATCACTGTTTGCACAGAAATCCTGGGGAAATTGAACACTTGGGAGGTTAATAAAATAATGTATAAAAAATAAACAAACAAACCTGGAGGTGATCTGACCCCACCAACCGAGAGCTCTGTTGGTGGGGAGAAAGGGGAGGGGGGGGGGGGGGGGAAATCACTTGTGTGCTGTGTTGTGTGGCCCTGCAGCTTGGTCTTAAAGCTGCAGTGGCCTATTTTACAAAAAATGGCCTGGTCTTTAGGGGGGCGGGTAAAGCCTGTGGTCCTGAAGAGGTTAAAGGACTACTGTACGGGGGTAGGGAGAAAGAGTTGAACTTACCGGGGGCTTCTAATGTTCCATCTGAAGACGTCCTGTGCCCGCGCAGCCACTCACCGATGCTCTGTCCTGTCCCCGCCTCTGGGTCACTTATGAAATTTCCGACTTAAAAGTCGGAAAACTACTACGCCTGCACGACTGTGCCCTCACTCTCGCTGATGTCTCCAGGAGTGTATTGCGCAGGCCCAGTACGGTCTGCACCTGCGCAGTACGCTCCCAGTAATGTCAGCGTCACCGGTGTCGCAGGTACAGTGATTTTCCAACTTTTAAGTCGGAAATTCCAGAAGTGAACCGGGGCCGGAGCATCAGTGAGTGGCTGCGCAGGCACAGGATGTCTGCGGGGGACTATTAGAAGCCCTGGGTAAGTTAAACTTTTTTTTTTTTTCTCTTACGCAGTAGTCTTTTAAGAGCAACACAACTCTAGACCCTCTAAGCCTGGTACACATATCCATTTTTGATTCGCCAGTTTTACCACCTCCATGTAGTAGAACGCTAGGCACACACTATACAATTTTCTGGCAGATTAACAAGTCTGATCTAAATTTTGATCGATTTTCTGATCGATTTCTATATCAGAAAATTGATCGAAATTCAGATTGGACATGTTTGAAAAAAATAGATCTGGCAGGTAAATCTGCCAGAAAATTGTATCGTGTGTACCCAGCATTAGAGCTTACCTACACAGTGGGCTTGATTCACAAAGCGGTGCTAACAGTTAGCACGCTGGTGAAAAGCCCTTTATCACGCCTAAACTCAGTTTAGGCGTGATAAGTTTAGGCATGATAAGTTTAGGCATGATAAGTTTAACTATAGCACCAACTGGGTTAGCACCGCAGTGCACAGCTGATCAAACGTTTTGCGCTAGCAAAGTCTGGTGCACTTCGCATAGAGTTTAATGGCGCTGCTTTGCGTGCGGGACTTTGTGCGCGATCTAAACTTATCTTAACGTATCACGCCTAAACTGGCTTTTCACCAGCGTGGTGCAATGGTTATAACGCCTAAAGTCTCTAACTGGGTTAGCACCGCTTTGTGAATAGAGCCCAATCTGTTCATAGAATTGAAAATCTGTTGGTCCTCATACTGCAGGTAGTAGATTGGCCAGCGATTGCACGTGTGTAGGCAGGTGGGGGGGGATTTTATACCTGGGGCTTTCTCCAGCCCGCTTCAGGATGATCACTCCTTTGCCATCCTCCCCTGCAGCTTGGATCCGCTAGGCGGCACGTTAATTCTAGTAGTTGGGGCGTACTGCGCATGCATGGCCCTATCGCCGCAAGCATTCTATGACTGCGCAGGTGCAGAATTCTCCCAGTGATGGAAGTGTGCAGCCAGACTGCACGTGCTCCGACTGTAGGAATTACTGGGCCAAATAGTGGAGACAAGCTGTGAGGGAGCGATCTGCTTGAAGGGGGCGAAGCCCCAGCTATGTATAATTTTCTTTTCTATCACCGTCTCAGGTACACTTTAAAGCAGGAGTTGGGAACCTTTTTGGCTGAGAGAACCATAAACGCCACATATTTTAAAATGTAATTCTGTGAGAGCCATACAATATGTTTCAAACTGGGACAGTGCGCATGCGCAGCAGAGGGCTCATGTCCCTGTTGCCATGGTGATGTGTATACAGTTTATCCGCCGGGCAGCGGAAGTGTCAAACATCGTCAGCTTCTCTTGGGTTTCAGCAACATCCCAGACAGGAGAAATACCGACTAACCGCTTGCACAATTAGCTAGCTGACTTGGGGGTTGATTCACTTTGTAAGACGAGATCCCCACACTTTGGCCCAATAGGCTGCCTGTCAAGTGACTGAGGGGGGAAAATAATTGAGGTTTGATATAGAATACTGGTAATTGTGTTGCAAATATATGCAGCTTGTAAATGGACCAATCCAGTCTTGGAAACATGTGATTGGTGCATATTCAAACTGCATTGAGTTTGAAAAACATTTGCACAAGCCTGCATCAACTCTGAATTATTTGCATAACTCTAGAAAAGTGAAAAGCGTGATCTAACCCCCCAACATCTTACAGTGGAGTGTCCCCTATATCTGTGTTAATTACTATTCCCCCTTCAAACTGTAGTTCCAAAAGCGCTGCCTGTACCATTTTCGGAGCGCTTTGGCTCAATGGAAGGTATAGGGAAATTGCTAAGCGCTTGAAAAAGCACTTTGTATAGCGATTTCCAGAGCGCTTTTAAGAATAAATACATTGTACTTATTCTTTTCCTGGTCAAAGATTTCACTTTCTGACTTGCTGTCAGGAAGTGAAAATCTCAATCGCTCATTAAAAGCGCTTACACAAAATCGCCCAACACTCAGAAAACGCTGGGGATCGCTTGAAAAAATTTGCCCCTCAAAAACGCTCGGTGCTTGCGATTTTATAATTTAAACAGAGCCTTACTGAGATTCTGTTTTGCCTGTATAGATCTGCCAATCCACTGCATATCCTGAATTGAACTCAGAAATAATGATGATTATAATCTGCTAATTACGATTTATGAGAAGTTTTGCGTCAATTTTCACAATTCTGGCCATATGTAATTATGATTTGGACATTCAAATGATTTCATGTAATCCATTTGTAATTTTGTTCAGACGTTACTGGTTAATACAAAATACTGTACATTTGTGCTACGTACGTTAATGGAAGCATAAAGCAAATGTTGCTGCCCCATGAAATGGTTACCGGGAGCTTCCTCCAGCCCCTTGAAGCCGACGTGTCCCGCGCAGCATCTCTGCTCGCAGCCGCCGGCCCTGGGTCCCCACTGGTGCAAAGGCCGACCTCCTCTACTGCCGCTGTCAATCAAGTCCATGTTGTCCGCAGCATACTGCGCAGGCGGAGTAGTTCGGCCTCTGCACCGGCAAGCAGAGATGTTGCGTCGGACATGTCGGCTTCAAGGGGCTGGAGGAAGCCCCCGGTAAGTATATCATGAGGCAGCAACATTTGCTTTATGCCCCGTTCACATCTACAATCACAAAACAATAGCGATTACCGCTAGCGTTTTGCAGGAGTGTTTTTCTGCCATTAACGGGGAAAAAAATCACTGGACACTAGCATTTTGGGAGAGATCACGATTAGCGGTTCTACACATGCTAATCACGATCGCTCAAGAATCGCTGCCAAAAAGCTGCATGTAACGCATTTGCGATTATTGCTAATTGCAAAATGCCCGCGATTGCAGCAGTGAGAACACTGCCATAGCAAACCATGTGCTAAGCGGTTTAATCGCGCATGCGCAGTACTGTCACGCCGACCATCGTGATGACGCGAGGCGGCCGGCGTGGTGACAACAGACGTGACGTTTCAGGAAGAAGGAGCCAGACACTCGGGCCCAGTGTCGCCGGGAGCCTTTTCTGAGCAAAGGCCTGGGAGAAGAGCCAGATGGATGCCGTGGGACCTCCCTACCTACGGTGAGCTGCAGAAAGCCCCAGGTGAGTACCAATTTCATTTTTATTTAGAGCTCTGAATCCCTTTAAGGAGAAAGGTGGGAACAAGCCAAAAATAATTTTTCAAAAAGACCTTGTAGTTTAAGAAAATCAATTTTAAAAATGCAAAGGAAAAATTGTTTTAAAACTCAGAAAAATGAGTTTGAAAAAAATGTATTTTGCGTTTTTTCAGTTAGTTTTCTCAAAAATGACAAGGTCTTTTTGAAGTTATTTTTTTTGCCTTGTTTCCACTGTACTCCTTAACATGCAATAGCTATTGGTGATAACATGTAGGTGGGCTTTGCTATTAACTGCTAAATTCAGAGCAAATATGGTGCAAAATTAAGGTCCCTGTTTACAAACAAAATAAATTACAATTTTACCTGTAATTTCAGATTACGATGTTGCATCATAATTATTATTTACGATGCAAAATTAGAATTTAAAATTTGTGGTTATCATTACTCACAATCCTAATACTTTCACCCCAAATTTTTCTGGCTTCTTTGGGTTGTAAACCTGATGAGCAACGTGGTCTTTCCACATCATTGTATGTCCCTCCAGTGACAAGTCACCTTCTGGAACATAGATCGACTTGGTTTATTGAGGGTACAATAAGCAAAATGAATAAAAGGACACAGCACTTAGAGGGCTGTATGCAGAAACAAGCTGTATTGGAGGAGGGGTTCTGCCCGAAACATGTAGTGTGTGTATCCGTTTGCTCCAAGACAGCTTGTTGCTGCATACAGCCCTCTGAGATCCATGTCCTTTTGTTAATTTTGCCTATTGGATTAACAGGAGCGGTGTACTTGTTGGATGCTGAGCACTGGCTAGCTGGCTAATCACCAGTTATTACCTAAATTTGGGAGCTTCTGTTTTACTGGTTCATTGAGGATACCTTTCACTCATTTCTTTGATATGAAATGGGATTATATCTTGCATAGTTATTTTGGTTGAAAAAAGACATACGTCCATCGTCATTGATTTGGCCTTGATGTTATCTGCTGCATGTAGGGAGTCACTTCAGTATCAACGGAAACCAGGCTCAAATCATGACAGTCCCAAAGAATGTTGTTACAAGAACTTCAACGGACCAGTAAAAAGACCAATCAGTATTCATAAGTAAGCACATTGTGATATATAAAGCAAACCGGAACAACTTAAAGGGGAACTGAAGAGAGAGGTATATGGAGGCTGTCATGTTTATTTCCTTTTAAGCAATACCAGTTGCCTGGCAGCCCTGCTAGTCTATTTCTCTGCAGTAGTATCTGATTAAAACCAGAAACAAGCATGCAGCTAGTCTTGTCAGATCAGACTTATAAGTCTGAACCACTGAAACACCTGATCTGCTGCATGCTTGTTCAGAGGCTATGGCTAATAGTATTAGAGGCAGAGGATTAGCAGGGCTGCCAGGCAACTGGTATTGTCTAAAAGGAAATAAACATGACAGCCTCCATATACCTCTCTCTTCAGTTCCCCTTTAAGGCTCCTCAGAATTCGTGTCTTGCCACTGACGAGGATGAGAAAATAGTGGCAAGGTATCAGAATCTTTTATTTTGCTAAGTTCAATGGGGGTTGTACCTGGATTTATTTTTGGCACATACAGGGTCGGCGATGGTACAGTAACAACTTACAGTAGAGATACAGAGTAGTTGACATCATATACATAACATGATACATCATCATCATCATATACATACACGTTATGTAGAATACAGTGGAGAGGGACCCAAGGGGACCATATGGGTGCTATGTTGAGCAGTATTGCCACAATTCGTGCTGCGCTCAACTGCTCTGCAGCAATTTTCAGACAACCTACATAGGTCCTGGCAAGCGTGGTTGAGGAGAGATAAGAGAGGCAGAGATTACTAAAGATCCCATGGGCTGAAACAGTCCTGGCCTAGGCCATGTGTGCAACAAAACTTACCCCCGGCTTGTGGCCTAGTCCAGAGGAGATGGTCAGTCACCGAGTGTTTGGCTGAGGGTGGTTGTCACGAAGGCTTCTATTCCCTAGGTCTTAGCCCCAGCTGAGGCCTAGTCTGGGACCTATCAGTGCGGCATACCTATGTATACAGAAACTATGTAACTATACCAGTTTCCTCTGCAATATATCCTATATCCTCTGCAAGGTATTGGTACTCAAATATTTGGCTGAGTTGTGAATGGGATATCTGCTGCCTCAAAGCTTCCTTCTGTCCACATTGATGTGATGGTATAAATTTCACCCCCTGGCTGGGGAAAAAATACATTTGTGTGCCTTGTCTTTATTTTTGGCTGCATAGCAACAAAATGTGAACATTTTTGAAGGTGAGTATTTTTTTTACCCACAGCAGGTGGCCATACATCTAGCAATGTATGGGCAGATTTGACCAAGAAACAGATCTCTCTCTGATCAAATATGATTAGGGAGAGCTCTGTGGCTGCCTGTACACCGTAGGATGTTCCAATCGATTTCAGCATGAAACCTCTCAAATTGGCTTTGTGGCGCTGCCCCTGGCTGTGTCCCCCCCCCCAAATGTTCTATGTGCTCCCCCCCCGTTCCCGTGCATGAAGATACTTTACCTGTCATGCTGCCCACCCTACTGGCGTTTCTAGCATGGGGGGCTTGTCACACATACACCACATGCTATATTTCAGTAGTCACGTGGGACATGTATGGAGATATGGCAGTAACACTAATGGCCAGTGTGACAAGTATTTAAAGTGAACCTCCAGACTAAAAATCTACTCAGCAGCACTGAAAAGGCTTGGTGTTTCTTTAACAGTTTTACAGCATCAGAACTTTGTTTTTCTTACCCAAGCCTCATTTTTAGCTGTACAGAAGAAAACTGCCCCGGCATTTTCCCCCTGATGCTGTGCAAAGCATGATGGGATTTCTGATGTTGTTGTTCTCGTTACCTAGCTCGCAGCTGGGAAGGGTGATCAAGACACATAACAGTTGGAACTTTGTCTCATGCTCCCTGTCACCTCCTTTCAACCAAAAATATGGCTGCCCTCATGAAATCACAAAACTTTGCCTGTTCTTTTAAAATAGGGTGGGTAATATATTCTATTACCTATCTTTTTTTAATTAACATAACTAATGTAACTAAATGGCAGAATGTTTGTTTAGGTTGAAGTTCCCCTTTAACCCACATGCAGCAGGAGGTACACATAACATTTCAGAGTGACAGCAGACTGAAGTTTCATCGTTACCGCCGCTCTCCCGATCCACTACGTTGGCCCAAGATTTCCCAGCATATCTGATCACTACATTCGACAAATTTCAGTGCTTGTGGCAGCACCGATTTTCATTTGATTCGATAATAATTATCAAATTGGATGGTAAATCCGCCGCCAAGTCGCTAGATGTATGGCTATCTTACAACATGTCACCCTCCTCTGTCGTGCTGTACAATTATAAACAAGTAGTTTGTATGGACAAACACCAATCATAAATAATACAGCACACCTTGTACAAATGTACATACAGATAAGATAATGATGTAGGTACAGTGATACAAACATACAATAGGAGAGAGAGACCTGCCCGTATGAGCTAAGCAGTGACATGCAACTTAACACTGAGGCCCAACTCTCTGCACAGGTCTAAATAAACTAGATGTCCCTCAGTCATAGCAGGAGAGGCTTCCTGTGGATCTGTGGGGATCTTGTAGGAGTGTATGGGGGAGTATGTATACAAGCTATAGACAAATACCTGAACTGGGCTTTATTACCGTAATATATAAGCTCACCATGTAAACTGGAGCACTGGAAAATATCCTCCTCTAATCAAACTTATTCAATAATCAGTTGACAAGTATCTAATCTCCCACATGAATTGGCTGGGATACTTTAACAGTTCCGTCCAGTAAAGTTCATAAAAACGAATAAAAGTCTTTGTAGAGTGTTTGGCTGCAGCTCTACTTGAGAAGCTAATCCTTCAGCTTCTCATGCACTGTCCAGACTGGACCCAGCAGTGACCACTCCTCCTCGTGGCTCAGTGATAGGTGAATGAAACAAAAGGGAAAACCAGCGTCCAATTGTGTAAAACCGCTTTTATTTAAAAATTTGTGGATATTTAGTGGCGGTGCACGCGGCGGGAGTAGGACTTATACATGTGCGGGCAGCCACCCGGCAGCTGAGCCAGCCTGTCACAGCTTGTTATCCTTTTCGCTATTGCACCGCAAATTTTAAATAAAAGCGGTTTTACACGATTGGAAGGTGGTCTTCACTTTTGTTTCATTCACATATCATCTGTATACAGATCCCACAGCACTATACAGGTACAGTGTATACAGATCCCAGAGATACCGGCACCACTATATAGGTATAGTATATACAGATACCAGCAGCACTATATAGGTACAGTGTATACTGATACTGACAGCACTATATAGGTACAGTGTATACAGACACTGGCAGCACTATATTGGTATAGTATACACAGACACTGGCAGCACTATATTGGTATAGTATACGCAGACACTGGCAGCATAATATACGTATACTATGCATAGACACTGGCAGCACAATATTGGTATAGTATACGCAGACACTGGCAGCATTATATAGGTATACTATGCATAGACACTGGCAGCACTATATTGGTATAGTATACGCAGACACTGACAGCACTATATTGGTATAGTATACGCAGACACTGGCAGCATTATATACGTATACTATGCATAGACACTGGCAGCACTATATTGGTATAGTATACACAGACACTGGCAGCATTATATAGGTATAGTATACACAGACACTGGCAGCACTATATTGGTATAGTATACAGAGACACTGGCAGCACTATATTGGTATAGTATACTAAGATACTGGCAACACAATATTGGTATAGTATACACACTGGCAGCACTATATTTGTATAGTATACAGAGACTGGCAGCACTATATTGGTATAGTATACACAGATACTGGCAGCACTATATTGGTATAGTATACTCAGATACTGACAGCATTATATAGGTATAGTATACACAGACACTGGCAGCACTATATTGGTATAGTATACACAGATACTGGCAGCACTATATTGGTATAGTATACACAGATACTGGCAGCACTATATTGGTATAGTATACACAGATACTGGCAGCACTATATTGGTATAGTATACACAGATACTGGTAACACTATATTAGTATAGTATACAGACACTGGCAGCACTATATTGGTATAGTATACACAGATACTGGCAACACTATATTGGTATAGTATACACAGATACTGGCAACACTATATTGGTATAGTATACAGACACTGGCAACACTATATTGGTATAGTATACAGACACTGGCAGCACTATATTGGTATAGTATACACAGACACTGGCAGCACTATATAGGTATCGTATACACAGACACTAGCAGCACTATATCGGTATAGTATATACAGACACTGGCAGCACTATATTGGTATAGTATACACAGATACTGGCAGCACTATATTGGTATAGTATACGCAGATACTGGCAACACTATATTGGTAAAGTATACAGACACTGGCAGCACTATATTGGTATAGTATACACAGATACTGGCAGCACTATATTGGTATAGTATACACAGATACTGGACGCTCTATATTGGTATAGTATACACAGACACTGGCAGCACTATATTGGTATAGTATACAGACACTGGCAGCACTATATTGGTATAGTATACACAGATAATGGCAACACTATATTGGTATAGTATACACAGATACCGGCAACACTATGATATAGTATACACAGACACTGGCAGCACTATATTGGTATAGTATACACAGATACTGGCAGCACTATATTGGTATAGTATACACAGATACTGGCAGCACTATATTGGTATAGTATACACAGATACTGGCAGCACTATATTGGTATAGTATACACAGACACTGGCAGCATTATATTGGTATACTATACACAGATACTGGCAGCACTATATTGGTATAGTATACACAGACACTGCCAGCATTATATTGGTATACTATACACAGATACTGGCAACACTATATTGGTATAGTATACACTGGCAGCATTATATTGGTATAGTATATACACACACTGGCAGCACTATATTGGTATAGTATACACAGATACTGACAACACTATATTGGTATAGTATACGCAGACACTGGCAGCACTATATAGGTATAGTATACACAGACACTGGCAGCATTATATTGGTATACTATACACAGATACTGGCAGCACTATATTGGTATAGTATACAGAAACACTGACAGCATTATATTGGTATACTATACACAGATACTGGCAACACTATATTGGTATAGTATACACTGGCAGCATTATATTGGTATAGTATATACACACACTGGCAGCACTATATTGGTATAGTATACACAGACACAGCAGCACTATATTGGTATAGTATACACAGACACTGGCAGCATTATATTGGTATAGTACATACCTCCCAACTTTTTGAGATGAGAAAGAGGGACATGTAAGCCACACCCCTGTCACACCCCTAACCACGCCTCTGGCACACCCCTAGTCACGCATACCATAAAGATTTCATAAGAAAAATATGTTGTTTTATAATTTAAACCACACTGGTCCTTTCTATCCTGGTTCACTTTCCTTCATATTAACATTTTAAAATTAGTAATATGTCAATTTAAAGGATGGGAATAAAGTTTAGAGTCAATCAAACACATTTTTTAGTAGAGAAATATATATATATATATATATTTACATAGAAAGAGGGACAAAGTCCTGAAAAGGGACAAATGAGGAGGAAAGAGGGACAGAGGGATTGGGCTCCCAAAGAGGGACTGTCCCTCCAAAAGAGGGACAGTTGGGAGCTATGATAGTATACAGACACTGGCAGCACTATATTGGTATAGGATACACAGACACTGGCATCACTATGTAGTGGAGGAGATACATATGAAATAGTCCATGTACTTGTAAGCTGAACTGCAAATAAAAAGGAACAGAAGTAACTGGTGGTCTCTGACACAAGACAAGCTGTGGAGGAGGGCGGGTGACTGATCAGTGTGCACCTCTGGCGTGACGTCACTTCCCCTCCCCGCGCGGTGTCGGTGCCACATCCTCCGGTGACGTCACCGGGAGTCGCCATCTTGGCGGAGCAGCAGCTGGAGTGATAGCGGAGTCTCCCGGGTACACGGAGCCGGCGGAGGGGCCTGATGTGCGGAGCCCGGGCCTGCAGATAGCGCTCCTCGCCCGCCCAGCAACCATGAGCAGCACCGCCGTCACCACCAACCTGACCCAGCGCAACTCCAGCCTGGTGCAGCGCCGCACTGAGGCCTCCCGCAGCGACCGGCAGCCGGAGGAGCAGCTGCGGGACGAGCAGGAGGATGAGGAGCGGCCCGGAGACAAGGAGGCCCGGCTCACCCTCATGGAGGAGGTGCTGCTGCTCGGCCTCAAGGACAGGGAGGTGAGGGGCTGCCTCTGTGTGTATCTATAGGACAGGGAGGTGAGGGGCTGCCTCTGTGTGTCTCTATAGGACAGGGAGGTGAGGGGCCGCCTCTGTGTATCTATAGGACAGGGAGGTGAGGGGCTGCCTCTGTGTGTCTCTATAGGACAGGGAGGTGAGGGGCTGCCTCTGTGTGTCTCTATAGGACAGGGAGGTGAGGGGCTGCCTCTGTGTATCTATAGGACAGGGAGGTGAGGGGCTGCCTCTGTGTGTCTCTATAGGACAGGGAGGTGAGGGGCTGCCTCTGTGTGTCTCTATAGGACAGGGAGGTGAGGGGCTGCCTCTGTGTGTCTCTATAGGACAGGGAGGTGAGGGGCTGCCTCTGTGTGTATCTATAGGACAGGGAGGTGAGGGGCTGCCTCTGTGTGTCTCTATAGGACAGGGAGGTGAGGGGCTGCCTCTGTGTATCTATAGGACAGGGAGGTGAGGGGCTGCCTCTGTGTGTCTCTATAGGACAGGGAGGTGAGGGGCTGCCTCTGTGTGTCTCTATAGGTGAGGGGCCGCCTCTGTGTGTCTCTATAGGACAGGGAGGTGAGGGGCTGCCTCTGTGTGTATCTATAGGACAGGGAGGTGAGGGGCTGCCTCTGTGTGTCTCTATAGGACAGGGAGGTGAGGGGCTGCCTCTGTGTATCTATAGGACAGGGAGGTGAGGGGCTGCCTCTGTGTGTCTCTATAGGACAGGGAGGTGAGGGGCTGCCTCTGTGTGTCTCTATAGGTGAGGGGCCGCCTCTGTGTGTCTCTATAGGACAGGGAGGTGAGGGGCTGCCTCTGTGTGTATCTATAGGACAGGGAGGTGAGGGGCTGCCTCTGTGTGTATCTATAGGACAGGGAGTCGAGGGGCCGCCTCTGTGTGTATCTATAGGACAGGGAGGTGAGGGGCTGCCTCTGTGTCTCTATAGGACAGGGAGGTGAGGGGCTGCCTCTGTGTGTCTCTATAGGACAGGGAGGTGAGGGGCTGCCTCTGTGTATCTATAGGACAGGGAGGTGAGGGGCTGCCTCTGTGTGTCTCTATAGGACAGGGAGGTGAGGGGCTGCCTCTGTGTGTCTCTATAGGTGAGGGGCCGCCTCTGTGTGTCTCTATAGGACAGGGAGGTGAGGGGCTGCCTCTGTGTGTATCTATAGGACAGGGAGGTGAGGGGCTGCCTCTGTGTGTATCTATAGGACAGGGAGTCGAGGGGCCGCCTCTGTGTGTATCTATAGGACAGGGAGGTGAGGGGCTGCCTCTGTGTATCTATAGGACAGGGAGGTGAGGGGCTGCCTCTGTGTATCTATAGGACAGGGAGGTGAGGGGCTGCCTCTGTGTGTATCTATAGGACAGGGAGGTGAGGGGCTGCCTCTGTGTATCTATAGGACAGGGAGGTGAGGGGCCGCCTCTGTGTGTCTCTATAGGACAGGGAGGTGAGGGGCCGCCTCTGTGTGTCTCTATAGGACAGGGAGGTGAGGGGCCGCCTCTGTGTGTCTCTATAGGACAGGGAGGTGAGGGGCCGCCTCTGTGTGTCTCTATAGGACAGGGAGGTGAGGGGCCGCCTCTGTGTGTATCTATAGGACAGGGAGGTGAGGGGCAGCCTATGTGTATCTATAGGACAGGGAGGTGAGGGGCAGCCTATGTGTATCTATAGGACAGGGAGGTGAGGGGCAGCCTATGTGTATCTATAGGACAGGGAGGTGAGGGGCAGCCTATGTGTATCTATAGGACAGGGAGGTGAGGGGCTGCCTCTGTGTGTATCTATAGGACAGGGAGGTGAGGGGCTGCCTCTGTGTACCTATAGGACAGGGAGGTGAGGGGCTGCCTCTGTGTGTATCTATAGGACAGGGAGGTGAGGGGCTGCCTCTGTGTGTATCTATAGGACAGGGAGGTGAGGGGCTGCCTCTGTGTGTATCTATAGGACAGGGAGGTGAGGGGCTGCCTCTGTGTGTATCTATAGGACAGGGAGGTGAGGGGCTGCCTCTGTGTGTATCTATAGGACAGGGAGGTGAGGGGCTGCCTCTGTGTGTATCTATAGGACAGGGAGGTGAGGGGCTGCCTCTGTGTGTATCTAAAGGACAGGGAGGTGAGGGGCTGCCTCTGTGTGTATCTAAAGGACAGGGAGGTGAGGGGCTGCCTCTATGTATCTATAGGACAGGGAGGTGAGGGGCTGCCTCTGTGTATCTATAGGACAGGGAGGTGAGGGGCTGCCTCTGTGTATCTATAGGACAGGGAGGTGAGGGGCTGCCTCTGTATCTATAGGACAGGGAGGTGAGGGGCTGCCTCTGTATCTATAGGACAGGGAGGTGAGGGGCTGCCTCTGTATCTATAGGACAGGGAGGTGAGGGGCTGCCTCTGTATCTATAGGACAGGGAGGTGAGGGGCTGCCTCTGTGTGTATCTATAGGACAGGGAGGTGAGGGGCTGCCTCTGTGTGTATCTATAGGACAGAGAGGTGAGGGGCTGCCTCTGTGTATCTATAGGACAGGGAGGTGAGGGGCTGCCTCTGTATCTATAGGACAGGGAGGTGAGGGGCTGCCTCTGTGTGTATCTATTGGACAGGGAGGTGAGGGGCTGTCTCTGTGTGTATCTATAGGACAGGGAGGTGAGGGGCTACCTCTGTGTGTATCTATAGGACAGGGAGGTGAGGGGCTACCTCTGTGTGTATCTATTGGACAGGGAGGTGAGGGGCTGTCTCTGTGTGTATCTATAGGACAGGGAGGTGAGGGGCTGCCTCTGTGTGTATCTATAGGACAGGGAGGTGAGGGGCTGCCTCTGTGTGTATCTATAGGACAGGGAGGTGAGGGGCTGCCTCTGTGTATCTATAGGACAGGGAGGTGAGGGGCTGCCTCTGTGTGTATCTATAGGACAGGGAGGTGAGGGGCTGCCTCTGTGTGTATCTATAGGACAGGGAGGTGAGGGGCTGCCTCTGTGTATCTATAGGACAGGGAGGTGAGGGGCTGCCTCTGTGTATCTATAGGACAGGGAGTTGAGGGGCTGCCTCTGTGTGTATCTATAGGACAGGGAGGCGAGGGGCTGCCTCTGTGTGTATCTATAGGACAGGGAGGTGAAGGGCTGCCTCTGTGTGTATCTATAGGACAGGGAGGTGAGGGGCTGCCTCTGTGTATCTATAGGACAGGGAGGTGAGGGGCTGCCTCTGTGTGTATCTATAGGACAGGGAGGTGAGGGGCTGCCTCTGTGTGTATCTATAGGACAGGGAGGTGAGGGGCTGCCTCTGTGTATCTATAGGACAGGGAGGTGAGGGGCTGCCTCTGTATCTATAGGACAGGGAGGTGAGGGGCTGCCTCTGTGTATCTATAGGACAGGGAGGTGAGGGGCTGCCTCTGTGTATCTATAGGACAGGGAGGTGAGGGGCTGCCTCTGTGTATCTATAGGACAGGGAGGTGAGGGGCTGCCTCTGTGTATCTATAGGACAGGGAGGTGAGGGGCTGCCTCTGTGTATCTATAGGACAGGGAGGTGAGGGGCTGCCTCTGTATCTATAGGACAGGGAGGTGAGGGGCTGCCTCTGTGTATCTATAGGACAGGGAGGTGAGGGGCTGCCTCTGTGTATCTATAGGACAGGGAGGTGAGGGGCTGCCTCTGTGTGTATCTATAGGACAGGGAGGTGAGGGGCTGCCTCTGTGTGTATCTATAGGACAGGGAGGTGAGGGGCTGCCTCTGTGTGTATCTATAGGACAGGGAGGTGAGGGGCTGCCTCTGTGTATCTATAGGACAGGGAGGTGAGGGGCTGCCTCTGTGTATCTATAGGACAGGGAGTTGAGGGGCTGCCTCTGTGTGTATCTATAGGACAGGGAGGCGAGGGGCTGCCTCTGTGTGTATCTATAGGACAGGGAGGTGAAGGGCTGCCTCTGTGTGTATCTATAGGACAGGGAGGTGAGGGGCTGCCTCTGTGTATCTATAGGACAGGGAGGTGAGGGGCTGCCTCTGTGTGTATCTATAGGACAGGGAGGTGAGGGGCTGCCTCTGTGTGTATCTATAGGACAGGGAGGTGAGGGGCTGCCTCTGTGTATCTATAGGACAGGGAGGTGAGGGGCTGCCTCTGTATCTATAGGACAGGGAGGTGAGGGGCTGCCTCTGTGTATCTATAGGACAGGGAGGTGAGGGGCTGCCTCTGTGTGTATCTATAGGACAGGGAGGTGAGGGGCTGCCTCTGTGTATCTATAGGACAGGGAGGTGAGGGGCTGCCTCTGTATCTATAGGACAGGGAGGTGAGGGGCTGCCTCTGTGTGTATCTATAGGACAGGGAGGTGAGGGGCTGCCTCTGTGTGTATCTATAGGACAGGGAGGTGAGGGGCTGCCTCTGTGTGTATCTATAGGACAGGGAGGTGAGGGGCTGCCTCTGTGTGTATCTATAGGACAGGGAGGTGAGGGGCTGCCTCTGTGTGTATCTATAGGACAGGGAGGTGAGGGGCTGCCTCTGTGTGTATCTATAGGACAGGGAGGCGAGGGGCTGCCTCTGTGTGTATCTATAGGACAGGGAGGTGAAGGGCTGCCTCTGTGTGTATCTATAGGACAGGGAGGTGAGGGGCTGCCTCTGTGTATCTATAGGACAGGGAGGTGAGGGGCTGCCTCTGTGTGTATCTATAGGACAGGGAGGTGAGGGGCTGCCTCTGTGTGTATCTATAGGACAGGGAGGTGAGGGGCTGCCTCTGTGTGTATCTATAGGACAGGGAGGTGAGGGGCTGCCTCTGTGTGTATCTATAGGACAGGGAGGTGAGGGGCTGCCTCTGTGTGTATCTATAGGACAGGGAGGTGAGGGGCTGCCTCTGTGTGTATCTATAGGACAGGGAGGTGAGGGGCTGCCTCTGTGTGTATCTATAGGACAGGGAGGTGAGGGGCTGCCTCTGTGTGTATCTATAGGACAGGGAGGTGAGGGGCTGCCTCTGTGTGTATCTATAGGACAGGGAGGTGAGGGGCTGCCTCTGTGTGTATCTATAGGACAGGGAGGTGAGGGGCTGCCTCTGTGTGTATCTATAGGACAGGGAGGTGAGGGGCTGCCTCTGTGTATCTATAGGACAGGGAGGTGAGGGGCTGCCTCTGTGTGTATCTATAGGACAGGGAGGTGAGGGGCTGCCTCTGTGTGTATCTATAGGACAGAGAGGTGAGGGGCTGCCTCTGTGTATCTATAGGACAGGGAGGTGAGGGGCTGCCTCTGTGTATCTATAGGACAGAGAGGTGAGGGGCTGCCTCTGTGTATCTATAGGACAGGGAGGTGAGGGGCTGACTGTACTATATGTATATCTATAGGATGGGGGTGAGGGGCTGACTGTGTACTATATGTATACCTATAGGACAGGGAGGCGAGGGGCTGACTGTACTATATGTATATCTATAGGACAAGAGGGTGAGGGGCTGACTGTGTGTACTATATGTATATCTATAGGACATGGAAATGAGGGACTTGCTATGTGTACTATATGTATATCTATAGGACAGGGAGGTGAGGAGCTGCCATGCTACATGTATATCTATAGGATTGTGCGATGAGGCAGCTGTCATATACCTTAATGTACTAAGATAGGGAGGTGAGGTCTATATTATATATCATACTGTACCAATTTGAGGTGTTAACAGTGCAGGTGGCGCATATTATTTAATGCATTGAATGTGAAGCAATGCACGGTTAACATGTGGCGCCTCTGTCCAGATCTATTGTGCTGCGTCCCGGCTGTTACAGGCAGGGCTGTGGAGTTGGAACAGGAATCATCCAACTCCTCAGTTTATGTAACTTCTGACTCCAGGTACCCAAAATGACTCCGACTCCTTAGGCCCTGCACACTGCAAATCCAGTTTGTGATCCCTATTCTCCCTGGATGCTATCAGAACTCAAAGAAAGATGAAGAGAAAACACACCATGCAGTACCGATAAAAAATTGGAATCGCATAAAAAATAGCGTCAATCGCAAATCGGAATCGCATGTAGTGTGCAAGAGGCCGCAGGGTTTTTTTCCACTATAAAATGCGATTGCGATCACAATTGCGATCAATTTCCACCATGCGATTGAGCTACTATACTCAATATAGTGGAGCTCAAGGGCATCCAAAATGCAGCAGGACTATTGCGCTTGGGCCAAAATCGCATTGCACTAATGGAATTTGCTGCTGCCGTTTCCGTTAGTTTAATGTACCTTGCGTTTTGCGATTGGAATCAAATTGCAGGGTAGTAGAAAAGGCCCTCAGTCTGAGTTCTACCAAGGCTATGGATTTGGTACAGAAATCATCTGACGCCTCAGTTTACTGAAACCTCCGACTCTGACTCCAAGTACCCAAAATTGCTCCGACATTGACTCCACAGCCCTGGTTGCAGGGAACGCAATGCAACGGCCACTGTGAATGCAGCCTAAACCAAGCATACTGTTCCTCTATTTGTCTATGACCCAGACAGCTGAGTTATACACACAAGACTTGTATGTCTCTAAACAATAGTTTGATGGCTTCGGGTTAAAGTCTGTTGTCCTCTGATGACAGTGCCCCCCTCTCCCCTCCTCCAAGTGATCATCCGAGTTGGGTACGTTTTGGCCTGTTGCTACATAGGTCCAGTTGTGAACGGGCGCCTCCTGCTGCTCCTCCTCTTCATGGTACAGATTGTGCTTCTCAGCAGAGAGATATATACAGGTAGGACATCTGTACACTGGCCAGGGTTAAAGTGGACCTGAACTCTTGCACAGGAAAGAAGAGGGAAATGCCCCCTGTATGTATTTAGAGAGTTTAGCCTTTCTAATGCCCCCTCATTTGTGACTAATCACAAATGTAATTAGGTCTGTCAGCTGGCTGTGTCAGCAGAACAGCTAATTTGTAAACGCAGGATGTTAACCCTATGTCTGCGTTCGTGAAAGCGGGAAATACTGTAGACACACTGCGGATTTATTGCAGGTTTTATATCAGCTGTAATAAAGAAATGATTTTCATTATTATGCTATTGCTTATCTTTTAGATCAGAGAGGTAATTCTGAGTTCAGGAGGTTCTGAGTTGAGGTTCAGGCCATCCAAAGTGATCACAAAAGATAATTTCTGATGGTATGTAATTCAGGTGTGTAGGTAGGTTAGGGGATATGTTGCAGCTGATTGGTCAGAGGGATGTGGAGGAATGGTTTGCAATGGCACAACTCTATCTGATTAAAGTGTATGTCCCGTTGCAGAAATAAGCAGGGCTGTGGAGTTGGTACAAAACGACTCCTCAATTTTATGAAACCGCCGACTCCAGCTACCCAAAATTACTCCGACTTCCCAGCCCTGGAAATGAGGCCGTGTTTATGCAGGTGGGCTGAAATCCAGTTGCTTGTTTTAGAATATATAGTTTGTCCTGAAATGTTGATGCATACATGCCCTCTCTTCTGTTACCTGCCAATAGTTTCTCCTTTTTAGTAAAGGATTAGAGCAATGCATATGCATTCTATGTAAATCCTTTTTTTTATATCTCATCACCTGTGACTAATAAAGCCTTGGATTAGTTTTGCGTATGATTGGCATGTGATTGTGAATTGAACTTTGTCAGCAGCCAAATGAGTAAGAATCCTAGGGTGCCAACAAGACTGTACCCATTGACATTATAATTGGGTTGCCACCATCTTGTGACAAATGAGTAAACCGGTCACTGATCGTTTTTGTAGTCAGGATCAGGCAGACATCACTGTAATCATGGCAACCAGATGTCTTGCCCATTCTGCTGCTTCTGCATTCTGCTGGCTGAAATTTGTCATCTTCCTCACCTGAGGAAGGGCTCGGCCCAAACGTTGTGTGTGTGTCCTTTACTCCAATACACCTTGTTGCTGTTCACAGCCCTCTGAGTGCTGTGTCTTTTGCTCATACTGTGGCCATTGATTGAACAGGATTGGTGTACCTGTTGGACACAGAGCGCCGGCTGGCCAGTTTCTTTACCGGTGAACCTGAGTTTGGGAAACTGTTCTACTTTTAACGACTCTGTTTATGTTCCCTCCGACTCCAGGTACCCCAAAATTGCTCTCGCTCCCCAGCCCTGGATATACCCACGTCCTCTATATCCATTATGGCAATATTTTACTGATTATCAGATGCAGTCTCTCATGTAATTCTGTTTACATTTACTAATATTGTAAGTAATGGGGCAACAGTGTACTTTTTTCTACAGTTTGGTTTGATTGCATGTATACAAGCTTTTCTGTAAAAACGTTAAATATAAAGAAAATCCTGGAAGCTTACATGTTGTAGTGTAAAGTATAAGTATTACTTACATATTTGGCTGTACATGTCACTGACCAGTGTTTTTTGCAGGCTCTTTTAGCTAGGTTTTCCACCCAGCTGTCATCGGCTCACCTCTTCCTATGACCCCCCCCGCAATATTCTGGCTTCCTGTCAGAAAGTGAGGGCTTGCAATTTCACTTCCTGTACATTTTAAGTCTACAAACTACTGCACTACCAAATCTAGATGAGATTGGTGCTAAACTATGCGGCTAAAGACACCAGAGGGGAAACCACTTCCATGCCACAACCTTGTCAGCGCTCTTTGCTGCCACCTTCAATCACATGTTCTACCATATGGGTGTGAAATGTATTTGGCCCTCCGTTCTTTCTACTTTGGGAGTCACATCGTCGCTCCTGACCTGTCTAGCAGTCAAATCTACTGAGTGCAGGAAGCTAGCTGTAGTGCATTGGCAAGTACGTTTTACTCATGGAAAATGTATTCTGTCTTGTACTTTGTAGTCTATAAACTTTATATCATTATAATTACATTAGTTTCCCATGTATTGGGTGTAGTTCGGTCCTGAACTCAGAACTTCCTCTCTGCTCTGAAAAATAAGCAACAGCATAACCACCTTTAAAGAGAAACATTTTTGTTACAGATGATACAAATCCTGCAATAAATCTGCAGTGTGTATACTTCCTGCTTTCATGAAAGCAGACTTGGGGTTAACATCCTGTGCTTACAAATTAGCTGCTCTGCCAGGGCGGACAGCTGACAGTTGTGATTAGTCACAGATGAAGGGGAATTAGACAGGCTAAACTCTCTAAATACATACAGGGTGCATTTCTCTGTTTTCCTTCTGTCCTTTGCAAGAGTTTCAGGTCCACTTTAAGCTTTTCTAATGACTAAATACAGTACTGTAATAGTGTAATTCAAGGACTCTGGGACTCCCACCCAGATCACACATTAGAATGTGGATGTTGTACAGGAATGATTTTCCAGCTATTTGACTTGTTTGTAGTCCTTTTCCTCTGTAGCTCCTCTGGAATTCAGGCTGTTGGAGATGCAGCCAGGCTCTGGTTTATGCTGCAGTGTTTGCTTAGTGTACAGCTTGGCAGATGCATCAGGTGGGATTATAGCTGGCATGTATCAGTGCTAGCAGCAAGCAGGCGTGCATAGATGCTGCATTATGTATAAAGCGTGTAGCCCTGACAGGCTCCTCTTTGTAAGTGGAAGCTGTAGAGGTGTCAGATACACACTTGAACCTGATCGCTGAATGTAACCTGTCTCTGCTGAATACTGAAAGCTGTGCCTTGTGGCACAGTGAGTTCAGCCATCAGCCTCGCTACAGCCTGCATTGCACATCGCTTGCTGGTCATAATAGTACACCGACTTCAATATTTGTGAGGAATTCTAATAGGCACGGGGCTAGTCTACACCAGTGTTTCTCAACATTAAAAAAGGAAGATGGAGGCGCGCTCCATAATGTATTAAAACCTTTAATTATAAAACACGCCGTGATGAAGAACACTTAAGGTGGCCATACACTTATAGATTTGCAGCAGATTTGACCATCAGATTTCTGTCAGATGCCTGTCAGGCAGGGCTGTGGAGTCGGAGTCGAGGAGCCGGAGCAATTTTGGGTACCTGGACTTGGAGTCGGAATCGTGATTTCATAAACTAAGGAGTCGGATGATTTTGGACAAAATCCACAGCCCTGGTAAGTAATAGACTAAGGAGTCGGAGTCGAGGAGTCAGTCGGAGGCATTTTGGGTACCTGGAGTCGGAAATTTATTAAATTGAGGAGTTGGAGTCGAAGATTTTTGTACCAACTCCACAGCCCTGCAGGTCCAATCTGACAGGAATCTATCTGATGTGCGCCACACACTAGGAACAGATTTCCTATTGGAAATCTATCTAAATGCATTATTGGACAATTAGATCCTATGCAACTCTATGGGCCATCGATCTGCTGCCAGCAGCAGATCGACCTAGATTTTCCATCTTGTCAGATCAAATCGAAATCGACCGCAAATCGATCGGCTGATTTGTTAGAATCGATTTCTAATCGTTTCTATAGAATTGATCGATCAATGGCTGAAATCGACCAGTGTATGGGCCTCTTTACTCTCGACAATGCTGTAAAACAGGCTTATCTTGGTTAAAACCCACCTAAACAACCTTAGGTGACAACCTGTTCCTCCTCTGTGGCCGGCAGTGATAGATGTCCTGGATAGTGATGGACAAGTAGTCACCTAAGGTCATTTGGTTGGGTTTTACCAAAGATAAGCCTGTTTTAGAGCATTGGCGAGTAGAGTTGGGCCGAACCTCCGATTTTAGGTTCGCGAACCGGGTTCGCGAACTTCCACGGAAGGTTCGGTTCGCGTTAAAGTTCGCGAACCGAAATAGACTTCAATGGGGATGCGAACTTTGAAAAAAAAAATTATGCTGGCCACAAAAGTGATGGAAAAGATGTTTCAAGGGGTCTAACACCTGGAGGGGGGCATGGCGGAGTGGGATACACGCCAAAAGTCCCCGGGAAAAATCTGGATTTGACGCAAAGCTGCGTTTTAAGGGCAGAAATCACATTGAATGCTAAATGACAGGCCTAAAGTGCTTTAAAACATCTTGCATGTGTATACATCAGGTAGTGTAATTAAGGTACTGCTTCACACTGACACACCAAACTCACCGTGTAACGCACCGCAAACAGCTGTTTGTGTAGTGACGGCCGTGCTGGACTGGTGCGCACCATGGCGAGAGTGCAGGTTTTGGTAGCTTTACAGCCCATATGGTCGCCTGGCTGATGTAGCTGAATGACAGAACAGTGACTGTCCAGCTGATCAAATTTGGTCTGACCACAATGAGCCAACGACCTTATTATCGTGGGTGTGCCCCCCGAGACACTTATCTAGGCGCCGGTCATTGCTTCATTGTGATACGCAACCCCCTTCACCACGGCAAGGTAATGATCACGAAGGGGAATGGGCGCATGTACATGCCTTTTCTTTTGTTGTTGCAGCTGCCCGCAGTGCAGCCAGAAAAATTAGGCAGTCATGTACACGCACCAGAAAAATTATTACAGCGGCCGCTGGTAGCAGCGGCCTAAAAAATTCAGCAATCCGCCTGGAGTCCCGGACCCTGTTGGTGGTGGCGGAGAAGGTAGTCAAGCAGCCTGCAGGCAGACATGCTGTGTGGAGGGACTGGGAGCGACTTAGTCTTCTTGGGGCAGGCCAGGCAGCCAGTCACACGGCGTGCAGGCAGAGATGCTGTGTGTGCAGGGACTGACTTAGTCTTGGGGCGGGCAGCAGCCCTCCGGGATCCATGCCTCATTCATTTTGATAAAGGTGAGGTACTTAACACTTTTGTGACTTAGCCGACTTCTCTTCTCCGAGGGTCTAGTAGTGTGGCCACCCAGTACAGCTCATTCCCCTTGAGGTTTTTTTATACGGGGGTCCCTCAACAGGCAGGAGAGCATAAAAGACATCTGCACAAAGTCGGATCCAGTACCCTCCATCTCCTCTTGCTCTTCCTCAGTGACGTCACGTAAGTCAACCTCCTCCCCCCAGCCGCGAACAATACCACGGGAAGGTTGAGCAGCACAAGCCCCCTGCGACGCCTGCTGCGGGTGTTCTCCTGCCGCCGTTCCCTCCTTCTCCCCCAAAGAAACACCTTGCTCATCATCCTCTGAGTCTGACTCGTCTTCTGCACACGACTTCTCTTCTTCCTCCTCCTCCCCCCTCTGTGCTGCCGCAGGTGTTGAGGAAACAGCTGGGTCTGATGAAAATTGGTCCCATGCCTGTTCCTGCCGTAACGGTTCCTGGTCACGCTCATTCGCAGCTTCATCCGCCACTCTACGCACAGCACGCTCCAAGAAGTAAGCGTAGGGAATTAAGTCGCTGATGGTGCCCTCACTGCGGCTCACCAGGTTGGTCACCTCCTGAAACGGCCGCATGAGCCTGCATGCATTTTTCATCAGTGTCCAGTTGTCGGGCCAGATCATCCCCATCTTCCCAGACTGTTTCATTCTACTGTAGTTGTAGAGGTACTGGGTGACGGCTTTCTTCTGTTCTAGCAGGCGGGAGAGCATGAGCAGGGTCGAATTCCAGCGAGTCGGGCTATCGCAAATGAGGCGTCTCACCGGCATGTTGCGTGCCATGGCTGTGTAAGACCGCCTCAAATGCCCACAGAACTTCCTGGCCTGCTTCAGGACATCCGCTAAGCCAGGGTACTTTGCCACAAATCTTTGAACAACTAGATTCATGACATGTGCCATGCAGGGTATGTGTGTCAGCTTCCCCATATGCAAAGCGGCAAGCAGATTGCTGCCGTTGTCGCACACCACGTTGCCTATCTCCAGGTGGTGCGGGGTCAGCCACTCATCCACCTGTTTCTTAAGAGCAGCCAGGAGAGCTGCTCCAGTGTGACTCTCCGCTTTGAGACAAGACATGTCTAAGATGGCGTGACACTGCCGTACCTGGCATGCAGCATAGGCCCTGCGGAGCTGGGGCTGTGTAGCTGGAGAGGAGAACTGCCACTCAGCCAAGGAGGAGGAGGACAGCGAAAAGCATGTAGCAGGAGGAGAGGAGGTGGCAGGAGGCCTGCCTGCAAGCCGTGGAGGTGTCACAATTTGGTCCGCTGCGCCCTGCTTGCCATCGTTCACCACCAGGTTGACCCAATGGGCTGTGTACGTAATGTAGCGGCCCTGCCCGTGCTTGGCAGACCAGGCATCCGTGGTCAGGTGTACCCTTGACCCAACGCTCTTTGCAAGAGATGACACCACTTGCCTCTCAACTTCACGGTGCAGTTGGGGTATGGCCTTTCTCGAAAAAATAAGTGCGGCCTGGCATCTTCCACTGCAGTGTTCCGATGGCCACAAATTTACGGAAGGCCTCAGAGTCCACCAGTCGGTATGGTAACAGCTGGCGAGCTAACAGTTCAGCCACGCCAGCTGTCAGACGCCGGGCAAGGGGGTGACTGGCCGAAATTGGCTTCTTCCGCTCAAACATTTCCTTCACGGACACCTGACTGCTGCTGTGGGCAGAGGAGCAGGAAGTGCTCAAGGGCAGAGGTGGAGTGGAGGAGGGTGCCTGTGAAGGTGGAAGGGAGAAAGCGGCAGAAGCAGATGATGCACCTGAAGGAGGAAGAGGAGAAGGAGGGTGACTTTTCTTTTGTGTGCTGCTGCTGCTTTTGCTCAGGTGGCCATCCCATTGCTGTTTGTGCCTTTTCTCCAGGTGCTTTCGTAAGGCACTTGTCCCTACGTGAGTGTTGGCCTTTCCACGGCTCAATTTTTGTTGGCAGAGCGAACAGATGGCTTTGGTCCGATCTGAGGCACACACATTAAAACATTTCCACACCGCTGAGCCACCCTGGGATGTGGGCACTATGGGGACCTCAGCAGCTGATGCTGAAGGGCAAGTTGGCTGGCTGTACATAGGTGGCGATACATGGTGCCGGACACTGCCACCAGCTGTTTCTGACGAAGAGCTGCCCCAGCTTCTTTCAGCAACTTCTCTCCTCCTACTACTCTCTGACTCCCCCTCTGAACTGTCCCCCTCTTCATCTCCTCTATTGGGAACATACAGAGGATCCCTATCATCGTCATCATCGTAATCATCCTGCCCAGCTTCGCTTGCCTCAGACAAATCCAAACATGCACCATCATCAGTAGGTCCTTTATCCTCCTTACACGTTACATCCATAGTGTTGCCGCGTAACTCAGACATATGAGCTGGTGAAAATTCATCTGGCTGTAACAACAATGGCTGTGCATTAGTGATTTTACCACTAAATAATTCTTGCGAAGTGTCAAATGCAGCGGAAGTGATGCTAGTAGTAGCGCTGGTGGCTGAGCAAGATGAGATGTTCTGTGTCGCTAAATACTCAACCACGTCCTGACAATCTTGGGAGGTGATGGGACGTGCCTTCTTCCGAGCACTGTACTGTGAGCCAGGTCCACACGAAATTACATTTACACGACCTCGCGCAGACCTGCCGGGTGGCCTTCCTCTGGCTCTGGCACTACCTCTTCCTCTACCTGTTTTGTCCATATCGGGTATGCACGGAGTGGTATATCACACTGCGTGCACTCACGTGGGTAGGTGGGTTCACTTAACTGCACAGGTATGCGCACTGATGCGGTGGGTTCACTGAACAGAACAGGTATACAGTGGCGGGTTCACTGAACAGGTATGCAGTGGCAGGTTCACTGAACACAACAGGTATACAGTGGCGGGTTCACTGAACACAACAGGTATACAGTGGCGGGTTCACTGAACACAACAGGTATGCAGTGGCGGGTTCACTGAACAGGTATACAGTGACGGGTTCACTGAACAGAACAGGTATACAGTGACGGGTTCACTGAACACAACAGGTATACAGTGGCGGGTTCACTGAACAGAACAGGTATACAGTGGCGGGTTCACTGAACACAACAGGTATACAGTGGCGGGTTCACTGAACACAACAGGTATGCAGTGGCGGGTTCACTGAACACAACAGGTATACAGTGGCGGGTTCACTGAACACAACAGGTATGCAGTGGCGGGTTCACTGAACAGGTATACAGTGACGGGTGCACTGAACACAACAGGTATACAGTGGCGGGTTCACTGAACAGAACAGGTATACAGTGGCGGGTTCACTGAACAGAACAGGTATGCAGTGGCGGGTTCACTGAACAGAACAGGTATGCAGTGGCGGGTTCACTGAACAGAACAGGTATGCAGTGGCGGGTTCACTGAACAGAACAGGTATACAGTGGCGGGTTCACTGAACACAACAGGTATGCAGTGGCGGGTTCACTGAACAGGTATACAGTGGCGGGTTCACTGAACAGAACAGGTATACAGTGGCGGGTCCACTGAACAGAACAGGTATGCAGTGGCAGGTTCACTGAACAGGTATGCAGTGGCAGGTTCACTGAACAGGTATGCAGTGGCGGGTTCACTGAACAGGTATGCAGTGGTGGGTTCACTGAACAGGTATGCAGTGGCGGGTTCACTGAACAGGTATACAGTGGCGGGTTCACTGAACACAACAGGTATGCAGTGGCGGGTTCACTGAACAGGTATACAGTGACGGGTTCACTGAACAGAACAGGTATACAGTGACGGGTTCACTGAACAGAACAGGTATACAGTGGCGGGTTCACTGAACACAACAGGTATACAGTGGCGGGTTCACTGAACACAACAGGTATGCAGTGGCGGGTTCACTGAACAGAACAGGTATGCAGTGGCGGGTTCACTGAACAGAACAGGTATGCAGTGGCGGGTTCACTGAACAGAACAGGTATACAGTGGCGGGTTCACTGAACAGAACAGGTATACAGTGGCGGGTTCACTGAACACAACAGGTATGCAGTGGCGGGTTCACTGAACAGGTATACAGTGGCGGGTTCACTGAACAGAACAGGTATACAGTGGCGGGTCCACTGAACAGAACAGGTATGCAGTGGCAGGTTCACTGAACAGGTATGCAGTGGCGGGTTCACTGAACAGGTATGCAGTGGCGGGTTCACTGAACAGGTATGCAGTGGCGGGTTCACTGAACAGGTATGCAGTGGCGGGTTCACTGAACAGGTATGCAGTGGTGGGTTCACTGAACAGGTATGCAGTGGTGGGTTCACTGAACAGGTATGCAGTGGTGGGTTCACTGAACAGGTATGCAGTGGCGGGTTCACTGAACAGGTATGCAGTGGCGGGTTCACTGAACAGGTATGCAGTGGCGGGTTCACTGAACAGGTATGCAGTGGCGGGTTCACTGAACAGGTATGCAGTGGCGGGTTCACTGAACAGGTATGCAGTGGCGGGTTCACTGAACAGGTATGCAGTGGCGGGTTCACTGAACAGGTATGCAGTGGCGGGTTCACTGAACAGGTATGCAGTGGCGGGTTCACTGAACAGGTATGCAGTGGCGGGTTCACTGAACAGGTATGCAGTGGTATCACTGAACAGAACAGGTATGCAGCCAGGAACAAGCTAAGCCTAACTAATCTTTGCCTATGAGAGACAGTCTGCAGCAGCTCGCCCTACTCTCACTAATGCAGGCACACGAGTGACCGTAATGGCCGCCGCTGCCTGCCTTATATAAAGGGGGTGGGGCTCCAGGGGCTAGTGTAGCCTAATTGGCTACACTGGGCCTGCTGACTGTGATGTAGAGGGTCAAAGTTGACCCTCCATGGTGCATTATGGGGCGAACCGAACTTCCGGAAAGGTTCGCCTGTGGAACGCGAACCATGGAAGTTCGCATGGAACCGTTCGCAGGCGAACCGTTCGGCCCAACTCTATTGGCGAGTAAGTGTTCTTAAAGAGGAACTCTCACGAAAATCGTAAAATTTAAAACGCATACAAATAAGTACATTTCTCCAGGGCTGTGGAGTCGGGGCAATTTTGGGTGCCTGGAGTCGGAGTCGGGAAAAAAATGCTCCGACTCCTAATGAATTTAAACTGTAATTAAAATAGAAAATATGATAAAATGTTCTATTTCTCAGATAATAGTCATCATAATTTATACATACAGTAATAGCTGTGCTTAGTCCACAAAAATGAAATGAACCAATCAAAATTAGTTACTTGTGCTGCTTCAATAAAGCAGTCCCCGTATTTTTAAAGTCAGATATACAAATCTGATTGTGACTGTACAGCAGTGTTCTCCCCAGGCTCTTTTAGCTGGGTGCTCTACCCGGCTAGTTTTGGTGAGCACCCGGCTGTCATCGGCTCACCTCCTTCTATGCTGTAAGCAGAGTTGCTCACAGAAGCACCGGCCCTGCATTCTCTTATCTTGCCCCACCCGGCTACTTTTTCATGCTACCCGGCCACTATTTCATGCCACCCGGCTGAAAAAAATTTCTGGGGAGAACACTGGTACAGTATACATGATGTGTACACAGGAATCTCTTATATATACTAAATAACATCTATGCTGTAAGTATAAAGCCTGATGTGTAGCCGTGTCACTAATAGAGATGGATCAATGAGATGGAAATAATTCTGCGTTGATTCTGATTTATGCAAATGCTCTTAGCTCATGAAATCAAATAATTTCATATGTTAAAATTTGGTTTGGTGACTACGAATTAAATGGTACCTGAGAAGGATGAAAAGAAAAGTTTTATACATACATGGGGCTTCTTCCAACCCCTTTCAGGCTAATCAGTCCCTCGCTGTCCACCTCCACCACCTGGATCTTCTGCTAGGAGTCCTGGGAATTCAGCCAGTCAGCACAGTCTGGCTACGTGCCACTTCCACAGCCAGGAGCAGTCTGCACCTGCGCAATAGTGCTGCGCAGGTGTAGTACGCTCCCGGCGGCGGAGTGTGTGCATGCGCACTACACCAGACTGGCTCAAGTACCTGGACTCATAGCAGAAGATTCAGGTGGCGGAGGAGGACAGCGAGGGACTGATTAGCCTGAAGGGGGCTGGAGGAAGCCCCAGGTATGTATAAAACTTTAATTTCATCTGTCTCAGGTTTACTTTGTTACACAGTAGTACTATACTCTACATATGCACTCCCCACAGAGCTGCAGGGAATCCACTGAGAATGTTGTGCGCATTGAACACAGAGGTGTTGTCTGTCACCCATAAACCTTGTTCAGATTGTGCATAAAGAATGTGTAATAGAGGAAGAATCTCCTTATTCCCCTGCAGAGTACCTGCACATCATTCTTACATGTACCCACAGTTACATTGCCTAGGGCCTGATCCATGTTCAGATGTGTAATAGAGGAAGAATCTCCTCATTCCCCTGCAGAGTACCTGCACATCACTCTTACATGTACCCACAGTTACATTGCCTAGGGCCTGATCCATGTTCAGATGTGTAATAGAGGAAGAATCTCCTCATTCCCCTGCAGAGTACCTGGATATCACTCTTACATGTACCCACAGTCACATTGCCTAGGGCCTGATAGATGTTCTTTGTTCCGGTCTGTACCATTTACAAGTACTCTTACCAAGGACTAGTTTTAGTCTATGACTAAAGGGAATAAATATGGCAGTCTCCATATCCTTCTCACTTCAGTTGTCTTTTCAAATTCCTAAGCGTTGGCAGTTAAGAGACAAATTTCATGTTACATACTTTCAATTTAACAAGATTGTAATATGCAAATTAGAGGAGTCGGAGTCGGTGGAATCCTAAACTGAGGAGTCGGAGTCGGTGGATTTTTGTACCGACTCCACAGCCCTGCATTTCTCCTAGAGTAAAATGAGCCATAAATTACTTTTCTCCTATGTTGCTGTCACTTACGGTAGGTAGCAGAAATCTGTTATTACCGACAGATTTTGGTCTAGCCCATCTTCTCATAGGGGGGTTCTCAGGTTGTTTTTTATTTTTAAAAGCACTTAGTGAATGGCGATTTCTCCGTCCAACTGCCAAAATAGTGTGCAGCGAGCAGGGAGGCTTGCCAGCATCTTTATGTTAATGTTTCTCAGGGAGGGTCTTTATAAAGCATAAATTCCTTGCTGAGAATCCCCTATGGAGAGATGGACTAGCCCAAAACCTGTCGCTAATATCAGATTTCTACTACCTACAGTAAGTGACAGCAACATAGGAGAAAAGTAATGTATGGCTCATTTTACTCAGGAAGAAATGTACTTCTTTGTATGTGTTTTACATTTTAAGATTTACGCCAGAGTTCCTCTTAAATCATTGCGTGTTTTATAATTAAAAGTTTTAATACACTACGGAGCGCTCCCCCATCTTTCTTTTTTTGTTGCCACAGTTACACCCTTCAGCCAACGCTGTGGTTGAGTAGCGCAAGATTGCACATCACTTTTTTCTTGTTTCTCAGCATCACAGCATGTACTCATTTAGTGCTTTTAGTGTGAATGAGCCCTAATTGTCAGCAGAGCCAGCATGTGCCAGGCTTGTAGTTATAACTGTCAACATTGAGAACAATGGAGTTTGCTTGGTTGTAGCATTTTGCTCCTAAATATTTCCTGTTGGCTTGCATTTGTACAGATGTTGCCAGAATTCCATCTAGTATGTGTACACCTTTTATTTGCTGTTGAGGAGCTGCCAGTGTAATGTGATTTATAAACAGCAGCAGTGTGAGCTAGAGACTGGTTGATTCATCTCCCAGGAGAGAGATTTAAAGTGGACCTAAACTCTTGCACAGCCAGAAGAGGAACCTAGAGAAATGCACCCTGTATGTATTTAGAGAGTTTAGCCTGTCTAATTACTCCTTATCAGTGACTAATCACTCCTTATCAGTGACTAATCACAACTGTAATTTGATCTCTTCAGCTGTCTCAGCTCAGGCATCTCTTCTGCCATGTCAGAGCTGCTAATTTGTAAGCACAGAATGTAAGCCTTATATCTGCTTCCATGAAAGCAGGAAGTAGACACACTGCAGATTTATTGCAGGATTTGTCAGCTGTAACAAATGTGTTTTTTTTTTTTTTTTTTTTGCTATGTACTGTATATACTCGCATATAAGCCTATCGTTTCAGCACAAATAAATTGCTGGAAAGTAACGCTCTCGGCTTACCGGTATATGTGAGTCAGTGGAGCATAACGGATGGTGGAGCAGGTCTTGTTACTGGCATTTGAGCGTAAGGATCATGCACTAGTAATCCTGCTCTTGCCATCTGGCTCCCTGCTGTTCCTGTGCCCCCTGGCATGTGATGCTGAGCCTGCCAGCAACCTTTCAGCAGTGCAATGATCGGGAAATCCTCCTGTGTGGCAATCGCTGTGTCTCATATCTATGACACCATCTAGTGGTGTCTTGAGACACAGCTGTATCATCATTGGGGGCACATCTGGCTATGGGGAGGGGGCTTTACTGGGTAGGGGGCTTATACGCGAGTCGATCACTTTTTTTTCCTGTTTTCTTAGGGAAAAGTGGGTAGCTCAGCTTGTATGCAGGTTGGCTTATATGTGAGTATATACGGTATATATTTTAGAGCAGAGAGGAACTTCTGAGTTCAGGTCTGCTCTAATCACCATTTGAAGTTCTCAGTTCTAGGTCCTTATCAAGAGATTTTGTGTAGACAGATGAGTGATTTGACTTTTGCTTATTTTTCAGAATAGGCGGGGCTATATTTGATTGGCTCATTTGCATACATTTTTTTTTACTATTGCAATGTAAAGTGAAAATGGGCAAGCACTAAAAAGCTACATACACGCTAGATTAAGCTCAGCTGGAGCAGCCGATAACAACCGCCTTTGCCAAAAATATCCCATGGCATGTTGGGGATCAATCCGGCTAGTGGATTGTCTTGTCCAAACGTTAGACAAGGCCATTGTTTCCCCACCACTCACCCTGCCCACTCTCTGATGTGCTGTTTGCCCCACCCCCTGCATAGCAACAGATGTACCGCCTTGGCCCAGCACTGTCTCCTGAGGAATTGAGTCCCGATCCCTGCCGGTTGACGTACCCATGAATATCTCTTCATGTAATTTCCGGTGTGCTTAAAGGGGCACTACAGCGAAAAACTGTAAAATTTAAAATATGTGCAAACATATACAAATAAGTACATTTTTTTTCCCAGATTAAAATGAGCCATAAATTACTTTTCTCCTATAATGCTGTCACTTACAGTAGGCAGTAGAAATCTGACAGAAGTGACAGGTTTTGGACTAGTCCATCTCTTCATAGGGGATTCTCAGCAAGGTTTTTATTCTTTATAACGATATTCCCTAAAAGGATTTAAACAATGATGCTGGCCAGCTTCCCTGCTCGCTACAGTTTTTTAGCAGTTGGACAGAGCAACTGCCATTCACTAAGTGCTTTTGAAAATAAATATATCCCTGAGAATCCCCTATAAAGAGATGGACTAGTCCAAAACCTGTCACTTCTGTCAGATTTCTACTACCTACTGTAAGTGACAGCAGCACCGGAGAAAAGTAATTTATGGCTCATTTTACTCCCCTTTAAAGGGTACCTAAACTGAGAAGGATATGGATTTTTCCTTTTAAAATAAAACCAGTTGCCTGACTCTCCTGCTGATCCTGTGACTCTAATACTTGTAGCTACAGCCCCTGAACAAGCATGCAGATCAGGTGCTCTGACTGAAATCAGACTGCATTAGCTCAGTTTAGGTTCCCTTTAAACATACACCTGACGCTTCGATTGATGTTCAAACGTCTCCAGTGAATAGTTGGCTATATAGTGGAATTCAGACGATTGCTTTGTCCTTCGATGCTTCCCATCTCCTTCTCCTCTCCATAGGACAGTACATACAGCTGAACTATCTATTTTGTCCAGCAAAACTTTGGGGCTGTGGCTCTGCTGCTTCCGTTCTTAACGTGGGGCTGTGGCTCTGCTTCTGCCGTCGCCGTGGCTCTGCTTCTGCCGTCGCCGTGGCTCTGCTTCTGCCGTCGCCGTGGCTCTGCTTCTGCCGTCGCCGTGGGACTATTGCTCTGCTGCTGTCTTCATCATGGGGCTGTTTTTGTTTTCAGGGGCATGCCACTACACACCTCTACAAGACGCATCTGTAATGCATTCCCATGTCTGTAAACCCCAGCCTGTGAATATGCTGCCATGCATTCCTTCTCCCTTACCTTCCCTGCCTGTAAACCTAAAAAAGCTGAATAGAACATAACAAGCATGCGTTTCTGTAAGGCGAGAGCCTTTCCAGCAGTAATAGGATCCAGACTTCCCTTCGATTATGGAAGGATAAACATCCGTGCCACTGAGCACACGTCTGTCATCTGCTGCTTCATCATGTGTGCAGGACGGCCTCCCTATACTGATGGAAAATCCTAGGCGGTGTGCACGGGGTAACTGACAGGGGTCATTAGTGATAAATGGAGGCTGACATTACTGACCTCCTCAACTAGTGCTTTAGCACCTGCTAAGAGGATGAATTGGGACAATTATTACGTTACGCTTTATTTTTATGTTCCTTATTTTCATTCTTGTTTTCAAAAAATTGGTTTGGAGAGTATTCCCTACCTGCCTCCCTCCAAACCCAACCCCTCCCCCCCACGTTTTTTTTTAAAGTGGACCTTACCTCTTGTACAGGACAAAAAGGATACCAGAGAAATACATCCTGTATGTATTTACAAAGTTTAGCCTTTCTAATTCCCCCTCATCTGTGACTTAACACCAGTGTAATTTTACTTCTCAGCTGGCTGCCTCGGCAGAGCAGCTTATTTGCAAAAACAGGATGTTAACCCTATGTCTGCTTCCATGAAAGCGGGAAGTAGAGACACTGCGGATGTATTGCAGAATTTGTATCAGCTGTAACAGAGAGGGTTTTCTTTAAAGGTTATTATGCTGTTGCTTATCCTTTAGAGCAGAGAGGAAGTTCTGAGTTCAGGGCTGCTTTAGGCAGATGGAATTGCAGCATTAAGTATAACTGAGCAGTAATGCAGAAAACTACAGAGACACATTACCCTCCATATGGCTGGTACATAAAATAACATGCCTGGGTAAGTTTTCCAAACAAACAATAAAGTTTTAACAGTAAGCATGCCTTTGTGTATTCTTTATTACACTAAATGATGCCGGTTGTGAACAATAGAAATTCTACTCCCATATTCCTAATTAGTCTAGGATTCTCCATTTTTTCATTGAGTAGCAGGGTTATCCTACTATTGTTTGTAAACTTTGTAGACTAGATAAGTTTTTTTTCTTTATTTCAGTATTTCTATAGCACAGAGATATTCTACTGAGATGCAGTACTTTGTATCAATGCAGAAATCTACTAAAAGTCAATGTGCTGTGTGTGGCAGGGATATATCCCTCTCTGATGAGATGTCAACCAAAGAGGGATCTACCTTTCGTGCATGTTGGGAGACAGTATTGCAGGCTTTAGCGCTGGTTTCTCCCCATTCTTTTAGTGGAGCTAGTTTGCTTTATTCCAGGCCTGTGGAGTCAGTACAAAAATCATCCAACTCCTCAATTTATGAAACTACCGACTCCAACTCTGACTCCAGGTACCCGAAATGGCTCCGGCTCTGACTCCTCGACTCCGACTCCTTAGTCTAATACTTACCAGGGCTGTGGATTTTGTACAAAAATCATCCAACTTTAACTTCATAGTTTATGAAACCACCGACTCTAATTCCGACTCCAGGTACCCAAAACTTCTCCGACTCCACAGCCCTGCTTTAATCTACCCACACATCGCTAGATGTATGGGCAGATTCCACCAAGAGACAGATCTCTCTCTGAATAAATCTGATCCAAGAGATCAGTCGGTTACATGTATACCGCAGGCTAATTCCCAAACGATTGCCGCATGAAATCTCTCGTGAAACAGCCTCATGTTACCGTCTCCCTCGATACCTCTGTGATTATAAACATACCCCCCCCCCCCCTCCCCCTGCAGTTATACTTTACCTGATCGCTGTCGCCCATCCTCTGCATTGCCGCCCCATGTGACAACCAGCATATATTATAGTGGCTCTCCACCCAATCAAGTTGATAGAATTTCCCCATGGACTTTCTCATTGGGTCACCTAAACCATACTAGCTCCCCTTTAGTTTGGGGGTGTGGTTCTGCTTCCTCCCCATTCGTTGCCATGCGGCCCCCGTTTCCCCCTTATTTGCACAGCGTCCTGCTACACCAGTGAGGACTTGAGGGATAAAGGTGGGGGGTGCACATGCCCAGTTAAAATAGTTTTGCCTATTCAAGCTCACTGGGTATAAAGAAGTGATGATGGCTTCTGTCAGCTTTACCTGTATGCCTTTACTCTGGATGTTAAAGATTTTCTGCTGGCTGTGTAGCCAGTGGGTGTTGTATAATCACACATGTCAAGCGTCAGACTTTTCACAGAAGGCAACCAACAGGTTTGATTGTCTTAGCCTTTCCTGTGGCCACTTACTCATCTGAGGGAAGAGGTTTTTGCTTGATAAATTCAGGGTGAGTACAGTCCTCACTCTGACTGCTGGGGCTGGATAAAGATGTCACTAGGCTACTGTTACATAGTTATTTGGGTTGAAAAAAGACATATGTCCCTCGAGTTCAACCAGAGAACGAAGTCAACCAGAGAACAAAGAAACTTGTGAAACATGTAATGTAATAAGAGATGGATACCTTATTTATTTGAGTATTTATATAGCGCCGACATATTGCGCAGCACTGTACATAGTATATTGTCGTGTCACTAACTGTCCCTCAGAGGGGCTCACAATCTAGTCCCTACCATAGTCAGTTATATGTCTATATCATGTAGTGCATGTATCATAGTCTAGGGACAATTAACTTATCTGTATGTTGTTGTTTTTTTTTTTTTGTTTTTTTTTGGGGGATGTGGGAGGAAACCGGAGTGCCCGGGGGAAACTCACGCAGACACTTTGAGAACATACAAACTCCTTGCAGATAGTGTCCTGGCTGGGATTAGAACTGGGAACCCAGCGCTGCAAGGCGAGAGCGCTAACCACTATTCCACCGTGCTGCCCCCTGCAATGGCTGCAATGTGGACATAGTTTGATCCACAAAGTATGTCTGTCTTTCACTGCATGCAAGCGCTATAAATACTTATAAGAGCTGTAGTTAGATCCTGATCTGAGGCTGGATGTCTGGGCTGATGATAATTACAGTGTGAAAGTGAATAAATCGGCAGTTTGCAACATTCTATGCTGGTCACGTCTGCTTAAAGGGGTTATTTCGCGAAAAAAGTAGGCAGTTAAAAAATGTGACAGATAACAGGTTTTGGGCCAGTCCATCTTTTTAAGGGGGATTCTCAGGGCTTTCTTTGTTTTCAACAGCATTTCCTGAACAGTTTAACTGCCAAAATAGCAAGATACCAGCCGGCCTCCCTAATCACTTGCACACTATTATGTCAGTTAGATTTTGCAACTGTTGTTCAGGAAATGCTGTTGAAAACAAAGAAAGCCCTGAGAATCCCCCTTAAAAAGATGGACTGGCCCAAAACCTGTCATCTGTCACATTTTTTAACTGCCTACTTTTTTCGCGAAAGAACCCCTTTAACCTTCCTGGCGGTAAGCCCGAGCTGAGTTTGGGCTATGCCGCCGGAAGGCACCGCTCAGGCCCCGCTGGGCCGATTTGCATAATTTTTTTTTTTTGCTGCACGCAGCTAGCACTTTGCTAGCTGCGTGCAGTGCCCGATCGCCGCCGATCCGCCGCTATCCGTCGCGCCGCAGCCGCCCCCTCCCCCCCCCAGACCCGTGCGCTGCCTGGCCAATCAGTGCCAGGCAGCTCTATGGGGTGGATAGGAATCCCCTTTGACGTCACGACGTCGGTGACGTCATCCCGCCCCGTCGCCATGGCGACGGGGGAAGCCCTCCAGGAGATCCCGTTCTTTGAACGGGATCTCCTGATCGCCGGCGGCGATCGGAGGGGCTGGGGGGATGCCGCTGAGCAGCGGCTATCATGTAGCGAGACTTTGTCTCGCTACATGAAAATTTAAAAAAAAAAAAAAAAAAAAAAAAAAGATTTGCTGCCCCCTGGCGATTTTTTTTTTTTTTTTTTTTTTTTTTTTTTTTTTTAGCAAACCGCCAGGAGGGTTAAGGATTCTCCAAGTCTGTGGCAGCCACACAGACTAGACCGAGAACTACCAATTGAAGCAAGTTAGTTGTGCTGTCTGAGAACACTATCCGATAGAGATCTATCTTTTGGTCGATCTGCCCATGCATCGCTAGATCTATGGGCACCTTAAAGGACACCCAAAGTGTAAATAAACTAATAAACAATTGTATCTATCTTCCTTCTCTTATAAATGACTTTTTAAGATATTCCGCAGTTTTATTTTATATTTAAATCTACTTTTCTGCTAGGAAAATGTTTGTTAGTTGGCATTTATTATCAGTGAGGGTCACACTGTAGTCACTTCCTGTCTGAGTCAGGACTGAGTCAGCCACTTACATGCCTGATGTTTAACTCTTTCAGGCAGAGAGAGAAAAAAGGAACACATCGTAGCTATTTGTGTGCTTGGCACTGTACATACACACGTCTATCTCATCATGTCACCTCGGGTATCCTTTAAGTTTGAGCTTCCTTCTCTGGAGACGTCACTCCCACATGTGGAATACACAATGTTTTTGGCTTTGTTTTTCTTTGTCTCAGTATTTACTTCTGCCTTGATTATTCCACACTCACATCTGGATCTAAACAAAAACCTAGTGACACCCTAACCATTGTTTGTGGGTTTGTTTTTTGTTGTTGTTGTTTTTTAGCGTCTAATAAAGATTATTTTTATGCATAGCAAATTGTTACCAGCTTAAGTTATGCAAACTTTATTAGCATCCATAATCTTCTATACATACATTCCACATCAGTCATATTAATCCATTGAAACTCCTCTTCCATTTTTATTTTGGATTATAATGGGGACATTACAAACCATAAAATAAACATCCATACAGGAAGTGTGCCAAATTCCAATTCATTATTACAGTTAAGGGTTAAACTGATGATAGATACAGATAGAGATATAGATTAGACACAGGATGTATAATGTGTGTTGGCAGAGATGTCTGCTGTCACAGTAGACAGTTTATATTATTGTCTAGATCAGGCTTTCCCAACCAGGGTTCCTTGAACACTCTGCAGGGGTTCCTTGGCATTTTCCCCTATCGTGGGGGGGAAGTATAATAGAGCACACTATAATGGGTGGTACTGTAACAAGAAGCACTAAATTGGGGGCTCAGGAGACAGTATAATGAGTGGCAGTGTAATAGGGGGTAGTGAAATAAACAGCCACACATACTTTTAAAGACCATGCCTCCTGCACAATAAATGCAGGGGTTCCTCGAGACCAAAAAATTGTTTGCAGGGGTTCCTCGAGATCCAAAAGTTATTTTGCAGGGTTCCTCCAGGGTAAAAAGGTTGAGAAAGGCTGGTCTAGATAATATGCTGCTCTGTATAGCCTCTCAACAGTGAGAATTCACAAGTGTAACACAGGAGCTGTTCTTTGGCACCCTGATCACTATCCTATATTGTTACTGTAAAAGCAAAGAATATATGCTTTGATAGTGTATTAGTTTTCTGCTGCCTTGAGTTTTCTTTAAATATCTGGAGCGCCTGCTATCTTAAAAAGATAGCAACCGCCAAGTGTTCTCCTTACTCCTTCGCTGGAAGCTGTTCCATTGTGCCTGGATAGCACCTTTTCAGTGAGGAGGCCATGGGCAAGACTTCCTAACATTGCTACTTTCTGTAGAGCGCACCCTAATGGCTGCAGCTCTGGCGTTTTGAGTACGCCAGGAGAAAAGTGTAGTATAAAAGTTTGTCTTGTCATTGTGTGTCGGCCCAACCTCCCCATCCATACCAGCAGATTCAACACTCTCCTATTGCAAATCTGTACAGCCGTACTGGGTAGGTTATCTGGTTGTTTTGATTGGAGCAGTCCCTGCAGAATAATGAAGTAACTCCTCCTCCACGGTTTTTTCTTTCCATTTTGCACAGTATTGCAGTGTACCATTCATGGCAACAGACAGGCAAGCCTAACCTTCCCTGTGTCTTCTCCCCAGGGCTACACATCCTTCTGGAATGACTGCATCTCCGCTGGGCTGCGCGGCTGCATGCTGATAGAGCTGGCCTTCCGAGGCAGGATTACCCTGGAAGCTGGCGGCATGAGACGCAAAAGTCTTCTTTCTAGAAAGGTACAAAAACGGATACTTAAAAGTGCTGGTTTAAGAGCAAGATGGAAAAACTGTAAAATTGAAAATACATATGTACACATTATCTATATAGTGCTGACATCTTACACAGCGCTGTACAAAGTACCATGTTTTTCAGCATTTAAACCGGTCCGGACTATAAGACGTGCCTTGGTTTAGAGGGCAAAAACCTGGGGAACAAAGTATATACTAAACCTGGTGCAACCATAGCCCAGGAGCATCTTGTACATGTTCTCCCTTAATTATTGTGTCCTTCTTGTGCTTTGTGTCTCCCTTGTGTCCCCTTCTGTCTCCCATGTGTCCTCCTCTGGCCCCTGTATGTCCTTTGCTCCCCCCTTCTGTCATCCTACGCTCCCTATGTATCGTTAGCAGCAGCGGCAGCATGGCTCACCTCATCCAGCGGCGACCGGAGACCTCACCTCTTTCACGGCTCCCCTTGTGTCATCAGCAGAAGCCGGCACTAGGGGAGCCGTGCAGGAGAGGAGAGGTCCATGATCGAGGTGGGCCATGCTGCCATTGCTGATGAAGAAGCGCAGGGAGTCCCTGGTTCGTATCAGCGGGCGTCCGTAAATTGGCGACTTCCTGTATTTGGCCTAAGACACGGGGACTTTTTTTCTCCCTATTTTTTGGGGGGAGAAAAAGCGCCTCTTTTATGCTGCAATATATGATATATCATTTTGTCAGTAACTATCCCTTACAGGTGAAGTAGGCCATCTAGGTGCATGCACGGTGGGGGGGGGGGGGGTGTCCTACCGGATGACTGCATGGCTATAGGTGCAATGCTTTAGTTTGCGCCCCGCGTAAGGGTAACTGAATTACTTCTCCCTCCATTACTACAACTCAGAGGATGAACAGTATTTAGCGCCACCTGGTGATTCAGCGACAGCAGGGTGAGCCGCCACTCTGCTCTTCCTGCGCCCAACTGACTGGGTGGCGTACTAATGCGTATGCCTAACGGGCTCACAATCTAATCCCTTTCAAGTGTCCATCATAGTCTAGAGTGAATGTAGGGGAAGCCAATAAACTTATCTGTATGTTTTTGGGATGTGGGAGGAAACTAGAGTGCTACTTCTCCACCACTGGTAGTAAATGCTAGCAAGAGCCCAGCCAGTGCAAGGAAGCAGTTAGCAGGAGGCCACCTGCCTCCCATGTGAAAAATAAAAAGCCTTAGAGATGGCCAGGGAGCAACGGGTGCATTTGATTGGTCCATTGCCAAGCTGTATAAAATTGCCATAAATTTTGCATCAGTTTGAAATTATTAGCATACATATATGACCATCCCTAACTGGATATAACGATAACCTTTTTAGTGGTGTTCTGTTTGGGTTTCATCTTGGCCACACTGAAAGCAACACAATGCTATTCCTAGGACTAGTTACACGCTCTGCCAGGTTATATTGCATGAAGCGTGTGCAGTTAGTTTTGGATCTAACAGGTCCTTTCTGCCGGCAGGTCATTTGCAAGTCCGATGCTCAGACAGGTGACGTCATGCTGGACGAAGCCTTAAAACACATAAAGGAAACCCCAACACCAGAGACTGTACAGAGCTGGATTGAGCTGCTTAGTGGTAAGTGTGGAAATACTGTAAAATTATAATCTTGTTTTCCTGAAACGTAGACCTTAAAGCAGATCCGAGCTGAAAAACTAACTATAACAAGTAACTTGTCTATATATCTTATCTAAAGTTTAGATAGTTTACACAGCAAATCTAGCTGCAAACAGCTTCAGTAGTATATGATTATTTCTTCCTGTGATACAATGACAGCAGCCATGTTGTTTGTAAACATTACACAGAGGCAGGCTTATCTGTATCTTGAACACTCAGCTTGTGGAAAAAACCTAACCCCTTCCTCCCCTCTGCCTCTGAAATCTCTGGCTAGTAACACCTCCTCCTGCCCAGACTGAGCTCCCATGAGCCCTTGCTACAGCCAAGGCTCTCTGAAAACCTGTGGGCGTGGTTTATTTAGTTTATAGGGAATTAGAGTATTAAAACAAAGTATTTGGCTTGAGGAATGCCCTATAAACAATAGGAAAAGAACACAATTATGCAATGAGTAAAAGTTCACCTCGGATCCAATTTAACCACTTCCGGACGACACAAGTTGAAATCTATGCCATGTTTAGCACCAGTTATCCCTGTGAGGGCTTAAACTTCCCCCGCCGCACGCTACCACCATTTGTGCCGCTCTCCCGTTGCTAAAGCCCAGTTACCCTGCTGTCGGTATGACCGCAGGGCTCATTGAACCGGTCAAGTGACTATATCATTGGCTCCTTTCCCAGTGATCACTGTGAGCCAATCACATGGCAATTCCATGTGACGAGAGGTTGGTAAGCCACATTGTTTGGCACCAGCAGTCTCTGGTCCTTAAAGAGGAACTATCCAATAAACTGTCCTTCTGTAAACCCCACATACCTTTTGAGCTTTTAGCCAGCAATAATAGAAAGCTTTTCAGAAGTCTCTGATCACAGCCTGAGTCAAAATAATGTTCTGTTTATAAACTTTTGTAACAGCTTGTGTTGGTGTCGAACCTAGAGCTGTACGATGTAGATAGGCTCCACTTCTCTGTCACTATTCAGAGGAATGAGTTACGGTTCGCTTCTGCCCTGCCCACACCCTGCATTTTCACAGATCATAACAGATCATATGAAAACAGGTGAGAGATTTTTCAACTACAGAGAAAGGATCTGAAGAGGAGTCTTATTTTATTTCTGTCTTTGCATGCTTACAACCCCCCCCCCCATATTCAGAATGAGCTCTTCCTGGCTGTAATCTCTGTTCACACTGTGTAAAACAGAGGGAGAGAGAGACTGGAACAGCTGATAAGTCAGTTACACACTTGTTTGAAGCTATATTTCTGCTTTCTATCATTCTGACGATTCCAGTCACAGGATTACTGCTAATGAGGACTGTTTCTGTATGCTGGATGTGCTGGATACAATTCTCCATAGTAAGGCCTCGTTCAGACTATACGTGCTGCCGTCCGCATTTTGGCAGCGCGTATAGTGTGCGATGCGCAAGAACAGTAGAAGGGCATAGACAGCCCTTCTACCGTTCCCATCATATGCGCTGCGTGGCAGCGTGATTGCGCTATCGCGTACTGCACGCATTTTTGGGAATCGCAGCGCAGATCCCATTCATTGTAATGAATGGGATCTGCAGCGCAGCGCATAGGAGCGCAGATGGCGTGCGATCGGACGCGTTGCGTTCCAATCGCACAGCCATCTGCGCTAAATGATGTGAACGAGGCCTTAAGCCCACAGTAAAAACTGTTCTCTGTAAATGTTGTTTGTTTTTTATTTATTTTTTTACATAAAAAATGAATGGATGAAAATAAGCCTTTATATTAATAGTAATTACTGGAAACCTATGTGGCATTTAGAATTTTAGTTTACTTTGGTAGAAAGGCAAGCACTGTAATAACAGCACAGGAGACTTGGGCGCAGCCGGCGCCACCATAGACCGTAACAGGAATTACGGCTATAGCGGTGCACAGTGCGTAACTTTGGCTCCGTCAAGATGGAGCTTAAGTTACTTTTAATACACTGTAATTACTGTATTGTTTGCAGCCGAATTACATCATTCCCCACCATCCACGTGGACCTGGAGGGGGAATAGTAATTAACGCAGCTGGGACTTGTGCAGGAACAGGGTAAGCCGCATATCGGCTGTATCCTGCGTCCAAGTCTCCCCGCAGCTATTTCATAGGTATGCCTGTAAGAGGCCAGAGAATGCTGGTATGCGAGTGGTTAAATCCTACTATAATGTTACTAGCGAGTCACTTTTTTTGAGGGTATTTACCGTACCGCGTTTGAATTTTTTGTTTTGATTTTTCAGGTGAGACCTGGAACCCATTGAAACTCCACTTCCAGTTACGGAATGTACGGGAACGTCTGGCTAAAAATCTTGTAGAAAAGGGAGTCTTGACAACGGAGAAGCAAAACTTCCTCCTGTTTGACATGACCACGCACCCACTCACCAACAACAACATCAAGCAGCGTCTCATCAAGAGGGTGCAGGAGGCCGTCCTAGACAAGTGGGTGAAGGATCCTCATCGCATGGATAAACGTTTGCTGGCTCTCATCTATCTAGCTCATTCTTCTGACGTCATTGAGAATGCCTTCGCCCCGCTCTTGGATGACCAGTATGACCTGGCCATGAAGAGAGTCCGACAGCTGCTTGATCTAGACCCCGAAGCAGAGGCCATGAAGCCCAATGCTCATGAAGTTCTATGGGCGGTGGTGGCCACCTTTACGAAATAAACCCCATCCGTGGACTGGAATATTTGTTCTACGTCAAACAAAGTTGTCTCTGCTTGACATTTATTTTTCCGGAAATTTTACCTTCACTTATTTTGACTGGTCGAGGAAGGATGTTTGACTGTGTGCAATGTCCGTTCTGGTACAAGACAGCTTCCTGTTGAGAGAGTTCCAAGTCCTTCTTGCCATATTGGCACCACACTACACCTTAATCTTGTGCATCTTAGAAACGTAAGCCTGCAATCGCCCAAAAGGCCGAGATCAATTCAGATGACCGATTGACTCATGGATGTACAATGCTTTTTTTTTTAATTTGCATCGCGTTTCTTTGAAGATGCTCACAAGACGGTTTACAGTTTAGTAGGATATTTCCAAATGGGCCTTTCAGTCACCAAAGTTTAAATAGCTCAGTCAACTTCTCCACTTTTTACACAGTTTAACATTGCTCATTTTAATGTTTTTATTTTTCGTTTTTCTTTTGTTAATAAAGCTGCTGTGCTGATTTTCATTCCCCCCCCCCCCCCCCTTTCTTGTAAATGAGTCGTAAGCAGAAATTTACTCTTCTGATGCGTGTGGATACTAGTCCCGTGGTCTTTGGAAGCCATTTTTGGGATGGGAAAAAAACATTCCATTCAATTATGATGTGTATATAGTACCAATTGTAAAGTTTAAGAGAATACTAAGTATTTTGGTTGTGGATCCAACGTCCGATCAAGTCTGCGAAACATTTCAGACTCTGAGCAGTGAGCTGTTACCTGCATTTGATATGGTGGTACAGGTTCCATTTATTTAAAAGAAAAAGGCATGTACCAGTGGCTCAGTTGTCCCTCCTTGTCCTGTCTTATTGCCCAGTCCCTCTTTTGTTTTTGGCCATTTTTATATGAATTTTTTTTGTGACTCTTGCAATTCTAGGATGCATTGTTTTTTTTCTTAAAGCGGACCTGAACTTGGAAATTCCTCTCTGCTCTGAAAGATAAGCAACAGCATGATACAAAACCTGCAGTAAATCTGCAATGTGTCTACTTCCTGCTTTCATAGAAGCAGACATAGGGTTAACATCGTGTTTACAAATTAGCTGCTCTGCTGAGGCTAACGAGTTTCCAGAGCAGACACAGCTGAGAAATCAAATTTACAGTCGTGATTAGTCACAGATGAAGGGGGGATTAGACAGGCAAGACTCTCTAAATACGTACAGGGCGCATTTGTTTTCCCTCTGTCCTGTGCAAGAGTTCAGGTCCACTTTAAAGGGTTAATCCACCCCGATGGGAGGATAAGTGAGCATTGATGTGCTGCATTAACTTCAAAGAAAGGGCCCGCTGTAAAAATGGCTACCTTTAAAAATGTATCCACTTTGTTGCCAGGGAGGACAACAATGTTGACACTCTAGATTTTTGGCCAAGGTCAGCACAGTCGTTTTGGCAAACCAAAAATCAAAGGTGTGTATATTGCTTAAATGGTGGTGCGGGAGATGTAGGTTTGAAAACTCTGCACAAGTTTTCCCAGCTCCATTTGTCTGCTACTGCAAACAGCAAGACTCCTCCTACTCCAGTAGAGAGACCATTGCACAGGTATAAATTCAAACAGTCTTTCAGAGAAGGAGAACAAAGAAAATCTTGCTACCGTAGTCCCGGAGCGAATCCATGTTTAGCAATCTGCTTCGGCCCATTAATCTCTATCCACATACAGAATATCACTTTGGGGTGGAATGACCCTTTAATCACTTCTTTGTCTACAAATAGGTCAATGCATTACTCTGCTGCTGTCTTTTGTACAGGCTTAAACACAATCAAGACCTTCAGTCTGAAGCGATGGTTGCATGCACACATTTGCAGCTACAGATGTTTCCTAATGGAGATAAGACCCCGAATTCCTTTTATTCTTGTTCCTTTTCTTTTTTTTAATTATTATAAATGTACGTAAAATTATGCAGCTTAGCACATTAATGTTTGAGCGCGGTGTTGCCCATTACATTTCCTACATAGCTGTACATAGGAACGGGCTGATGCTTCGCGAGCCTATCTGCTCCCTGCTACAAGCGGATTGGACATGGTGCTGTGACGCCGGCAGCGCAGGAAGTGGAGGGGGCGTGGCATGGGACTTTTATAGATTGGACAGTGATCGAGAGCATCAAAAAGGAGGTGGTAACGATTGTTGCAGTTATCAGATTCCCTCTGTATACTATCTTTTTATTATACAGTAAATAAACTATGATCTTTAAAGTGCCTGAAATTACAAGTGTTCCGCTGTTTTGTTTGTGTGAATACCGATTGCTACTGTAACTTGATCCTGTGTATTTTAACTAGTGATGGGCTTATGAATAGTCCCGCCATTTGTTAGTGTAGTTTTAATTATGACTTGCTGGCAGATGGGAGGTTAACTTAGGCCCAGTGCACACCAAAACCGATAGCAGATCAGCTCCAAAAACCGCTAGCGTTTTGCGGATTTCAGAGGGATTCTAGGTATGTTTAGAGGTTTTCTAAACCTACCTAGCGGTTTTGGGTGCATTTTTGTGTAGCAGATTACACATATTATTACAGTAAAAGTTGTTACTGAGCAGCTTCTGTAACAAAAACGCCTGGAAACCCGCTCTGATCTAGCGTTTTCAGAGCGGAATGCGTTTTTCCTATACTTTACATGAGGACGAAAGGCTTCAGAAAAGCAGGAGGCACGTTTGTGGTTTGTAAAAAAAACCTCAAACCGCTGGTGTGCACCATCCCATTGAGATACATTAGCCAAGCGGATTTACAGGCGGATGCGGCCGGCGGATCGCAAAATAGGCAAGTTAATCCCCTCTCTGCCATGGCCAGCAAGCCGTAATCAAAATTACAATTATGAACGGCGGCGGGGCTATTTATAATATCACTTATTTTAACATGGGCCTCGTGGGTAAGGAGTCATTGCCTCAATATAGCTCATTATAGAACAATTATACAATATATCTGAAGAAAATGTAACATGAGAATAGCAATTATAAATCATTCATAGGTCATTCAATAACGGTGTCAGAACTTCAGGAAAACCCTGAACATTAAAGTGAATCCTAGGTTGATGAAGAAAAATAAATAAATAAACATACCGTATATACTTGAATATAAGCTGAGGTACCCACTTTTCCCTCAACCAGGAAAAATTGATTGACTTGCGTATAAGCCCCCTCCCCAGTATAGCAACCTCCACACTAGTCAGATGTGCCCCCAGTGCATAAAACGAAAAAATATAACTGTGTAATATAAATATATGTAATATAATACATTACAGGGCTGTGGAGTCGTACAAAAATCGTCCGACTCCGGGTACCCAAAATGGCTCCTGCTCCTCGACTCCGCCTCCTTAGTCTAATACTTACCAGGGCTGTGCATTTTGTAAAAAAATCATCCGACTCTTCACTTTATGAAATCACCAACTCTGACTCCGGGTACCCAAAATTGCTCCAACTCCACAGCCCTGATATATTATAAAGCTTTCTGTCTTTTCTTCAACACCCCCACCGATCTGAGCATCCTGCTGTCTGTACAGGTGTCCTTTTAGTTGCTGAGTGTAGATACTTGCATCAGCCAGGGCACAATCTGCATTGAGGTTGTATGTTCTCCCCATGTCTTTAAGGCCCCGTTCACACTTGCGTTTTGGCATGCAAACGGACCGGATCGGATCAGGACCTGATCCGGATCTGAACCGTACGGTTCCGGTCCGGATCCGGTCCGTTTGCATCGGGAATGTATCAGGCTGCCATCCAGATCCATGTGGTAAAAACAGCGAAATCACTAATAAAATTGTTGGGGTCAGCAGAAGGTGCACCATTAGAATCAAGTCCTCCGCTGTTTAGGCCTCACCTCCACCTCCGACATACTGCCAAACAGCTCCAGCATGTTAGTCACTGCTGCCCATGTGTCCCCATCCGAAATGACCGCTAGAATACGCATAGGAAGTGGGGTAGAACGTCAGGTGTTTGTATCCTGTGTGTTCTGTGCTTTCCGTTCCCCATAGGTTTCTATTTCTGGATGGTGCAGTCAGGCTCCGGTCCGGGTGTGTGGGCCGGATGATCCGGACCCGAAAAATAGCGCATTTTGGAAAAGTGTCCGGATCCGATCCAGTTCTGTACGGAACGTACGCATGTGAACGTCGCATAGACTTTGCAATGCTATGCCGAACGTACGTTCCGTTAGTACAGTATACAGTCCGGATCCGATCAGGCGGATCCGGACAGGGAACGCTAATGTGAACCAGGCCTAAGGGTTTCCTCCAGGCCATCTGCTTTCCACCAGGCCCTCTGGTTTCCACCCACATCCCAAAAACCTACAGGTAAGTCAATTGGCTTCCCCCTAGATTGGCCCTAGTCTACAATGGACACATGATACATGGTAGGGACTAGATTGTGAGCCCCTCAGTTAAGTGACCAGACCATATACTCTGTTCAGCACTGCAGAAGATGTCGCCACTATATAAATAACCCCTATGTGGAGACTGTGCCCTGGGCATTCCCTTAATTTTCTGTATTGCCATAGTAGAATGTCTGTTACAAGAAAGCATTTGCCAACTACTCTGGATTCGTTATTGGCAATTTTATATGCCGCAGATTGCACCCCTGATCCAACATGCAGTTAAGTCCATAAATATTTGGAAAGAGGCTACTTTTTCTAATTTAAATAAAAAAAACAAGTTAAGACTTTCAGTTTTAATTCAGTGAACAAAATGGTTGCATAAAAATGGCAACTAAAACATTGTTAACCCAATACCTATCGTATATTTCAGGGGCTCAAAAGTAATTTGACAAATTTTAAATAACTGTAAATAAAATGTTCATTTGTAATACTTGTTTGAAAACCCTTTGCTGGCAATGACAGCCTGAAGTCTTGAACTCATGGACATCACTAGATGCTGGGTTTCCTACTTTTTAATGCTCTACCACAGGCCTTTACTGCAGCAGCTTTTAGTTGATGTTTGTGGGCATTTCTGTCTGAAGTTTAGTCTTCAAGGGAATTGCATGCTCGCTAGGGGTGACTGACTTGACCATTCAAGAATTTTCAGCTTCTTTGCTTTAATAATACCTTTGTTTGCTTTGGCTGTATGTTTTGGGTTATTATCCATTTGTATTATGAAACACCACCCAATCTATTTGACTGCATTTTGCTGGATTTGAGCAGACTGTATGTCTCGGAATACCCAGAATTCATTCATGCTCCAGTCCTGTGTCACATCGATAAACACTAGTATCCCAGTGCCACCCAAGCCATCACACCGCCTCCACTGTGTCTTACAGATTATGTGCTATGCTTTGGATAATTAGCCGTTCCGTGCCTTCTCCATACTTTTTTTTTTTTTTAATGCCATCATTCTAGTGGAGGTTGATCTTGGTTTCTTGTGTCCAAGGAATGTTTTTTGCAGAACTGTGCTGGCTTATTTTCCAGTCTAGCCTTTCTATTCTTGAGGCTCTATTTCTTAGCTGTACAACACATACAATTCATTATATCATAAGTTTATTTTTGCTTCCAGTTGGCTGTAAAACAAAAAAAAGTTTAATTGCCTCATTATTTATGCGATTGTTTTCTTCACCCCACTAAATGAAAGCTGAAAGTCTGCACTAGCCTTCTGGATGTAGAGGCTATGTCCAGAAGGCCATGTGCACTCCTGCGCGTGTGCATTCCTGCGCGTGTGCACCTGGCCGCGGATCGTTAGCCCAGGAATCGATGAATCGGGACATCGATCGGGTGCCCGATCATGCCTTTCCCCGGCAGAAAAAGCTGCTTCTCTCAGAAGCCCTGCTTCTTCTGCCTCTTACGTCCCTCTAAGGGTAGATGTTACGCTTAGGGCTGTTTCACACGGACGACAGGCGGTGTTGAGGCGGCTGGTAAGCCGCATCGTCCTGTGACCTCTCCTTCGGGGACGGCGATTGTCGACTTCCCGTCGCGATCGGCGTTTCTCGTCCCCGCAAGGGGACATGAAGCCGCAGCGGCTAACCGGCCCTGGACGCCGCATGCTGCTTCTAGGGCCAGTTGAAGCGTTAAATTGGGATCGGAACGCCGCGTTTGTGCAATCGCTGGTAACCGCACGATGCTAAACGCTCCCATTCACTTGAATGGGAGCGTATCCTGACGAGTCCCAGACGCTTGGCGGTAAGCACTTCCAAGTGTCCATGTGAACCAGCCCTTAGAGTGACGTGTAAACAAACTCAAGGTTGCCATCTTTAGGCCAAAAGGTAAAACTACATCTACATGTAAGTAAACACATATTTACATTAAAAAAATCACTATTTACATCCCACCCTCCCAAAAATACTCAAATAAAATGTTTAAAAAAAAATTACAATAGAAAAAACATGGAAATATTTACCTAAGGGTCTAAACTGTTGAAATATCCATGTAAAGATGAAATATATATCTTTTTATTTATTTATTTTTAATTATAAGTTTGTAAATAGTGATGGATGTAAAACGGAAAAAATGCACTTTTATTTCCAAATAAAATATTGTCACCATAAATTGTGATAGGGACATCATTTAAATGGTGTAATACCTGGGACTATTAGGCATATACAATGCGTGGATTTTAATTATGGAGGCATGTATTATTTTAAAACTATAATGGCTGAAAACTGAGAAATAATGAATTTTTTCAGTTTTTTATTTCCTTATTCCTGTTAAAATGCATTTACAGTAAAGTAGCTCTTGGCAAATCGTACCACCCAAAGAAAGTCTAATTGGTGGCGGGAAAAACAAGATATAGATCAGTTCATTGTGATAAGTAGTGATAGTTATAGGCTAATGAATGGGAGGTGAACATTGCTCGGATGCATAAAGTGAAAATGACTGAAGGTTAAAGTGGTTAAAATTCACTGTGGTAATGTACAGAACCAAAATTAGGAAAAAAAGGTGTGTCTGTCCAAAAATGTATGGACCTCACTAAACTTGAGGCACACAGTTGTTCAATGCACAGCCTTTCCAATAACTACTGCATTTCTGGTTCCTTACAGGAAAACCCTCTGGTGCACTGTGCAACCTTCTGCACTGACCAGCCTCATAGAAGCTCTGCCCACCTACTCGTTTCATGCCCCTTGGGCGTTTCCTCCTAGTGGCTTGTAGCTCTGGCGCGTTGCATCCTCCAGGAGAAAAGCGCGATATAAATGTTATTTGTTGTCTTGTCAAAATTGTTAAATTAACAAGCAACGTCTTGATAAACAAGCACAGAATATGCATGTGTGATGTCATACCAACTGATAGTTCTTTTCCCTTGGGTGCTACAGGATTGTACTTAATCTGAGTGTAAGGGACTGAACAATGTCACATATCTAGGAAAGCCTCAAAAGTAGGCCAAAGCAACTGTTGTTGGATAAGTTCCTTGTGAACGCCATACACCCAAAAAAGGTTGGTGTGAGCTAACAGATAATCTAAGGGTAATGTGTAAACACTGAAGGGGGAAGTGGGTTGAACCTTTAAAATTGCACTGTGCTTCCAGGAGGAGCAGTCTCCTGGTGGCTTCATGAAAACCATGAAACCATTCCAGCTGTTAACACTTTATTGGAGAAGACTCCAGCAAGATGTACAATCGATCACATCACCACTAGATTTGTTCCGTTAGATGCAGCAGTGCTTCTCATGACCATTTCCTGGTTTGAAAAGCACACTCCTGGAGCGCATACATATGAATTGGTCACCGGGAGACTTGGGCGCAGGATACAGACGGTATGGCTTATCCTGCTGCTGCACAAGTTCCTGGCGGAGTTAAATATTATTCCCCCTCCAGGTCCATGTGGAAAGTGGAGATACAGTGTTTTAAATGTAACTTCTGCTCCGTCTTCTGTCGGCACCGAAGTTACTCAGTGTGCGCTGCTATAGCCGTAAATTCTTATTATGGCCTATGGTGGCGCCTGCTGTGCCCAAATCTCCTGTGATGTAATTACAGAGCTTGCCTGGAGCTGCTGTTAGGCCTCTTTCAGACAGGCAGCTGACAGGTGCTGAATTTGCTGTCTGTCAGCTGCTCTCCTGAACGGGTCGGGCACTTGCTAGTGCTCAGTATCGGCACTGGACAGGTAGTCTGTGTGGCCGCCAGTGATGAGCAAAAATGCCAATATTCTTTTTGAATACATTTTTCATGAAAATGTTCAATTTGATGTTTGAGTGAAAATGCCATTAAAAATGAGTTTTGTTTTTTTGCAGTTTATGAGGTTAAAATTTAGATTTTAGTGGTAAAGTTGCCATGGTAAAAATATTGCTTCTCTGTGTTTTAACCGGTTTTTCCGTGAAAAATATCGGGTTTTTGTGAAAAACGCAAAAATACAAGCTATTTTTGTGAAAATTTTCTCAATTGCATTTTCAAAGCGAAAATGTTTGGCGAAAAACACTGGTGGTCACAGCCATGCTTAGACATGACACGACATGTCACGGTCCTCAGGTACGCCATCATTTGTCAGCTCTTGACTTGTGTGGCATTACAACTGCTGCAATTTGGCTGCATTTAAATTTCAACCAAACGGCTCTTGTCAGCGGCAGACAGAACCCTAAACTGCCCATCAAGGGTGCAGTTCAGCCTCCCTTCTAAAAGAGGCCTTAGTGAACTCTGGCAAGGCATAAACTTCAAGACCTGCCTCTGATGAGCATTGGTTGAGAGTGATGTCATCTGTACCGTAAGCTATGCATGCAGAGTCTTATGGCCTGCCTCCGAGAAGCATTGTGGGAGCGTGGTGTCATCTGTTACACAGGAGCTATGTTTGTAGAATTTCATGATCTGCCTCCAAAGAGCACTGTGGGAGATTGATATCACATGTAACATGCATGCAGAGTTCAAGGGCCTGCTTTCTAGGACCACAGTTGGAGAGGATTGTCATCTGTAACGTGAGCTGTGAATGCAGGGTCTCAAAGCCTGCCTTCAAGGTGCATTGTGGAAGAGCAACATGATCCGTAATATTTAACCACTATCTGACCGTTCCACGCCGATTGGCGCGATGCGGTGGAAACCCCAGCACCGCTTATCGGGTTGGGTTGGGTTTTGCTGGGTATCGCAGTCGCTGAGGACTGTGAATATACGAACTAGCCAATAGTATTGGTATGATACATGTTTAGTAAACAATGTATATTATACTAGCTGCCTCCTCCTCTGCTGGTCTCCTTTTATCACCCCCTGATCGCTCCTTGTCAGCCCACTGGCACTGTCAGCCACTGATCAGGTCCTAATCAGCCCTCTGTGGGCTTCTGATCACTGCACCGCACTCCGATCCCCCTCTGCCATTGTTTACCACTGATCTTCTGTCTGTAAGGCCTGTCACAGCCTTTTATCAACCCCTGATCGACTCCTGTCAGCTTGCTGTCACTGCCACTCACCGATCAGGCCCTAATTTGCCCCCGGCGGGCTCCTGATCACCCCTAATCCCCCTTCCCTGATCACCGCCCAGTCTGGAGTCCAGGTTGAGACATCATCTAGGATCGGCCCTAGACATTTTTTTCATCTGTTCTTCACGGAGGATCTCTACGACTTAGTCGTGGCAGAGACCAACCGTTATGTCACACAGTTCTTAACCGCCAATCCGGAATGCTACTATGCCCAGCCTTTCTGATGGAAACCTGTCACAATTTCTGAATTTTAACATTTTCGGGCCTTCTCCTCAAAATGGATCTAACTAAAAAAAAATGTATTGCGGTCTAATAGGTCTACGCACCCAATATATCACATGCCCATGTACTCTGCTGCCATGTCCAGGGCACGTTTTGAGGTTATCCTGCGCTTGCTGCACTTCAGTGACAACACAATATGTTGTCTAAGAGGCCACCCTGCTTATGACCGGCTCCACAAAATTCGCCCCTTCATAGACCACCTGTCATCAAAGTTTGCAGATGCTTATACCACTGAACAGAACATCTGCATAGATGAGTCGCTGATACATTTTACCAAGTGCCTTGGCATCAAACAATAGATCCCAAGCAAGTGCACCCGGTATGGGATCAAGTTGTATAAAGCTCTGTGAAAGAGCCACAGGCTATACTTACTGTTTTTAGGGTCTATGAGGGAAAAGACTCAAAACTGGAGCTGGTCAGATGCCCTGACTACCTGGGGTGCAGTGGCAAGATTGTGTGGGACTTGGTGTCACCCTTATTCCAGAAGGGGTACCATCTTTACGTGGACAACTACTACACAAGTGTGGCCCTCTATCAGCATTTAAAGATAGTCGGATTTCCCTGCTGTGGCACCGTGTGACCTAGTCGCCGGGGTGTCCCCCACCTGCTCAGTAGTACCCGACTTGCACGGGGGCGTTGTGTAACGACGACCTTCTTGCAGTGAAATGGAAGGACAAGAGGGACGTCCTGCCTCCATGAATGGTGGAAAGAGGGTAACTCTTTCCACCATTCATGGAGGCAGGACAGTCCAAATTGAATGAGCAACTGGAGTCGTTAAAAAATCCCCTTGCTGTCCATGACTATAATTTTAAACGTGGGATGGGTGGATTTCAACAACCAAATGTTGGCTCCCTATTAAGTTTCTCGAAGGACCAGACGCTGGTATAAAAAGGTGTCTGTATATTTAATTCAATTGGCAAGGTACAATAGTTTTATACTCTACAGTAAGGCTGGGAGAACGGGATCCTTCCTTCAATTTCAGGAAGAGATTGTTCCGAAACTCCTGTATCTAGGAGTGGCCGTGCCCCAACCTCCTGATGCAGTTAGCCGGCTACATGAAAGACACTATGCTGATGTCTTTCCGAGTACCCCATCTCAACGCACACCAAGAAAAGCTTGTCATGTCTGCTAGAAAGCTGGAATGAACACGGTTTACTGTCCCACCTGTCATGAACAGCCTGCCCTATGCATAGGGGAGTGTTTCGAGAAGTACCACTCGCAGATACGCTATTAGAGTAGGGAACTCGAGACATAGCAGTAGGCACACAAGGGTCTCTCAGGGCTCTTTCACACTGGCGCGATGCGTTGCGGCAAATTGCCTAGTGAAAGTCCCACTTTGCGGTATGGTACGCCAGAAGTGCCTGATTTAATGCTAGTGCATACCTACGTTACTGTGCCACTCCTGTGGTGGCCTGGAAGTCATGTTAGTCTTTTTCATCTATTACTAGGCCAAATGCTAGACAGGGAATACCATGTACTAATGCGGTATTCCCTGAAGGTCTGTTTTTGGCGTTGCGGCGGCCGCCCACTGGATGCACCAATATGCAGTGTAAAACCAGACATCAGGTTTTGAGAGACCCTAATACACAGGGCTGCCAGAAACCTCGCCTTTCACATGGGACAAAGTGCATAGTGTACTTTGCCACATCTTGATGTGCGATTTTCGCTTTGCACACTGTCCCATGGGGAAGGAGAGGTTTGTCCTCCCTCGGAAGGTAAGAAAAAAAAAAAACAAGAAAAAAACAAGTAAGCAAAATAGTTAGTTTGGTTCCAAATGTTAATCTTTGGTTTAAAAATGTTCAATAAAGTTTATAAAAGTTAATGTTAATGAATTTATTGCATTGTTGCTTGCTTGTTTTTTGTTTTTTTTCTTTTTTTTCCTTCCATTACCCTTCCAGGTGAACCAACCAACCAACCAGCTGCAGCACTTGATGGTGCAACCTGACACTTGCGCGTCTCCGCAGTAAGATACGTTTGCCGAAGCATGTAGGCTAAGGGGTGGTGTTGGAGTTCCTGTGCTTTGGCAAGCACTTTGTATCAAAACTGGCAATGGTTTCTTCATCCATATTGATCGATGTGAATGGAGAAATCTGGTTTGCCAGGGCATACAAGCTGAGTGGCATTGGGCGGAGCTCCTATGTCCTGGCAGACGCCTTTCCCCTCTTTTTTTTTTTTTTTTCAAATTTTTGGGTAGATATATTTTCATCCACATTGATCGATGCGAATGAAGGAATCTTTGCCATTTATTTTATCTTTTCATCCCAGAGGCTGAATGGAAAACTAGTGCATTCACCATATGCCCAATATAAGGAGTATAGCAGAAACTCCTAATACTGGCCATACACTTAATGATTGCGGAGACCCTAAAAGGTCAGGACAGACCACACAAATGACCCCATTTTGAAAAAAAGGCACCCCAAGGTACTCGCTGAGGGGCATTTTGAGTTCATAGAAGATTTTATTTTTTGTCACAAGTTAGCAGTATTTTTTTTCTCAAAAAGTGTCTTCCGCTAACTTGTGACAAAAAATAAAATTTCCGATGAACTCGCCATACCCCTCATGGAATACCTTGGGGTGTCTTCTTTCTAAGATGGGGTCATTTGTGGGGTGTGTTTACTGCCCTGGCTTTTTGGGGGGAGGGGGACTAAATTGTGAGCACCCCTGTAAAGCCTAAAGGTGCTCATTGGACTTTGGTCCCTTTAAAGATTGTCACATATGTGGTATGGCCGTATTTAGAAGAAGTAGTATAATGTGTTTTGGTGTGTCTTTTTACACATACCCATGCTGGGTGGGAAAAATATCTCCGTAAATGGACAATTTTGTGTAAAAAAACAAAATGTGTCATTTACAGAGATATTTCTCCCACCCAGCACGGATATATGTGAAAATACACCCCAAAACACATTATACTACTTCTCCCGAGTACGGTGATACCACATCTGTGACATTTTTTTGCAGCCTAGCTGTGCAAAGGGGCCTAATGTCCTATAAGTACCTTTTAGGATTTCACGGGTCATTTTGAAACATTTGGTTTCCAGACTTCTCACAGTTTAGGGCCCCTAAAATGCCAGGGCAGTATAGGAACCCACAAGTGACCCTATTTTGGAAAGACACCCCAAGGTATTCTGTAATGGGTATGGTGAGTTCCTAGAAGATTTTATTTTTTTGTCACAAGTTATTGGAAAATGATACTTTGTGAGAAAAAAACAAACAAAAAATCAATTTCCACTAACTTGTGACAAAAAAAAAATAAAATCAGAGCACAGTACTTTTATTTAGTGGAATAAATGTTGTATGCTCAGCGCCATGCAGTGGCTTTACTGTGTATTACATCTTGTAGATTCCTAACTCAGCTGGTGAAAAAGCTGGTTGAGTTATGCCTGGTAAGCACCATGCAATTTCCTGTCAGATTGATGGGTCAAATCGATAATTTTTAACAGGTCTGATCTGATTTCCGATCACTTCTATAAAAAAAATTGATCTGAAACCTGATTGGACTTGTTGGAAATTATCGCTATGACCCGTCGATCTGACCGGTAATTGCGTGGTGTGTACTAGGCATTAGAGATTTTTTTTTTTACATGATTTTGCTGATTTACCATGTTTATACATTTGGTCTCCAGAATCTGCTGATACTGAGTGGAATCCATGCGTCCCTCAACTTTGACAAGATTCCCAGTCCCTGCACTGGCCACACAGCCCCACAACATGATGGAACCACCACCATATTTTACTGTAGGTAGCAGGTGTTTTTCTTGGAATGCTGTGTTGTTTTCCCTCTATGCAGAAAGCCCCTTGTTATGCCCAAATAACTCAATTTTAGTTTCATCAGTCCACAGCACCTTATTCCAAAATGAAGCTGGCTTTAGCATACCTCAAGCGGCTCTGTTTGTGCTGTGGGCGGAGAAAAGGCTTCTGCATCCCACTGTAAGTCATACTTACTTCCCATGTAGTCTACTCATCAATCTCTTTATCTTCTCCTGCGTCCTGTTTGTCCACTGTGATCAATGGAATTCTCTGTCCTCTATTTTTAAAATGACCCATTACGCCATAACAGCTTCCTGGTCAGCAAACTGTTATACTGTAATATTGCCCACTTGAGCCATAGGGGAACATGGATATCACCTTGCTCATCAGTTTTCCTTTCAGTTATAACTGACAGCAACGGATATATTTCAGTTGTGACATATTGGCCTCGATTCATGAAAGTGTGTGCGGGTAATGAAATCCGTGCAGGAAAACTCCGCGCACGGTATTTCACCCTTCTGGGTGGTCAGTCATAAAATTTTGTCAGTTGCGATAACAGAGCGGAGATCTCCTCCCGCTCTAGGCTGGCGGTAGGCATGCGGAAACGTAGGAAGCTGCCGGAGTCCCTCCGTGCACTCCTCTCAGTGCTGCTGCTTGGGAGGTCTGTCCCATTCACTTGCACGTGTTCCGCATGGTTATCGCTACATCCCGAGGTAGCGGTAATCCCCGGCCGCATCCCGCTTGCGGTAATTTTTATGAATGGGCATTTTGATACTTTTATTAACATAATCACAGCACAAGGCGGTGATTTCTCGCTCTGCTCATGAATGTCGGCTTTTCATGCGGAAAAAGCCTTTATGAATACACATTTTGCTAAGTTGTCGGTAAAGTCATCTGCTTTCAGCATTCCCGCATGCGGAAATGCTTTATGAATCGAGGCCAATATTGTCAGAACTGGAAAGGATCACTGTAAGAAGAAAATGGTGAGCTTCTGAGAGGAACTGACGGGGAGGTAAGTATATAATGTTCATTTGCAGGTACATCATGGGTTTATCTAAAATAATCTTACTCGGTTTAGGTTCACTTTAAACTATTTGATGATTACACTCACACGCATGTGCTGGAGCTTTGATCCCACGCTATTCTGCCAAGCCACTCTGAGGCAGGATAAGCTGGTTCCCTAGTAATGCCATTTCACATATAATGGTTGATTCATTTAAATTCTATTTGAGTTTTCTCATTATTATCGATTTGGAAAATCCTATATGGTAATTGAAATTCCTAAACGGAAGGGTAATTTTTGCTATCACATTGACTCATAGGGATACCAGCCTAAGCTATTAAGCTGGGAACTTACTCCTGAGGAAGTGAACTTTATTTTATCTTATGTTCACGAAATGTGTCGATCTAGGTTCATCTCGGCTGAATGATATTCAGTTCTGTATGACACATACAGTATGGTAACACATGGGCACAAACATACTCCTCTGCAGGCAAGCTTGAATGAGGGGAGCTGCTCTTGCTGTATTGGAGAACTATTCCGCTGCGGTGTCGATATTGTGTAAACGACCAGCCATTGATCAAGCAGGGGAGGGGTACTGCGGTACCTGCATATCATATATGGAAGAGGGGGCTGCACATGGAATAGGAGGGGTACTGGCTGCTGTACATGCATATATATGGAAGAGGGGGCTGCACATGGAATAGGAGGGGTACTGGCTGCTGTACATGCATGCCATATATGGAAGAGGGGGCTGCACATGGAATAGGAGGGGTACTGGCTGCTGTACATGCATATCATATATGGAAGAGGGGGCTGCACATGGAATGGGAGGGGTACTGGCTGCTGTACATGCATATCATATATGGAAGAGGGGGCTGCACATGGAATGGGAGGGGTACTGGCTGCTGTACATGCATGCCATATATGGAAGAGGGGGCTGCACATGGAATGGGAGGGGTACTGGCTGCTGTACATGCATGCCATATATGGAAGAGGGGGCTGCATAGGGAGTTGGTGAGTGACTGCTGTACCTGGAGGTGGAACCACAAGAAAGTTATCCTTTGGGCAAAATTTTTTTGTTAATCTGAACTGCACGTGCTCAGCTTGTAGCAAGTCCTTTTAGGACATGAACTGCACAGGATACACCCATTTAAAGTACCCCTGAAGTGATGAAAAAAAACCAAAACTCTGACTTAAAGTGTACCAGAGACAAGAAGCGTCTGGTACATTACTTACCTGGGGCTTCCTTAAGCCCCCTTAGGGCTGCTTGTCCCTCACCGTCTCCCTGGGTGACTCCTGTTGCCAGGGCCGAATTTGTACTCTTTACTGCCCTAGGTTACTGTCGCCAGCCGCCCCCCTTCAGTATAGGTAGCGAGATGACCCCTCCCCCCTTCCCTCTAGTATAGGTAGCCAGATGACTCCCTTAATCCCTTCTTTTCCCATCCCTGCACCTTTCAGTATAGGTAGCCAGCTCGCCTTCACACCGCAGCAGCCATCAGTGTCACTCATTTCTCTGCTCTTCTCCAGTGCAGAAGCTTCCTTTCCGTCTCCAATGTTGCCCAAGTCCATAGCCACCAGCCACAATGCAAACGTGCACAGAGAGCAAGATGGCTGCTGCAGAGGCAGCTGGCAGCAGAGTACTGCAGTCAGGCACTATCCTGATGTAACTGCATTGCAGCATTTGCAAGCTTGCTGCACCAGTTTAGCCTGTTGCTTTGGTGCCACTGCTCCTGTGGTACCCTAGGCCATGGCCTAAATCCGGCCCTGCTTGTCACCCGCAATTGTTCCTGACAAGTGCAAATCACTCCCAGGAATGGCAGCGCTGCAGGGGAGCGCACCTGACCAGGCCACGCATGCACGACTTGGACAGGCTTTCGGGGACAATTGCGGGTGACAGGAGTCACCCAGGCGAGGGACGAGCAGCCCTAACGGGGCTTAAGGAAACCCCAGGCAAGTATGGAACCAGAGACGCTTCTCGTCTCAGGTTCACTTTCAGCCCATGGCAGGCTAGATTATCTGCTGCTCAGTGTCTTCAGGATCCCTCCCGGTCCCTGTTTCCCCTCCAATAACTGCCTCCTTGCCAATAGGCAAGAGCTCGGCTGTCACATGGCAGGCAAATCAGTGGCCATGCGGGCAACCAATCAGCTCAGGACCGTGAAACCCCTCCCCCCGTGTAGAATCTACGCTGCATCAGAGTTGGAGATCCGCAAGCGCAGCATAGATTTTTACACGTGTGATCCTGAGCCAGTTCAAGCACAACTGAAGTGAAAAAAAAGATATTTACCTTAGTTGAAAGGTTCTGGATGGTCCAGAGCTTTCCTGATCCTTGTACATCCCACCATTCCTGCACAGGGTCCCTCTTCATCTTCTGACTGTGCTACCAGCTGCTGGCGAGTGCATTTACACTGGGCATGTGCGAGAAAGGACTGTGCATGCCCAGAAGAACCAAGCCACATAGCTTTTTTTCTTCTATGCACAAGCGCTTCACTCTACTGGGAGTGGGTAGACCTGACTTGTGCATGTCCAGTCTGGATGCGCTTGTCCACAGCCATACTCACAACCAGAAGAAACCTATTTGAGTGACGCGAGACGAATAGGTATAGAGGGACCTGGCGCTGACTGCACATACAATTGAATGGGCACGTCCACATCTCTGCGCAGTAATCGATTGTTTTCCTAACTTGCTGTATGCTTCGGTTTATGGGTAATGCCTATGAATGTGCACAATGTATGTGCCAAGAATCCGTTCTCTGGAGTTGAAGAAAATTAGAATAGCTCTTCATTAAGGATCATTATTGAAGAGTACTACAGTAAAACACACTATCAGCATTCAGCAGAGATGGATTAAGGTAGAGTGACCAGACGTCCCGGATTGCCCGGGACGCGTCCCGGATTCGGGGTCCGCTGTCCCACGCAGCATGAGGTCCCGGGAAACGTCCCGCTTTCAGCAGCGGGACGTCCCGCCCTCGGGACTCTAGCCACTCTCTCTTCATGAACTGGCAGCGGCGTCTATAGACGCCGTGCCAGTTCATTGCCCGCAGCCCCGCTCCAGCCTCCTCTTCCGGTGTCTGTTCCGACACCGGCAGGCGAGCAGGGCTACGGCAAGATGGCTGCCGAAGCCCTGTACTGGAGACCTATTTGTGTCTCCAGTACTGGGCTTTGGGCGCCATCTTGCCGTAGCCCTGTCAGCGCGGGAGACCAGAGAGAGCAGGAGGAACAAGACAGTCCCGGGACGGAGCAGCGCGCCAGAGGAAGACTTCTGACAGGTGAGTAAATGGTTTTTTTCCAGGTGTACTTTGCCCACATTATGTTTCATTCCTGGTGAAATGTTTGCCCGCATTGCGTTTCATTCCTGGTGAAATGTTTGCCCGCAGTGCGTTTCTTGTCTGGTGAAATGTTTGCCGCAGTGCGTTTCTTGTCTGGTGAAATGTTTGCCTGCAGTGCGTTTCTTTTCTGACGAAATGTTTGCCCGCATTGCGTTTTTCTGGTGAAATGTTTGCCTGTATTGCGTTTATCTTCTGGTGAAATGTTTGCCCGCAGTGCGTTTCTTTTCTGGTGAAATGTTTGCCCGCAGTGCGTTTCTTTTCTGGTGAAATGTTTGCCCGCATTGCGTTTATTTTGTACTGACATGTTGCCCGCATTGCGTTTATTTTGTACTGACATGTTGCCCGCATTGCATTTATTTTGTACTGAAATGTTTGCCCGCATTGCGTTTATTTTGTACTGACATGTTGCCCGCATTGCGTTTATTTTGTACTGACATGTTGCCCGCATTGCGTTTATTTTGTACTGACATGTTGCCCGCATTGCGTTTATTTTGTACTGACATGTTGCCCGCATTGCGTTTATTTTGTACTGACATGTTGCCCGCATTGCGTTTATTTTGTACTGACATGTTGCCCGCATTGCGCTTATTTTGTACTGAAATGTTTGCCCGCATTGCGTTTATTTTGTACTGACATGTTGCCCGCATTGCGTTTATTTTGTACTGACATGTTGCCCACATTGCGTTTATTTTGTACTGACATGTTGCCCGCATTGCGTTTATTTTGTACTGAAATGTTGCCCGCATTGCGGTTATTTTGTACTGACATGTTGCCCGCATTGCAGTTATTTTGTACTGACATGTTTGCCCGCATTGCGTTTATTTTGTACTGACATGTTGCCCGCATTGCGGTTATTTTGTGCTGACATGTTGCCTATTGCGTTTATTTTCTGGTGTCCGGGGTAACTTTTACTGCATTTATTATTTAATGGTCATAGATGGCTATGTTTGGTGTTTTGTGGTTACGGTATACTATTAGCATCACACAGTTTCTGCACACCCATGATGCAAAGTCTCGTTTGTCCACATCATGGTGTAAACACTGCTTTCTTATGCCTCGCTGTTACATCATTACGTTAGCTCCGCCCATACAATGTCATGGCCACGCCCATTTTTCGCCGCGGCGCAGCCCCCCCCCCAGTCTTCGTCACTGCGCGCTCCTCAGTCCTCCCCACTTTTCGCCGCGGCGCGCTACGCGCGCTGCCCCCCCCTCCCCGTCCCAGGTTGGACCCACAAAAATATGGTCACTCTAATTAAGGGTGGGAACAAAGTCTTGCTTCAGGGCCCCATGTTTTGCAAGTACACCCCTGCACGCTATGCAATGCCTGCAGTGTGAACCCAGCCTAAGGTTCCTCCCTCACAACTTAGCATAACCTCCTTCTTGGTATTTTTATAATTTTGCCTTCTTAAAACGGGAACGTATTTTGCAATTATTCACACTTATGTTAGCAAGAAAGATTTCCCATGATGCTTCACTGCTGAATGAGCAAATAATTCCTTTGTGTATTAAAAAATCTAACCGCTTCAATCTTGGCATTACTTTGGTATAGCGCTGTCAGCTAAACCCAAAACAGTTGTGACAAGTATGTTTAGCACATGATTTAATTTCAATGCAGCAATGTACACATTGACCACAAGATGGCAGAGTAGTGCTATGATTGTGTCAGCATTTTGTCTCTGAAAAAAACTTGCATGAAGGGATAAACTATGATAACAGTTATAAGATTTCCTCCAAAATGGCAGGGATGGTTAATGAGATCTACATAATTCCCACTTGATGCAGGATTATGCACATTTTTAAGGCAAATTAATGCAGCTTGAAAAGGGACCATTCAAATCGTAGGGGTTGGTTCACACTGTAATGCAAACGCAGCCAGGGCCGGTTCTAGCTACAATGGGGCACCCGAGGCAAAAGTAACCCGGGGCCCCCTGCCCCCCAATATAGTAGTCAGAGGTGCCCCCCAATGACCATATGTACACACTTTAATAGCCAAATGCGCTCCCCTCCTCCTCCCCCCCCCCCCCCCCCCGAAACTAGCCAGATGCCCCCCTCCCTTCCCCCAGTGTAGTAGTCTGATGTGCCTGTATCTGTAGCGACCCCCAAAATGTCTCCCTCCACCCCACTAAATGATGTGGCTGCCGTTAGTCAGAGGCCCCCCCAGTGTAGCGTATACAGTGGGGACAGGCACACACTCACCTCCTCCAAGTTCCAGGCAATACTGGTCCCATCTGTCTCCCCTGTAGTGTTTTTGACCTTCAGTTCCTACAGATGCGGGGGCCCTGGGGCAATTGCCCCCTCTGCCCATATGGAAGCACCAGCCCTGAATGTAGCCGATGTAGAAATGGTGCGGCAAACACAACCACTCCGGATGCGCTGGTAACGTTCGCATTACCTGCCGTTTCCATCACCACTCATCAGATTGTCGGCTGTCATCCGCGGCAGTCCCTTCTCATCCCAGAACTGATCGGACACCACAAGGGGTATGGGGCTCCCTGTCAGATTGTAAAAAAAAAATCAATCTGAATCCTACCTAACAATAAGGATTCTCATTTGTCCACCATGAACCAATGAGAATTTTCTCTGTTGCAGCAGTATTTCGATTGGCTTTTGCAAACCAGTGGGGTGCCCCATGCTTCTGCTTCGCTCCAATCCCCTGCAATTGACCGAATGGCGGAACCAAATCCACGGACAGGTGAGCACTTTCCATGCAGTGACCAGCCTAGTGGGAATGGATGCGGTCCATTCCCATAAGCTGTTACATTGCGTCCGATTTGCGGCATTTGCAGAGCCTTCATGATATGGTTGCAGCAGGTTGAGACTTTGCATTTGAGGTCCAGTCTGTGCGCTTTCTGTTTGCATTTCTGATTGACAGTGTGAATGCACTTTATTAATAGGACAGCAGAGAAAAGTGGCAGCACTTCCCAAGACAGGCTACATCTGAATTACTAACAGTATAGATGTGTAGAGCCTACTTATAGGCAAAATACACATTTTGCATTCAAAACAGATGCACCAAGTTAACATTATTGTAGGATGTTAGCTTCCACAACAGTTTGCATGCAGAGTGTTCCGTACTGGACCCTTCCACCATGATGAGACCACCTCCCCTGGAAGGGACCCTAACTAACTAATTACCAAGCATGGTGTGGACCTGGAAGCAACTGGCCATAAGATGGTTTACACATTTTTTTTTTTTCGTTTTTATCCAGAGTTTAGGGATTTAGTGCATAGTTTAGCATCTGTTTTGAATACAAGGTGTGTATTTGCCTCTAGGGGGCTCTGCACGCCTCTGTTGGTAGTCATTCAGATGCGGCCTGGTTTAGGATGGGTTGACAGTTCTTCCTGTTGCATTCTGTTAATACCTTTGGATATGTTCACTGTACGATTTTGCGTTCCTGAAAAACACTGCTTTGTTTTTTTCAGTGTGAATGTGAAGTCAGCATACTGAAGCTCTGTGCAAAGAACAATGTGAAAGCCGCGCTCTGCAGATTGTGTGAGTCACTGTACAGTCACAGCCCGACCTCCCAAACCAAACTATCATTACAGGGCTGGACAGCTTGCCAAAGAGCCGGCCTGTAACTATGTTTAACTGCCTCTCCTTATAAAGCAGGCCTCCTGTATGAGGATAAATGGCATGAATCATCAGCTTCATAAATACTGGTCAGATAGTGCTGCATGTTCAAAATCATCATCAAACACCGAGCACCTATCTCTATCCAGTACAGAACATACAGCATCCATATCAGTCTTTTCGCCATATACAGTATACAGTATACAGTATTTCACAAAAGTGAGTACACCTCACCTTTATGTAAATATTTTCTATCTTTTTATAGTAGCAGTAGGGTATTGTACCGTGTTAGCCATCAGTATGGCAACACTGAAGATTTGACACTTTGATACAACGTATCAGTGTGCAGCTTGTATAACAGTGTCAGTTTGCTGTCCCATCAAAATAACTCATCACACTGCAATTAACTCTTGAGCAACCAATTTTTTTTAAGGTTTGCAAGTACTGCAGGCCAATTTATTTTACAACTTTTTTTAAAATTTTATTTGTTACATTTCCCTGCTTCTAATTAGTACTGCTGTAAAGTGTAAGTATGGCCACTTGTCACTAGGGGGCAGTGTGAGACAACAGAGGACTTCTGCTTTCAGTTTCTATATTTTCTGCTGGTAGAGAGAGATCAAAGCATTCCAAGAATTTACAGCACAACGAGTTCTCCTGACTGATGTCAAAAGCAGTGCACTAATCAGAAAAATAGATTGTAAATCTTGAATTGAAAAGAAATTGCATGGTTTATGGCCACCTTTCGGCAAGTAATTCAACCCCTGTTACAGAGGCGGGACAAGGTCCTCCAGCACCCAAGGCTGAGACACCAAAGTGCACCCCTCCATCCCTCCCAAGCCAGCCGTCACACACTGATTGCTATTAGACTAAGAGGTGCCACAGGGCCCACAACCTCCCCAACACCTTAATATCTAGTTATCTGGCTTGCAGTCACTGCCATGTATCCCCTTTTCTTATTTCTTTCTGCTTCAAACACAATTAGGAATGACAGCTGAATGAATTGTGCGCCCCCTCCTACACTGCGCCCTGGGGCTGGAGCCACCCCAGCCTATGCCTCGGCCCGGCCCTGCCCTGTTACCTGCAAAAGCAGACAGGTGGGGCCCAGCACTGAGGGGCACTAGGGGTGTAATAGAGAGGTGGAGGGGGACAATTCCCATAATATATTTTATAAGAATATTTATGCTCTAAAAGTCCAGCTTTATTCAGAACTCTGCGCTGTCACAATTACTTTCTCCAAATCAGCCGTAATTTGTTGCCATTTTAACAGATCACGGAAGATCAGGCGTTTAGAATTCAGCCATGTCCTGAAATGTAACTATGTAATTACATGAATCTTATATTTAATATTTAAATAGGAACTTTAACCAAGGATTGAACTTCATCTCGATCAGTAGCTGATACCGAGAGCTATTAAAACAGTGCAGGAGATTTGGGCGCAGCCGGCGCCACCATAGGCCATAATAGGAATTACGGCTATAGCGGTGCACAGTGAGTAACTTCAGCGCCGTCAGAAGGCGGAGCTCAAATTACTTTTAAAACACTGTAATTTGGGCTGCAAGCAATAGCTGGAAGCTGAATTACATCATTCCCCACCATCTTCGTGGAACTGGAGGGAGAATAGTATTTACCGCCGCCGGGACTTGTGCAGGAGCAAGGTAAGCTGTATATCGGCTCTATCCTGCGCCCAAGTCTCCAGGCGGCTATTTCATAGGTATGTGCTGATACCCCCTTTCCCATGAGAAATCTTTACCTTTTCTTGAATAGATCACCAGAGGGGTCTGTATGCCTGATATTGTGGTGAAACCCCTCCCACAGTGTGATGTCATGACCTAGGTCCTGACAGTTTGCTGTCTGTGAACTTCAATGAATTGTGGGAAATCACGGCCTTTTGCAACTGCCAAGCAAGCAATATCTCCCTCTGTGCATAGAACGCTCAGTAGGGCCTGGTGCACACCAAAAACCGCAAGCAGATCCGCAAAATGCTAGCAGATTTTGAAACGCTTTTTCTTCTTTTTCTGTAGCGTTTCAGCTAGCATTTTGCGGTTTTGTGAAGCGTTTTTGGTGTAGTAGATTCCATGTATTGTTACAGTAAAGCTGTTACTGAACAGCTACTGTAACAAAAACCGCCTGGCAAACCGCTCTGAAGTGCCGTTTTTCAGAGCGGTTTGCGTTTTTCCTATACTTAACATTGAGGCAGAAACGCATCCGCAATCCAAAGTCTGCAGCAGCCCGGGAGTATGCGTTTCTGCAAAATGCCTCCCGCTCTGGTGTGCACCGGCCCATTGAAATACATTACCCTAGCGGATCCGCACCCGCAAGCGGATCGCAAAACGCAGCAGAACCGCTCTGGTGTGCACTAGGCCTTAATGAACATTCCGTACAGATCACCTGGCAGAATTAAAGATTTTGCCACCAGTGGTAAATTTCAGAATGTAAATCAGGGAGAGGAACAATTTTACAATGGCCAAACACTGAGCAAATAACCTATAAATGAATAATGTAAAAATACGCAATTTCATTCATTGTTATTTTCACTACAGTTCCTCTTCAAGTGGAACCTTTGATCAGTATAGGCTTTGCCAGGGAGTTGAAGTTTTAATAGGAAGAATAAAAATAATAAAAAAAATAAACAGTGATGGTATCCGGTGTTTTGTTTTAAATCATTGCAGATCATTGATCCGGCAAGGCCTGTGCTGTAATGTAATTATGAGCAGTGTTTTGCTACAATGGGAAATGCTTTGATTCCAGCTGTAGGACCTGGAGGAGGATCCTGTCTGTCGGATGCACCAAACTCTTTCATCTGCTTCTTCATCCTCTATTTCCAGAGACTGAACCTCCCTCCGTATAGTGGTGCTGGCAATAAGCTGAGCAATCACATGCTGATTCTACCCAGGGCTGGGCCACGTGGGTGACAACTGTGTCCCTGTGATCTGTGTCACAAAGACAAATCACCACTATGTTCTGTGTCACTAATGTATCCCGACTAATGGGCACTTAAAACGGAAACTCCTTAAATCTGAAAATATGGGTGTAAACTATTTTTAGTCACAGGATAAGACGGTGTAATAATAGCGGTTGGCTGCAGACACAATCAGTGTTTATGTGAAGCAGGTGATGAGGACAACCCTGGGGAGGTACTTCATGGGCAAACCGTGACTGCTTAGACAACAGAATGCATTAGGGCTGGTTTACACTTGTTTTACAAACACATCTGTGCAATAAGTTTGAAAAGCTCCGTTTAACCTTTAGAGGACTGCTCCACGCCAATCGGTGTGGGCGTGGTGACAGCCCTGGGACCGCCGGCGTGAAGTCCTGGGGGCGGAGTTTGCAGGGGATCACGCGCACCGATGCACACACATCCCCGCTTGAATCACGGAGCTCCGCTGTTAGACGGCGAAACCGATGTCTAATAGTGTACAGGGCTGTGATCTAAGGCAGTCCTGTACTGGGGACAGCCATGTTTGTAGTGGAACCGCACTCAAATGGCCAAATCCCTAGAACCAGGACCAGATGTGCCGGACCTCCCCCCTGGGTACCGCCAGGGTATATGCAGCCAGACAAACGATTGAGCTCCGCACAATCTTCAAA